>NC_074716.1:31971512-32571512 GCF_947242115.1 Biomphalaria glabrata
AATGTTCAAAATCACATAGAATCTATTTGTTAAGACAATCGAGTAATGTTAAAATATGCATTGAACGAGCCAACTGTACTAATGTCTCTCTTCCATAAAGTCATGTCCTCATTGAGACATAATCTGTGACAACTCAAGAGTCGACTAGAAGGAAGGAACTAGTCGTTTCTCAACTAGACGCTTTTGACCTAGTTTTATCAAAACAATGGGCTATATAACTATTTGCCCCAATTATTTTATTACTCCTGGGCGGGGGAGGGGGAGGGCTTATGAACCTGGGGTCCTGGGTTTGAATCTCGGCGAAGTCTGGTATTTTGAATTTCTGGATTCCCCCAAACTCTATTGGGTACCTGACTATAGTTGGGGAAAGTAAAGGCTGTTGGTCGTTGTGCTCGCTACATAACACCTTGGTCGTTAACCATTGGTTATGATGCCCTATCTTCATCTTCTGCCCTATAGTAAAATTTTACTTCTTTTCTTTACCAATGAATGACGTCATTTTCTTTATGAATGTAATGTCCTAAAATGAGATTGATAACGAGTTTTAAAAAAATGAATAGTGTAAGAAACAAATGGATTTTAAAAAAAATGTAATGAATTTGACTTAAGTAAACCAAAAAAAAAAAAAAAAATTAAAATTCTTCATTGATTTTAATTGATTTTTTTCCATCTTATTATTCATCTGCAAGTGGCAATCACTTCGCGTCTCATTCTTTTAACTCTACGTGTTTCAGTCGTCTGGTGCAATATGAAGAATAGGTCTAAACAAATGAACAATCTGAAGAGAAGGTCTAAACAAATGAAGAGGTCTAACCAAACAAACGATTTAACGAGAAGGTCAAACACAAAGAACGTTAATTAGTTCCTAAGAAGCTTTTCTAATTGCCCCAACAAATTGAAGATCTATACCGTTTGTTAATGTAGAGTCTCAATGTTTTAAATTTTTCAGTCCCTTTGGTCATTGATATAAACCTCTCCCAAGCCTCTCCCCAAGCCTCTCCCCAGCAATACAAGATAGTGAGAGCCTTCGAGCATTTATTAAACCTAGCGATGAGGAAGTCAAAGGTCAACATGGACACCTTGTTTTAAAGGGTCAATTTGTGACAGTGCTATCCAGTGTCTAAATGTCTCCAGTTTATTGCGTGAGGCCAATGACTCGTGACATGATCAGAGCAGTTATCTCAACCGTGGAACCCACTGACGCCACGCCAGGGTTACCGTTCTTAGTCTCTAATTACAGAAAAGCCTGCCAGTGTGTAATGAAACCAATTAAAGATTTGACTGCTCACCTGCACAACATTAAGTGAAAGCATTCTACTTTTAAGGAATAATTTACTTTATAAACAAATAAATGGCTCCATCTTCTGATTTTAATGGATTTTAAAAGTTTTTACAAATGTTAAAGTGTAGTCTTTTTTTTTTGTTTCATGTAATTTACATTTCGAAAGAAAATTCATGCAACATATGTTAGGGTAGCGTACCAAGTGTAATGCGGGAGGTGCAGGTGCTGGGTATCTGCTGGTGATGGACATAGTCATTTACCACAATATTAGCCCTTTGAACCCGAGATTTGAATTTATTGGTCTGCATATGAGAATATGACAATATCTAAAGCTGCGGGCCTGTTTTACTCATGTAACTCATCAGAACGCCACTCGGGAAAAATGAAAACCATTCTTACGTAATAGAAACAGGCAGACAATAGAATTGCATTGGCGAAGACCTATTGGAACGTCTACTTGAAAAGGAAAAAAAATTGAATCGAGCTTGCTGCATGGGATTCTCGCTAAAAAAAAAATGAGAAAGTTGAACTAGTCGGTATCACCTAATCCAACCTGTGGGTCGCGAACCCTTTGGGGGTCGATTGACGATTTGCCAGGGGTCGCCTAAGACCATCGAAAAAATGGATTGTTTTTGTCTATTATTCTATTGCTGTGTGTATTTGGGGGGGGGGGGGGGTCGCGGCAGAGTGGGGGATTGTAAAAAGGGGTCGCCGAGCATAAAAGGTTGAGAACCGCTGTCCTAATCTGTTTGTATCATCTGATTTGTTTGACTCTCACCAATGTTAACTCTAAACTTTAAAAAACATCTCTATTAAACGTGTGATTTAATTTAAACGCAGATGTGTGCGTAATCTATGTAGGTAAGAGCTTGCACATGGAGACCATACATCATTTGGACTATGACTGAGAGGAGTGTGTGTGGTCAATACAATTCTGCACTTACAGGTTTTTGTGTTTTGATCTTCTCTATTTCCGGACTCACTTGAAACAGGTTCTCGTGGGTTGGAGCAAAGATTACGAATTTATTTATTTTGAAGAGCTGTAAATATTATAATTTTGTTTAAGTAAAACAGCTAAACACTTGAATTGTAACTCCCTTTCTCTAGCCCAGTACATTAATACATCGTCACTCATAGATACATGTATAACAGCTGATTGAGTTGGCACTATTTGTTTACAAGTTTACCTCCATCAATTAGCCTGAACCATTTCCATCAATTAGCCTGAACCATTTCCATCAATCTGTCTGAACCATTTCCATCAATTAGCCTAAACCATTTCCATCAATTAGCCTGAACCATTTCCATCAATCTGTCTGAACCATTTCCATCAATTAGCCTAAACCATTTCCATCAATCAGCCTAAACCATTTCCATCAATCTGTCTGAACCATTTCCATCAATCTGTCTGAACCATTTTCATCAATCTGTCTGAACCATTTCCATCAATCTGTCTGAACCATTTCCATCAATCTGTCTGAACCATTTCAATCAATCAGTCTGAACCATTTAAATCAATCAGTCTGAACCATTTCCATCAATCTGTCTGAACCATTTCAATCAATCTGTCTGAACCATTTCCATCAATCTGTCTGAACCATTTCCATCAATCTGTCTAAACCATTTCCATCAATCTGTCTGAACCATTTCCATCAATCTGTCTGAACCATTTCCATCAATCTGTCTGAACCATTTCCATCAATCTGTCTGAACCATTTCCATCAATCAACCTGAACCATTTCCACCAATCAGCCTGAACCATTTCAATCAATCTGTCTGAACCATTTCCATCAATTAGCCTGAACCATTTCCATCAATCTATCTGAATCATTTCCATCAATCTGCCTGAACCATTTTCATCAATCAGCCTGAACCATTTCCATCAATCTGTCTGAACCATTTCTATAAATCTGTCTGAACCATTTCAATCAATCTGTCTGAACCATTTTCATCAATCTGTCTGAAACATTTCCATCAATCAGCCTGAACCATTTTCACCAATCAGCCTGAACCATTTCCATCAATTAGCCTGAACCATTTCCATCAATCAGTCTGAACCATTTTCATCAATCTGACTGAACCATATCCATCAATTAGCCTGAACCATTTCCATCAATCTGTCTGAACCATTTCCATCAATCTGTCTGAACCATTTCCATCAATCTGTCTGAACCATTTCCATCAATCTGTCTGAACCATTTCCATCAATCAACATGAACCATTTCCACAAATCAGCCTGAACCATTTCAAACAATCTGTCTGAACCATTTCCATCAATTAGCCTGAACCATTTTCATCAATCTGCCTGAACCATTTTCATCAATTAGTCTGAACCATTTCCATCAATCAGCCTGAACCATTTCTATCAATCAGCCTGAACCATTTCCATCAATCTGCCTGAACCATTTTCATCAATTAGTCTGAACCATTTCCATCAATCAGCCTGAACCATTTCCATCAATCAGCCTGAACCATTTCTATCAATCAGCCTGAACCATTTCCATCAATCTGTCTGAACCATTTCTATCAATCTGTCTGAACCATTTTAATCAATCTTTCTAAACCATTTTCATCAATCTGTCTGAACCATTTCCATCAATCTGTCTGAACCATTTCCACCAATCAGCCTGAACCATTTCAATCAATCTGTCTGAACCATTTCCATCAATTAGCCTGAACCATTTCCATCAATCTGTCTGAACCATTCCCATCAATCTGCCTGAACCATTTTCATCAATTAGTCTGAACCATTTCCATCAATCTGTCTGAACCATTTCCATCAATCTGTCTGAACCATTTCCATCAGACTGTCTGAACCATTTCTATCAATCTGTCTGAACCATTTCAATCAATCTGTCTGAACCATTTTCATCAATCTGTCTGAACCATTTCCATCAATCAGCCTGAACCATTTCCACAAATCAGCCTGAACCATTTCAAACAATCTGTCTGAACCATTTCCATCAATTAGCCTGAACCATTTCAATCAATCTGTCTGAACCATTTCCATCAATCTGCCTGAACCATTTTCATCAATTAGTCTGAAACATTTCCATCAATCAGCCTGAACCATTTCTATCAATCAGCCTGAACCATTTCCATCAATCTGTCTGAACCATTTCTATCAATCTGTCTGAACCATTTCAATCAATCTGTCTGAACCATTTTCATCAATCTGTCTGAACCATTTCCATCAATCAGCCTAAATCCTTTTCATCAATCAGTCTGAACCATTTTCATCAATCTGTCTGAACCATTTCCATCAATCTGTCTAAACCATTTCCATCAATCAGTCTGAACCATTTTCATCAATCTGTCTGAACCATTTCCATCAATCTGTCTGAACCATTTTCATCAACCTGCCTGAACCATTTCCATCAATCAGTCTGAACCATTTCCATCAATCTGTCTGAACCATTTTCATCAACCTGCCTGAACCATTTCCATCAATCAGTCTGAACCATTTCCATCAATCAGTCTGAACCATTTTCATCAATCTGTCTGAACCATTTTCATCAATCTGTCTGAACCATTTTCATCAATCTGTCTGAACCATTTTCATCAATCTGTCTGAACCTATTCCATCAATCAGTCTGATTCATTTCCATCAATCAGTCTGAACCATTTCCATCAATCTGTCTGAACCATTTCCATCAGTCTGTCTAAACCATTTCCATCAATCTGTCTGAATCATTTCCATCAATCTGTCCGAACCATTTCCATCAATCTTTCTGAACCATTTTCATCAATTAGCCTGAACCATTTCCGTCAATCTGTCTGAACCATTTTCATCAATCAGTCTGAACCATTTCCATCAATCTGTCTGAACCATTTCCATCAATCTGTCTGAACCATTTCAATCAATCTGTCTGAACCTTTTCCATCAATCTGTCTGAACCATTTCCATCAATCTGCCTGTAATATATATTAGATTTATGTAAAATATAAGCAATGCTTTTAAACTTCAATAATATTGAAAAAACTTTAAATTTGCTCAGTTATGACATAATTACGGCAATACGGCAGACTACGCCACGTTGGCTCTAAACATAGACATACTCTCCAGCTAGATTTACATTTATTTATTTTTACTTTGAAAAATTATATCGGTCAAATTAGAGTTTTTCCCATGTGGCCAACGAGTTAATAATTCTTTTCTCAGCTATGCACATCAACTATACAATTTCTAGGAAAATCGTTACAGGCGTTTTAAAGATCAGTTAACCAGGTTCCATGAAGTTCTGACATGAATAGAGGTATTTTAAAAATATGAAGAGATAAAAAGTACTATCTATATTTATAATAGTGAAAACATCATCGGTATGGTAATCAGATGTATTGCATTGTTAGATATTTCATAAAAGTTAATAGTGATGAATAATTTGTGCATAGTTATTTGAATAAGCATTACATTTACTACCAATGCACTACTATACACTATTTGTACAATCAATGTAATCTCTCGAGCTCTGTTGTTTGATAAACTCTTCTGTCTTCCCATGATGCTTTTACCAACTGAAACTGGAAGAACAAAAAAAGACAAGGATCAAAAAAATACCTGGATTACGATTAGTCTCCCCTTTACGTAGATCTTCCATGTCACGGGGCAAGGCTAATCCAAACAACCAATAGCGACGCGTGTTTCATGACCTAGTGACGGGGCTAAGGCTAATGAGCAATCATTTCTTTTTTCGCGGGCTATCGCGCGCACCGATCTTTAATGCCGGTGTGTTCAGAGAGCGAGCGCTCGGTGTGAAATTTTAGAGTTCCCATGGTGAGGAGGGAGGTAGGTTTTCATTAGCTGCTCGTGTCCCGGGCCTGGCAGCGGCGGATGCCGGTGTCATTAAGAGACCTGGGCGTTGGTTGTCTTCGCGGAGATCAGCGCAAAGTTTGTCAAAGGCATTAGCTCGTGTAAATGTGACAACAAGGTATGCAATCGAAGGGTTCGAGTCCATTATCTCATTTAAACTGATTGCAATGCAGTACACCCACCACTTTCTCCCTAATTCTTGTATGCTGGTTTCGCTTGAACATCTTTCTTTTCAATCAATATTTATCTTTTAATTGTGTAGGTCTTTGATTTGTGCAATTTCATCCTTTTGTTATCTGACATTCTAACTCTCTCATTCTCTCTCTCTCTCTCTCTTTCTTTCTTTCTCTGCTAGTGTCTTTCTGAGTACTCTTTTTTCTTCTTTATTTTACTTTCTCATCTATCGCTCTCTTTTCCTCCACGTTCTCTTTTGTTCTCTTTGTCTCTCCTACACACTCTCCCATCTTGTCTATGTTTCTCCAACATTAGGTTTTGTTTTGTTTGACTTGTTTCGGATGTTACTTCAGAATTCAATTGAAGATGATTTCATCTAAGAGAAAACTTTTCATGGGAAGGGCTCGAATGTGGAAGATCTTATCTGTCAGTGATTCAGTGTAGAGATCTTATCTGTCAGTGATTCAGTGCTAGAGATCTTATCTGCCAGTGATTCAGTGCTAGAGATCTTATCTGCCAGTGATTCAGTGCTAGAGATCTTATCTGCCAGTGATTCAGTGCTAGAGATTTTATCTGTTTGTAATTCAGTGCTAGAGATCTTATCTGCCAGTGATTCAGTGCTAGAGATCTTATCTGCCAGTGATTCAGTGCTAGGGATGTTATCTGCCAGTGATTCAGTGCTAGAGATCTTATCTGCCAGTGATTTAGTGCTAGAGATTTTATCTGTTTGTAATTCAGTGCTAGAGATGTTATATGCCAGTGATTCAGTGCTAGAGATCTTATCTGGTTGTAATTCAGTGCTAGAGATCTTATCTGGTTGTAATTCAGTGCTAGAGATCTTATCTGCCAGTGATTCAGTGCTAGAGATGTTATCTGCCAGTGATTCAGTGCTAGAGATCTTATCTGTTTGTAATTCAGTGCTAGAGATGTTATCTGCCAGTGATTCAGTGCTAGAGATGTTATCTGCCAGTGATTCAGTGCTAGAGATCTTATCTGTTTGTAATTCAGTGCTAGAGATCTTATCTGCCAGTGATTCAGTGCTAGAGATCTTATCTGTTTGTAATTCAGTGCTAGAGATGTTATCTGCCAGTGATTCAGTGCTAGAGATCTTATCTGCCAGTGATTCAGTGCTAGAGATCTTATCTGCCAGGGATTCAGTGCTAGAGATCTTATCTGTTTGTAATTCAGTGCTAGAGATGTTATCTGCCAGTAATTCAGTGCTAGAGATCTTATCTGTTTGTAATTCATTGCTAGAGATGTTATCTGCCAGTGATTCAGTGCTAGAGATGTTATCTGCCAGTGATTCAGTGCTAGAGATCTTATCTGTTTGTAATTCAGTGCTAGTGATCTTATCTGCCTGGTGATTTAATTGTAGAAATCTTAGCTATTGAGTGATTAAATGTTAGAAATTATATCCGCCGAGTGATTCAATGGTAGAGATCTAAGCCGCCGAGTGATTCAATGGTAGAGATCTAAGCCACCGAGTGATTCAATGGTAGAGATCTTCTAGACTACCTGTAGCACGAAGTTGAGGACATTAATGATAACACTATATCGTACCACTATTTAGGTAGTGGAAGTTTAACGAGAACGAGAAAAGGTTAAAAAAAAAGAATTGAGGAATGGTGGATGGTATTTCACATTTAGAGATATTATAGCTGACATTTGTTTCATTAATTTAAGCATCAGTGTTTGACAAGCAAGACGATTGTGATGTCCCGTCCACGGACTCTTCACTTGATTTAGCCGGATACTATTAATTCTACAGTGATGAGATCGGTTGATGTATAGATAAGCTTAAATCTAATACATAAATGTTAGCTCTTGTAAATACATAAATGTTAGCTCTTGTAAATATACTTTTATAAATTCAATCAACAAAAGTAAACAATAAGGTAATTTGTTCATATTCCAAAGGAAAAAAAAAATCTCTTACCGACCTTCAACGCTTCTGTGTTTTTTTAATGACCGGGAAAACCAATTTGTACCATAAATTTTACCCCAAATAAAACCAAGAAGAAAGGAAGGCAATTATTATCAACGCTAAGGCAACATAGATTATGTCTTTAATGTCGTTTTAAAACGCTAAAATTATGTCGGGCCAATCCTTAGAGCTTCAGACTTTTAGTCTTTCTCTATCCCCCCAGTCCCCCCTCCCCCTTTCTTTTTCAACCTTTTTCTCATTCTTTCTTTTTTTCTTCTCTGTCGATATCTGATCGAGTCTTCAGGGGCGGCCTGCAAGAAAAGTAGAGAAAAATATATACACGTATCCCATCACGTTAATCATAGGCGACGTCTAACCCAATGCTCAACATATTGGGCTTAAATACGTGTTTTCTTGATTAAATGTGGCCATAATAATTGGGCATAGGATTAAAAAAATTCACATGGGCTGGTAGGCCTACTCTTAACATTATGCGTTGTGAAACTCAGAGAATCATGAGGATTAGAGTTGGGCCCATAGGATCGTCAATCCCAGCTAAATTAAGGTCATATATATATAAAGCGCCTTCATAAATGAGACGCTATAACTCTTTGCCTTCAATCATCACCTCCCTTTTTTTTTTCATAAAATTAAAAAACAACCTTATTTTCAGTTTCAGTAGTTTCCGCCTCTGCGCATGCGTGCATCTAATATCAAATATACCCCCCCCCCCTCTCTCTCAAAGGCACACCCACAGTTAAGTAAAGTGAATTCTGTTATAAGGTAAGAAATTAGTCTCCCCCCCCCCTACCCTAGCTCTCTGTGTTACGACTGTTGTTTGTGGGTTTTAATGCTCCACACGTGCACTTTATACCGCCCTCTGGACTGCTACGCTCGTTTCATTTGCTATAAACTTCTATAAAGATCTGGAGAAAGATTGGACTGACTGCCCACTGACTCGCATGTTTTAGTGGGGGAAGAAAATTGAGTGCTGTGATTACCAGCAATGTGTGAACTTTTTATTTTGCCGAGGCAAAGTTTAAGGTTTGGGGGCGTCCATGGCCCTGTCAAGGTTTGTCTGATTAACCTTTACGTAGAATGTATGCGCGTTGAACAGATTGTAAACTTAGTCTATGTTGAACAGATTGTAACCCTAGACTATGTTGAACAGATTGTAAACCTAGACTATGTTGAACAAATTGTAAACCTAGACTATGTTGAACAGATTGTAAACCTAGACTATGTTGAACACATTGTAAACCTGTACTATTTTGAACAGATTGTAAACCTAGACTATGTTGAACAGATTGTAAACCTAGACTATGTTGAACAGATTGTAAACCTAGACTATGTTGAACAGATTGTAAACCTAGACTATGTTGAACAGATTGTAAACCTAGACTATGTTGAACAGATTGTAAACCTAGACTATGTTGAACAGATTGTAATCCTAGACTATGTTGAACAGATTGTAAACCTAGACTATGTTGAACAGATTGTAAACCTAGACTATGTTGAACAGATTGTAAACCTAGACTATGTTGAAAGTTGAACAGATTGTAAACCTAGACTATGTTGAACAGATTGTAAACCTCGACTATGTTGAACAGATTGTAAACCTAGACTATGTTGAACAGATTGTAAACCTAGACTATGTTGAAAGTTGAACAGATTGTAAACCTAGACTATGTTGAAAGTTGAACAGATTGTAAACCTAGACTATGTTGAAAGTTGAACAGATTGTAAACCTAGACTATGTTGAACAGATTGTAAACCTAGACTATGTTGAACAGATTGTAAACCTAGACTATGTTGAAAGTTGAGATCGGGAATTGGAAAAGCCTAACGCTACCAAAGTAGGGATTTAGTCAAACAGTTCTTATTTTTAGTTATACTATAGAGTGCACATATAAAAGAACTTGAGATTATGTAACAAATAGAATATTGAGGTTTAGTTTAAATCACTAAACATAGCGCCACTTCAGGACAGCAGACTAGCAAGTAATGTAGTAATACTACATAAAACACTAAACCCTAATTTAGAAATACAAAAACAAATCCTAATAATATATTCATAGAGATACAAAGATAAAAATACATTTCTTATTCCATATGGTAGGAGACATTCATACAAACGCTCCTTCCTCTATAGTACCATTAGTGCATGGAATGGGTTGCCTGAATCAGGAAAACCAACTATTTAGCAGTCTGTAATCCAAATGTACGACTAGATTAAACATTGACACATGAGGAAGTAATTATCTTTGAGTTTTAAGGATATAATATAAGATTTGAGTTTTATTATCTTGCTATAGGAGTAATCACTTTTACTTCTAAACACAAACACACACATCACACATTGACTCCTACACACATTGACTCCTACACACATTGACTCCTACACACACTTATCCTTGTATTCATTCATCCATAAACCTCTGAATAGACTTCCGTGTGTATTGTTGTTTTGAATTGGTTCTGTACTAGAATTGACAAAGATTTGGATCAAGTTATTTTAACTTCAGCAAAATAAATAAATAAATAGATTTAAAAAAATGAAATTCAAGGTTACAACAAAACATCTTATGGTACCTCTGCTATGCTGTTCGTATACGCAGGGCCGCCTTGAGCCACTGCAACCTATTCCACCGCAGTGGGCCCGCACTTTCATAGGACCCGCGCTAAATCTAGGTGTAAACTATTAAATTAAACCATTTTATAACTAATAACAGATTTCCCGCGACCTCCTGATTTACCAGGAGCTCCTGGAAATCTCTTGAAATTGCAAAAATTATTAAAATTTTTTGAAAACTCATAAAAATCACATAAAATGTAGACAAAATTGTCATTTTGGGGTGTCATTCAAAATGGAAAACGCCAATCCTACGCGCGATTAAAAAAAAATGGCATTAAACAATACCTGTAAGTGTGGAATCTTTTGGGAAAAAAAAAAACAGACTACGTTGGGCAGGTCATCTTGAAAAACTGTCAGAGAACATAAGAGCGAAAATTGTATGCAGGCAATAAACCAAAAGGCAGGCGACCCAAAGGCAGACCCCGAATGCAATGGATTGATGATGTGGAAGCAGATCTGCAACAGCTTGAGGCGAAAGGCCCAGGAAAGATCTGAATGGAAGGTTGTGTTGAAGCAGGCTAGAGCCCTCCATGGGCTGTAACGCCACTGGGATGGATGGATTGATTCTATTGAGCGTGATCTATGTAGGAAACTGAATTTATATGATATATTGTATGACTTCGCTACACGCAAGGCTCGTATAGTAGTTCTGTACATAGTTAAGAATGAATAAAATGCAAAGACTAATTTATTAATACAAACTCTTAATTTTCACTTATTATCCGTATCCCTACCCAAACTTGGCCCCGCGCAATCGATTTCGCATAGGGCCCCGCAATGGTTGAGTCCGGCCCTGAGTATACGCAAAAGCCCTGTCTGACTCATCACTTGCGTTGGTCGAAAAAAAAAATTTTAGCATGTTATTATTTACCGTGAAAATAGAATAATTAAGCCATTCTCATGATCGAAACCGCAGAGGTAAAATTTATCAAACACATTTTTTGTTCGCAAATTTCGGCCAAATATATTTTTGAAAGCCAACATATCAAAAGTACAAGGTTAAACTTTCCTCTATTTTCAGACTCCTCTGTTGACATCCGTAACATTGACTGAAGCTAAAGCCTGCTTGAGCCTTTCGCTGGAAACCCCGACTTCTGAGAGTGACAACACAAAAAGTTTGATATTAAATACATAGTGAAGATTGAACATACGATGTGTAAGTATTTCAATCTTAAAGTCTGTTGCCTATTTCTTAAGCTCTGTTCTGGAGTGAAACATTTACAACCAAAACCATTTTTTTCCCAGAAAAAAAGTAGCGCTTTGAGCGCTCAGGGAGACTTTGAAGTTTCAAAAAGCAGACTTCTACCAGAAGACACACTGGAGAAAGGGAGACAGACATGGAATTGCGCACTAGTGTTATACTTGGCGTCGATTGCCAAAGGGATGATCGGTTTAAAAAAAATGGGAGCATCTTTCACCCAAAAAATATCCCTGCCTTTACATTTCTTTAACCGAAGCTGCGAATTTGATGGCTGCTTAGTGATTTAATATTATGGCCCGGGTGCGTTAGTAGCTAACATCTTTTAATCATATTTGCTAAATTTGTGAAGTGAAAATAGTTTTTAAAAAGCTGCATATTCACATGAACAAACAGTATGAGTTTGTAAGAATTAAAATTAACAGCGAATACATCAAACAGAAAAAAAATATCTTAACAAATATAAGTTGCTTTGAAAGATTTTACTCGAAAAAAAAGTCGAACGAACATCTGAAATATTTTTCTAATTAAAATGTAATATTATTGGTTAGTACAAGCCATCCCAAGCATTGATTGGAAATAAAGATAATATATTCCCTACAAACGAACACATTCAATTAGGCTCATAAACCAACCATTCAACAGTACAACATTACTATATGGAGATGGACTTTTTATGACCCACAACGCATTTAGTAACTTCTACATTTCACTTTTACGAGATTTGTGGGCCGTGTCTTTCATTGTGTGTAGAAGAGGGCTGAACATTGACTCTAGAGAGAGAGAGAGAGCGTACACAGTTCGTTGCTCAAAAGACTTAAGAGTGTTGCCACTTTGTTGCATTTATTCACACAATGTCTTGTTCAGAGCGAACGCCTGTCAATAATAGAAGTGTCTCTCTTTTTTTTAACACATCTAAGTCGACATATGAACCGTCATTTACAAAGATAATGTGAAATCTGAAAGGGAATATAGAATATATTATCTTTCATTGGTAGATCAAGAACACTTTGGAGGTGATAAATGTCATAAAACAATTCTTTGCAGTATGGTTTCTTTCTTCTTGTCAATATATCTTTCAAAATGCCTGCTTTACATAAAACAGAGAATAATAAACATTATTGCGTTACATAAAAGATAGAATAATAAACATTATTGCGGGACTCGTAGCTTTCGCTACATAGGAATGAGTGTCTAAGAGTGATTGTCTTTGAGTTTGGTTCATTTGTTCGTACAATAACTATTTGATACTAGGTCTGGATTCTGGCCTTGCTCTCCATGTTATAATCAAACTACTGCAAGAGTAGGTAGTGTTTTAATGTGAGAACTATCAGCTATATAGATTGTGACCCCATGCAGTGCTTCTCATTTGGAGAGATTACACATTTACAACTTTGTCAGGCAAACATTGGTCCATATATGTTCACATCAGAAGCATGACTAGGTGTAGAAGAAAAACCTGAAACCTGCGATGTCCTGTCCTATCTATCTATCTATCTATCTATCTATCTATCTATCTATCAATCTATCTATCTATCTATCTATCTATCTATCCATCTATCTATCTATCTATCTATCTATCTATCTATCTATCTATCTATCTATCTATCTATCTATCTATCTTATCTATCTATCCATCTATCTATCTATCTATCTATCTATCTATCTATCTATCTATCTATCTATCTATCTATCTATCTATCTATCTATATCTATCTATCTATCTATCTATCTATCTATCTATCTATCTATCTATCTATCTATCTATCTATCTATCTATCTATCTATCTATCTATCTATCTATCTATCTATCTTATCTATCTATCCATCTATCTATCTATCTATCTATCTATCTATCTATCTATCTATCTATCTATCTATCTATCTATCTATCTATCTACCTATATCTATCTATCTATCTATCTATCTATCTATCTATCTATCTATCTATCTATCTATCTATCTATCTATATCTATCTATCTATCTTATCTATCTATCTATCTATCTATCTATCTATCTATCTATCTATCTATCTATCTATCTATCTATCTATATCTATATATCTGTTTGTAGATCTGAAGGTTGAAAAAAAGATATAAAAATTAATAGATAAAGAAAAGAAGAGAAAAAGAGACAGTGAGTGAAAGAGAGGTTGGCTGTTTAACATATCAAACGACAGTTGCCACCCCTTCAGAGTTTGAAATCTGAGAAAACTGAAAAGGGAAAATGACTAGGCACCCCTGGATCGTCACACAATACAATGTACATACTTCGACATTTTCTGTCATCCCGCCTTCTAACGCTCTTTTTGCAAATAGACACTTTATTTCCTTGTTCGCCTCTGGGATCAAATGTCCCCCCCCCCCTTTCTATTGCAAACGTAACGATGCGTGGTGTCCCAATTTCTCCCCCCCCCACCTCCTTCCCAATCGTGAACCTTTGCCGTAGCTTCTGAGACGCTCTACGGGCCCTAGACTGGCCCCAGACAATCGCTTCTTCTACCCACGTTCCAGTTGAGGTGGCCCGACCATTAGATGAATGGGCCCCCGCAGCAGTCACGTTCAGCAGAGACCAGCCATCTAAACGGCAACTCAGACAGCAGTGTGTGCATAGAGATTGACTCGGCGACATCAATGCTTCATTAGAGGCCGAGATAAAACCATCAACACATTATTTCCACATATTTAAGCCCGAATCCCTTTTTTAGGATCTTCTCTTTGGAAGTCATAATTATTTGCGAAAGTAATTATTGCTAGTTTCACTTTTTTATTTCCTATTTTTTATATGGGGATTTTCATTAATGGAGTCTTTGGTGTATCGGGTATATAAACTAAGGAAGAAGTGATACTCTCTGAATTGATACAAGCATCTAATAACTTTGTGCGCATTATAAAACTACACCATCCAGCTTGTTAGCTCTTTAGATTTTAACGCAAAGTAATTATTTTACTTAATTATCGACATAGATTTCTCTATAACTCGTCCTTGACATTATCTATTTATTGTATCTCTATTTAAACAAATCTCTCCTCTTATTCCTCTTTTCATCTTCTTAGTTTTTCTTGACGGTTCTTATATCACCTCCACATTTCCCCTAAACGCTTTCTCTTCCTTTTCTTTGTTACTGTCATTTATTTCTCAAATAAAGTAAACCGGATGTTAAAAATGAAACAATGAAAACAAAGAGTAGATTACCGAGACTATGATTAATTTTAGTATAATATTCCCCAGGAAAACAGTCGTCACTATTGTATCAGATTAGATTAGGACTAAAACAACAAGTAGTTTGCAGGGAACATTTTAAAAGTTATAGTGTTTAAAATAAGATCATCAATAAATCTCTTTATTGTGTTGGCTGATTTGACACTAATAGTGTCTTTTTACAAAACTTATATCAACTCACGTTGTCTGTATGTCTGTCTGGTAAAAGTTGTGCACACGTTTTTGCCCCCACGCCCCATTCTCGGATCAAGTTGAAACTTCGAACAATTATTTATTGACATAGACAAGACATGAACCAATAAATAAAAAGTAACCAAATAGACAATTAATTACTGGTCATTCATTATTTGGTTAAATAGCAACAAGGGAAACTATTCCTTCGGTATTCGCAGGGTTGTTGGGTTTACGCTATTTCTCCTTCACGTTGATGCTTTAATCATTTATTTATTGTAAATAACAAAAATATTCAATTAGTTAATTAATTATCGGTAATTATTTTGATATCAAATAATGGAAATAACTTGTACATATAGTAGATATAGTTTTTCACCTTTAGATAAGCTTGGTTTTATTTAAAAATAGGATTTTTTATGTTTTGCTTGTTGCCCTGGTCGTGTGGTGTGCGCTGCGGACTGTCATCATCAGGGTCCCGTGTTCGAACGCTACCCGCTACCATCTCTTTCGATGCGTCATACGAATTAAACTGGGTCGCAATAAGCTTTATTTCTGAAGGAATGTGCGAAACTTAAAACAGGTTTTAGAGAAATAAAAAAAAAATCTCTTTACAATCATTGTCATTTTCAGTTATTTTTAGCGGCCTCCAAAAGCCCTTATCAGTTTCGTGTTGTCTTTCTGTCCGTCCGCTCCATTGAGATAGAAGAAACTAGAAAAGATATTGAAAATTCGATCTGCTATTCGGGTTCTTGCATAGTTCTGGTGCAACTGTTAACCTTTTTTGTTTTTAAGAAACGTTTAATTTTTTAAATTAAATATACAAGTAGTTTTATCATTTAAAAATACACTACTTTTTAAATGAAAAACTTCAGTGGAGATATGTTCTTACAATAGGCTACTATAAAGGGGCTCAAGGTTAAATTCAAACTTGAGCAGAAATATTTAGTATTTTATTTTTTAAAGTGGCTTTTTGCAAAGGCATCATGAAAACCTCCCGAACTCTCCCTGGTCCAAAACTAAAAAAACATAAAAAAATGTATCTTTGTAGTAGTTGGCGCTGTGCAGCCTCTGCGTGTGCAGAGTATGTTAGTCCCCAAAAAGTCTCAACTAATCACTTAGAGATCATGAAAGATTGAATACACACACTCTTTATGAAGCAATAATACAATTTATAATACAAATTCAAGAATAATTTTACAAAAGCTTGAGACTTCTAAACTAAAAAAAAAAAAAAAAAATTATGGACCAAGGAATAAGCTAGTCTCCGATACATGTAGATTTTTTTCAAACCAAAAGTGCAAGAATATTCTCCATCTGGAAACGAATTGTCCCCATTTCATTCATTTTCTCTTCTGTGTGGAAACTAGAATCTACTAGAATGTCTATAGCTTCCCGTTGACACGTCTCAATCTGATCTTGTGTGAATGCCGGATTAGGATGGATTAGTTTCTTCACCTGTTTAGGACAACTTAGATAAACAGCTTCTTGCCGATATCTTCTTGACTAACTCATTACAATTATTATTATTATTCCTTCAGAAATAAAGCTTATTGCGACCCAGTTATATTTCCATGTATTATCAAAAGAGATGGTAGGGGTAGCGTTATTATTATTATTATTATTATTATTAGTAGTAGTAGTAGTAGTAGTAGTAGTAGTAGTAGTAGTAGTAGTAGTAGTAGTAGTAGTAGTAGTAGTATTGTTGCTTTTGTGTGTTGTTTTCTCGGCGAACTCTTTATGAATATTTGTGGAGGGAGTGGAGATATGTGTGCTGCTATAAGGACTTAACTCTTTCTCTCCTAACTAACGATACAAACGTTGATTCCACCAGAATGAGGTAAATAATTACGGAGAGAAAGAGTTAAGAAAATACAACTCAGCTCAACTTAGTTTAAGTCGAATCTCCAGCTAAAAATTCTTAGTCCACATCTGGATTAGAATTTCCATTCCCACCAATACTCAGCAAGTCAAGCGGTTTATGCCACTCGACATTGACATCACACCATTACGCGCCATTATCCTAATCTATATCAGGATTGGAACTCGAGTCGTCCCCCCCTCCCCCAGTAAAATAGCCAAGCGACTTTGTACCGTTCAGCCCCATCAAACAAATATTTGTACAGATTGAACATTAAACTAAAAGAAAATGTTTAGTGGCGGTACCAGCTCAAAGAGTAAGCAACCTTGAGTGTTGTGTATTTTGTTGAACTAAATGCAAACAAAAACAGTTGCATTTTTTGTCTTCATTCAAATAGGAAATGATACAAGTGTCCAAAAGAAAACAAAAATAATGCAAAAACAATGAACTCCTATCTTTTGTTTCCGATTGTGTGCGTGTGTGTGTACCTGGGCAAGTGTGAAATGTAGAGGGGGGGGGGGAGGTAGATCTATTGTTTCTAAGCCTTTAGATTTGGATTTCATTACTTCAGCAGGGAGTTCCACTTTTTTTTCTCCATGTTATTTCATTGTCTAAAAATAATCTCAAAATGAAAGTTTCCTAAAAAAAATAAATCATTTAAGCAAAAACTACAATTATAATACAAATTACCATATCAAAAGAAAATGCTAATGTGTTTCATATAGTTTCACAATGTTCATTCCCACAAGTTTTATTTTTGTATGTCTACATATATCAATTCTCAAGGGCTTTTCATTTTTTTTAACTAAAGCTTAAACCAAAGTCCACGCACGCGCGCACAGTCACACACCCACTCACACCCGCATAAAATGACACACACACACACACAAACAGGTGCAAAATGACGGAGAAAATGAAGAGTAAAAAAATAAAAAAATAAAAAAGACTAAGGGAAGGGTGTGTGTGTGTGTGTGTGGGGGGGTGTCCTCTAACTGCAGTCGAGGGAATCTTCAAAATGAAGAGATAATGGAATGAAGAAAGACATAATGAAGACTTAGTCAGGGGTTAAACGCCTTTCATTCATAGGACATTTGGCTCTACAATGGACAGTTATCTAGTGAACAAAAGGATAGAAGGGAAGCGCTATGACGACACACTCCATTTGCACGTTCTATAAAAAAATACACATTTTTTTTTTTTTAAATTCAGCTTTTAAGCGTTTTTGTTAGTTGGATAAGCGAACTCTATTTCTTGGTAGGACTAGGGCCTATCAATTCTATCCCTTGCACAATGGCCCCCTCCCGAAACCACGTCTGATGGGTGTCCAGTAAGGATTTGCTACTCGTGTTGGTGACCCCCTGTGGGGCCCGGCGTCCAACCTGGCAATACATGGCGCGTCAATCATTACGGCCCCCAGCAGCTAAAGTGGGAATTAACAAGTGCCCCTCGAATTAAGTGAAACCCCTTTTTTTTCTGAGAATAGCAGTCTCCGTGTGTGTGCGTGTATGTTGGGGGGGGGGAGAGCGCGGGGTAGAAATAGAGAAGCGTAGAGAGCAAGAGAGAGAGAAAGGAGAAAAAGTAAGAAGAGATGGAAGGAATAAGTTGATGAGGTTGTAGGTTGGGTTATATCTCCAGACAACTAGACCAACTAACCCTTATAGTTGACTCTAGACAACTAGACCAACTAACCCTTGTAGTTGACTCTAGACAACTAGACCAACTAACCCTTGTAGTTGACTCTAGACAACTAGACCAACTAACCCTTGTAGTTGACTCTAGACAACTAGACCAACTAACCCTTGTAGTTGACTCCAGAAACTAGACCAACTAACCCTTGTAGTTGACTCTAGACAACTAGACCAACTAACCCTTGTAGTTGACTCCAGAAACTAGACCAACTAACCCTTGTAGTTGACTCCAGAAACTAGACCAACTAACCCTTGTAGTTGACTCTAGACAACTAGACCAACTAACCCTTGTAGTTGACTCCAGACTACTAGACCAACTAACCCCTGTAGTTGACTCCAGAAACTAGACCAACTAACCCCTGTAGTTGACTCCAGACTACTAGACCAACTAACCCTTGTAGTTGACTCCAGACTACTAGACCAACTAACCCTTGTAGTTGACTCCAGACTACTAGACCAACTAACCCTTGTAGTTGACTCCAGACTACTAGACCAACTAACCCTTGTAGTTGACTCCAGACTACTAGACCAACTAACCCTTGTAGTTGACTTCAGACTACTAGACCAACTAACCCTTGTAGTTGACTCCAGACTACTAGACCAACTAACCCTTGTAGTTGACTCCAGACTACTAGACCAACTAACCCTTGTCTCACTTTAACTCAATTTTTCACACATATTGAAATCTTAAATAAATATGAAAATAAACACGACTTAATCAAACAGATATGTGCAGCTTCCAATATCAATGTTGATGCATGAAGAACACAAAATGAAATAACCAGATGTCAAACGATCTATACAACAACAATCACACCCCTAAGACCTCCTGCACAATAAACACACATGGTCGTCTTCCGTATACGACTGTACCTGATTTTTATCAGCCGATGACGTCTTTTTATCATCTTCCTCCATTATCAGAGACTAGTCGTTAGAGAAGGCCTGAACACTCACCTGCAACGTCACAACCTGTGGGCACTTTAGACCATTAGCTCGTTGGGTTGGGACGAAACAGATCAGTGTACAGGTCTTTTATAACGATTGGTTTCGGTTCATCCGCCAAATACAAACACGCACACACTGTATATTAACTGTCTCTCGATAAAGAAGAAGACATATATACTAGACAATATCACACATGTTAACAAACTGAGAACGAAACAAGAATAAGGAAAAAAAAGAAAACAGAAGCATCCGAGAGAGGACTGATTGGAGAGAAAGAAGGTGCGAATTAAATGAGATGGGGTCAAAAAGTAAGAGAGAAAGAAAGAAATACGATCAATTCATTGAACTAGTCATTTGAGATAATCTACATCTAACTATTGGGTAGAAAGTAGACGAAGAATCTATATCTAAATGACCAATGGTCTGTTTGAGACGTCTCAACTCAACAGAACATATTTAAACTAAAACACGCAAAATGTTTTTTTGGGCTTTTAGCAAATGAATAATTCACAAACGACCAGGTGAACACACCACTAGTACTGAAATCAGAAAGTTTAGAGGCCGTTCAGGAGAGAAGACTCAAAAGTACAGCAGCAATGCAACATAAAACACTGAACCATAACATACAAATACAAAAACCTTATCAAATAATCAGGAAGATACAAAGATAAAGGCACATTTCTTATTCCATAGGCTAGGACAAATTTGTGTAAGTGCTTCTACTTCCCATGTGCCTTTACAGCATGACACGGGATGCCTTAGTCAAGCAGGACTTAGCAGAGTTTAGGTCTCTCTAATTGGCTTGCAAGACTAGATTAACTCAAGGATACGCGTATCTTTTCTTTTAAACGAGCGTCATTTTTTTTAAAATAAGATAACAAGTCAAATATAAAATAATCCTTTTTTTTTTAAACCAAGTTTACCTAAAGGGGAAAAACTCCGCCCTTAAAACTAAATCTATCAATAAGCTATTTCCCTTATTCGATATCAAACAAAATAATTAATTGCCAATAATTAATTGACTTATTGGGTATTTTTGTTATTGATTCATTTTTGTTAGGTACAATAGTAGAGTAAAGTAAAGTTCCCCTTTCAGAGCATGTGGTTTATAGGGCAGATGATGTAAAGGTCATCTGTTTCTGTGGCCTACGGTTAACAAGGGTGTCATGTGGCCAGCACAACGACCAACCGCCTTTACTTTTCCCCAAATGATTTCAGGTACCCATTAGAGCTGGTTGGACTCAGAGGCGCCCAAAGATCACGAAATTAAAAATCCCAGTTTTCACCAGGATTCGAACCCCGGTCCCTGGTTCGGAAGCCAAGCACTTTACCGCTCAGCCACCGCAATAAATAATTGCTTAAAGTATCAACTTGATCCGAGAATGCGAGAACTAGCGCTATCAATTATTTAAGGGGACGAAATTCAACAAATTTAGCCATATCTATGAATACTAAAGGATGATTTTCCCTTTGCTGGTAGCAAACAAAATAATTAATTACCAGTAATTAAATGAATAATTCGTTACCATTTTTTTTTATTCATATCTTGTTTATGCCAATAAATAATTGTGCAAAGTGTCTTTTTGATCCGAGAATGGGTGTGGGAGAAATAAATAGTACACGATTTATTAGTCAGACAGTCAGAGTAAGTTGATATTAGCTTTGTAAAAAGCTTACATCTGCTTCTGTGGTCAAAGATCAACAACGGGGGTTATGTGGTCAGCATAACGGTCAATAGCATATACTTTTGATATTTAATTGCTCTATATGACATGTAGAGCTAGGCTGACTCTGAAACTAGACTCTTCTGTGAAATATAGAGCAAGTTAGACTATGGAACTAGACTCTTCTGTAACATATAGAGCAAGTTAGACTGGAACTAGACTCTTCTGTGACATATAGAGCAAGTTAGACTATGGAACTAGACTCTTCTGTGACATATAGAGCAAGTTAGACTGGAACTAGACTCTTCTGTGACATATAGAGCAAGTTAGACTATGGAACTAGACTCTTCTGTGACATATAGAGCAAGTTAGACTACGGAACTAGACTCTTCTGTGACATATAGAGCAAGTTAGACTATGGAACTAGACTCTTCTGTGACATATAGAGCAAGTTAGACTCTGGAACCCGACGTCTATGTGACATATAGAGCTATGTGGACTCTGGAACTAGACTATTGTACAAAAAAAAAAGCACGCAGTCTCATCATGAACAAACTGTGGAGCCTAAGCGTGAAAGCCATGATGTTTGAATTCAACTCATAATTATCTCTTTTTGTCTCTCTTAGTCTGATTGTCTTTCAACTAGGCCTGTCTCTGTCTGTCTGTCTCTGTCTCTCTGTTTCTTCTTATTGGTTTTTCACTTTATCTCTTTCTCTTCATGCAAATAGTGTATTTTTTGCTGGCCAACTTTCATTGTTCGTCGTTTTCAAAGAATACATTAGCATATATTAAGACTAAACCATTCTATATTAACCTCCTGTAGCGATGCGCGCACATGCCGTAGAGCACGCACACACGTACACACACACACAAACACACTTGCATTGAAAAATATCAAAACAACGCATGTAACAAAACATCGCTGCATGTTACTGAATGGGATGTAATGAAAAGGTGGTGTTCTCAATGATTCACAAAGAAGACAGATAGATACTAATGTGAACATTCAATAGGAAAACTCCAATACACATATAAACAAGATATTTCAGAATAAGTCTCAGCATAGTTCCATAATTTAGATTTTATCTATAAAATTTACGTCGCAAGTTAAATGTATAAAACATAAACTTATCAAACTTTGAAATTCTCGAATTATTTGTACAATTATATAATGGTAATGTCTACGATACTAAAGATTTAGTGCAGTGTTTCACATAAACACGCAAACCCAGCTGAAACCTGCATATTTTCCCGCATATCGTGCAGACAAAGCTGTTGTCCGCTGGCGGTATATTTAAGTTTTCTTACAATCTTCTGCGCCTGTCTTCAATAATGGTCTTGGGTCTCAAATATGTCCCGCAGCCTTTGAGGGAGTTCTCCGTCTATTTCAGAGACCATCTGCTGCTAGCTACTTTCCTGTACGCCAATGATGGTGAACTGGCGCATGAATTGACCCTTTTAGCGTTTACGGGGGGCATCTCTGTTACGCCGCCCTCCTTTAAGAAGATCGCCTTTGGCATGCGGTCGTCTCCCATGCGGGATAAGTGTCCGTCCCAGCACAGCTTTGTCTGCACGGTAAATTATGCAAGTCGCATAAGTTTGCGTTGTCCTGTGAAACACTGTACTCATCCTTATTCTGAATCGAAGACGTTACCATTACATATTAAAATACAGAAAAAGAAGTGGCGTGGCGCGGTGGCTGAGCGGTAAAGCGCTTGACTTCCGAACAGCGGTCACGGGTAGAATCCTGAAGAAAACTGGGGTTTTAATTTTGGCATCCATGGGCGACAGCTCTAATGGGTACCTGACATTAGTTCGGGGAAAGTAAAGGCGTTTGGTCACATGACACACTCGTTAACCGTTGACCACAAAAACTGATGACCTTTACATAATCTGCCCTATAGATCACAAGATCTATAAGAGGAACTTGAACGGACAAAGGGGCAGTTGTCTGAACGGACAAAGGGGCAGTTGTCTGAACGGACAAAGGGGCAGTTGTCTGAACGGACAAAGGGGCAGTTGTCTGAACGGACAAAGGGGCAGTTGTCTGAACGGACAAAGGGGCAGTTGTCTGAACGGAGTTTGCTTACTACCAACGACTTTGATAGCAGCATTTATGATTTTCTGCAGTTTATTTTAATTTCAATGTGTTGAAATATTGATATTGAAACTTTAAATACAGCATATATGAGCATGGTAAAACATAGACAAGGATTTTTTCCCACTAACAGTATTAATAATCGTAATCTTTCTTGCCCCCCCCCCCTCCCTTTTGTGAAATAATCAGTATTCGCAGTAAAATGTATCATCACAGACAGTATTAAGGTAAATTAAATGGTTTCACAATTTGAATGTTCTCTCAAGGTAAAATATTCCAACGAAAATCGTATATCATCAGAATATATAATTTAAAAGACAAATCTTGATTTATGCTATGATCCTATTGATTGCGACTTCCAGACTTTTAATTTAGCATCTTCTGATTCTAGCCCTCGACCATCTTATCTCTTGAATATGTTACAAACACATACAAACAGGATCCTGTGTTGGCCAGCCTCTATTTCTGTCAACTCTTTCATTCATTGCAGTGTCCAAAATGATTCGCACATTATCTGTCCCGGTGATCTATCACGCTTTCTTTTATCTCAGAAACAATTGGACAACGCTTTCGTTTAACTTTCAATGTCGGACGATCACAAGTCATACAATGGACTAGTCAAAGAATTTTCAAAATCAAAGTTAAAAAACAAGCAAACACGGAGTCTCCCATTTGTTGTTATCAAGTCATCTATTTGGAGAGACAATGCCATAGGACAGAACTAAGATAGGAGATAGCGCGCATACATGAAATGAAATTGTCTCTGCATTACAGAAACTGAAAGACGTTAGAGAATCGCTGGTTCGCGTGAATGCGACAGGTCGTCACGAGAAGGTAATGGTCCAGGTCTGATTCAAAACAACGTGTACGCCGCGGCCTTATCACCGCTCGTAAAAACCTCGCAGACTTCCACGCATCGTTGGCGTTTTCAGCGCCTTGTTCTGCTCGGCGATACCTTGATCCTGTATGGCCACTGTAGCGACATCGAGAGAAAGATCTTGTCTCCACAAGTTTAAAGAAAACAAAAATACTCTCTCTCTCTCTCTCTCTCTCTCTATCTCTGTATCTCTCTCTCTATCTCTGTATCTCTCCTTTCGGTTTTCCTTTCTCTCTCTCACCGATCGCCCTCTCTGTGTCTCTTTCACACTCTCTTTGAGCTCTTTCAGTTTCTCTGTATGTGTAAGGGAACTCGGGTGAGATCTTTACCACTTACATATGGCTCGATAATCTAGGGTATGATTCTCAATTACACTTGTCAATACTTGCTTAACTCAAATACGAACACTTAGTATACATCAACTCTAACTCCTTATATTCATGAATATCGATAATACTTTAATACTTAATAAGGCACACAATTATATCACTCTTATGAAATACACAAAACACCAGCACCCTACTCAGACCAGGTCAGCTCTCCAACTGCTAGACTGACCGCTAGAAACCTAATTGTCCCCCCTTGAAAATCCCGTGATAAAAACAATTCACACACCAACTAATAAAATAAACAAACACACACACAATCTCACATCTTACACGCCCACGCTCTTGACATCTCCCCCTTACTTCCCCTAGATTTTCCCTGAAAATCTAAGTCTATATTATGTACACTAAAAAAAATTATTAATGACATTGTTGAAGTACAACATGGTTAAAAGAAATACTACTCAAAAATACACAGTACATCTTACTATGTTTACACAAGTAATTTGTTTCAATTCAACAAACTACACCCATGAGTTTAAGTATGAAATAATGAATACTTCGTTTCTATGCATCAACATTAATAAAATACATGAATTATCTTTCCATTTCCAAACAAAACAAGTTCATCAATAATAATGCATATGTAATAATAAAACTAATAATATAACTAAACTAATCTTCATCTGTTCCACTTGTCCAGTTCCTTCTCCTGTGACGTCAGGTTACAATGTAGGCTACTGTTTATTGTTTGTGAATATAGAGCTTAAGACTTGACTTCCGATGCTTCTCAATA
The DNA here is from genome assembly GCF_947242115.1 of Biomphalaria glabrata. Taxonomy (NCBI): domain Eukaryota; kingdom Metazoa; phylum Mollusca; class Gastropoda; family Planorbidae; genus Biomphalaria; species Biomphalaria glabrata. The sequence continues at coordinate 31,997,188 of NC_074716.1, forward strand.
CTGGATGAGACGACGCGTGTTGTGCAAAGTACAATTAAAACACAAAGAGATGAACAGTTCAGTCAATTTAATTGAGCAATAATAATAATAGTAGTAGTAGTAATAGTAGTAACTTCTCTGACGAGACGATCATAGTTGAAAAAGTTCAACGTACATACTGGATTGCTGAGACGTGCACAGTCTGAAAACGTTACAATACCAGGTATGCTTCTGACAGAGACAATAATGTGAGTTCAAACTGTCAGCCTAGACAATGGGTCAGCCCAAAAGTTGTCTGTACCTTTAATGTGCTGAATTTCAAAGTCAAAGTCCATAAGGTATAATATCCATCTAGCAATGCGAGCATTGGTGGTTGCAGACTTGAGATACTTGAGATTCAGGTGATCAGTCCAAACAATGAACTTACGTGAATACAAGAAGTGTTCCAACTTCTTAATTCCCCATGTTAATGCTAACAACTCACGCTCCATTATGCTGTATTTACATTCACGAGGGAGTAATTTTCTGCTGAGGAAACAGACAGGATGCAATTTGTTTCCCACGTACTGTAGAGCAGCAACTGCAACAGCCTTGTCCGAAGCATCACACTGTAGATAAAAACATTTATCCGGATCAGGCAACATTAAAATGGGGTGAGAAGTCAAGTATCTTTGTATACGCTCCAATGCAACCTCCCCCTCCACAGTCTTAGCAACTTTAGAAGGGTGCCCTTTTTTAAGAATTTCAGTAAAGGGAGACAACAAGCTTGAAAAGTTTGGAATGAAGGAGCGATAATAATTGAGCAGACCTAATAATGATCGGGTTTCCTTCTTTGTTTTAGGGTACCGTAGCTGCAGCATCTTATTGACATTGGAATTTTCAGGCTGAAGAAAGCCTTGGCCAATCTTATGGCCTAGGAATGTAATAGTTTGGAACCCAATTAGTAACTTGTTAGGCTTAACAGTAATATTGAATTCTCCTAACCTCTCAAGCACTTGTCTCAACGAGAGCATGTGACTCTGCCAATCAGTGTTGTACACACAAAGATCATCAAAATAACAAACTACTTGTTCTAAACCTTTTAGCACTCTACGCATTGTTCTGTTAAAGAAACTAGGACTGTTTTTTAAACCAAATGGGAGATATTTGAATTGATAGTGTGCATTGGGTACTTTGAACGCTGTGTACTGCTTACTACTCTCTTCTAATGGCACCTGCCAGTAACCTTTTGTTAGGTCTAATTTACTAAAATATTTAGCTTTCCTTAGTGTGATAAATAGTTCTTCTTGATCTGGTATGACTTCTGCATCAAATTTTGTTATGGAATTTAATTGCCTATAATCAACAACTGGTCTCAAGGTTCCATCTTTCTTTTTGATTAAGATCATAGGAGATGCATAAGGCGATTCACTCTCTTCAATAATATTCATGTTAATCATCGACTCAATTTCTTCTTGTAGCCTTTGTCTCAATGCCATTGGTACATTATAAGGTTTTAAATTGACAGGCTTATCCGATGTTGGAGTTATTTTAAAGGGCTCCACTTTCGCTTTTCCTGGTACATCTGATATTACGTGTGCAAAGTCTTCAAGGAGTTTTTCAACTTCATTTTTCTGAGTTTGGTTTAAGTCTTTATTAATGGTTATTGCCCTTTGGTTTATTTCTCCATTTCCATGGATCATTTCCGGTAGTTTTAATTCTTCTATTTCATTATCAATGATTTGCCCTGTTTCATCATGGTCATATTCATCCACGACTCCAATAAATGCAGCAGACAAAATGTTACTCTTACAGCTACTGTTGGCAACAGTACTTGTTACTTCAACTGGGGTGTAATATTTGATTAATCTGTTTACATGAAATATCTTTGATTTGTTTCCTTTCTTTACTATGTAATTTAAGTCTGATAACCTCTTTTCTATCTTGTACGGGCCTTCCCAATATAATTTGAGCTTATCTCCCTTTTTTGGTTTCAACACTAATACCATTTCTCCTGTATCAAAACTTTTTTTTACAGTGTTTCTATCATATAGTCGTTTTTGTTCTTGCCTCGCTATGTCTTCATTATCACATGCAATCTTAGCTGTACTTTGTAGTCTTTCTTTTAATTCCTCAAGATATTCAAACAAGTTAGTGTAATTAGTGTCAACTTCTTTTTCTTTGGTCATACGTTTCTTCAAAATTGCCATCGGCCCTCTAATTTTTCTTCCAAATACAAGTTCGTAGGGTGCAAATCCTGTTGTATCGTTGGGCAATTCTCTTATAGCGAATAATGCCGAGGCTAAGTATTTGTCCCAATCTTTAGATCGTTCAGAACACAGCTTTCTTAATATGCTCTTAAGTGAACCATGTAGGCGTTCTACGCATCCATTCGAGGCCGGGTGGTATAGCGAGGACTTGATTATCTTCACATTGAAGAATTTGCAGACTTCTGTGTATAAATCTGAACCATATTGAGAACCATTGTCTGAGAGAATGGCCTCTGGAAAACCAATCCTAGTGCAGACCGAATATAAAGCTTCTATCACAGTAGTTGTCTCTATGTTTCTCAACGGTACAGCTTCAGGCCATCTGGAGAATGTGTCTATTATAGTTAGGATGTATCTATGTTTACTTTCTGTCATAGAAAGAGGTCCAACCAGGTCTATTGCGATTTTCTTAAAGGGTACACCTTGTCTGTCCATCTTCCCCAGCACTGCTTTACCAGCTCTCCCTGGAACTTTTGCTCTCTGACATGGGTCGCAGCACCTTACCAACTGCTTTACATCTTTGTCGACCCCTGGCCAATAAAATTCAGAGTAGATACGAAGTTTTGTTTTCTTTACAGACATATGCCCTGCCAGTGGTGAGCTGTGGGCGTTTTCCAGTATTAATTTACGTCTGCACTTAGGAACAACTAAAAGATCTTTAACTACTTGAGGTTCTGTAAGGGACGTAACTCTCTTGTAAAGCAAGCTCTTCTTTCTGACAAACATAATACTTGCTTCTTTAATCACTTGTGTTGTTTGCAGGTTGCATTTTCTCCATAGTGGTGCCAGAGTTTCATCTTCTTGTTGTTCCTTCTCTAGACTCCCTTCTATACTTGTTCCTATGATTGGCGTCTTTACTTGAGTTTCTTCCCTTTCTTTGTCCTTCATTCCTCTCGTCTCTACGGCTGACACGAACAGACCTTTCACATTGCCTATTAACACATCAGCGACCGGCTCCGGAAATAGCACGACGATGAATTCTCCTTTCAGGTAAGGTGTGTCAAGCATTGCTTTTGCGGTTTTGTATCTAAATACTTGCCCGTCTGCTAAGCACAAGGAGCATTTCTCTGGCAAAATATCTTTTTCATTGACAAGTGTCTCTCTTACGGCGATAACGCTACAGCCGCTGTCTCTCAGGATCGACGCCTTTCTTCCATTCAGCTTTCCTTCTTCTATGTTTAGTGATCCAATAGACTTGTCGTTTATAATGAAGTTAGCCACACTTTCTGGATTATGGTAGATCAGATTGCAAGTCCCTTGTTTATCAGGCAATTGCACCACGGCACATTCGGCTTGATTGGAGTAGTTCCTTCTAGTCTCATTCCTATACCTTCCTTGGTTATTCTGGTACATTCCATTTCCATAGTTGTTTCTTCTGTTGTTAACTTGGTTGCTAAATGTGTAATGTGGCCTATTCCATCGCCCTCTTGCTCTGTTGTAAGAATTGCTATAGCGGGGTCTGACGAAATTTCTTCTGGGCTCATGGTATTCAATGTTTGGCCTGATGTAGTTTGCGCTGCTAGGGCTGGTTTGGTAGCGGTAATTTTGCCTATTCAAATCTCTTCTGTCACTCACTGCGTTGGCCTGATAAATTCTCGATTTCTTGAAAATGCTTTTACTGGCGAAGATTATCTTTCTGTTCTCCAACATATCAACTAGCTTGTCCAACGACTCAGGTTCTTTATCTAGGATCTCTTCTCTTACCTCCTCGTTTAGGGCACTGAGTATAGAGTCTTTCAATATTAACTCCTCCAGCTGTTCAAAGTTTCGTTCTATTTTCGCCGCCTCGCACCATTGTCGGAAGTTCTTTTGTAATGCCACAAAAAATTCTCTTGGGCCATCTTCAATTGGGACAGTCTCATGCCATCTTTTCCTGCAGGCTTCCTCCGTCATTCCCACATAGTCTAGGAGTTCTTTTTTTATCTTCTCGTAGTCAGTGCAGTCCACTAATCTTCTCTGTGTCAGGAATTGCCTTAGTTTAGGTGTTATTTTCTCCTGCAGCTGTGCCACCCAGTCTTCTTCTAAAACCTTGTCTCTCCTAGCTGCCATCTCGAACATGTCGAGGTAACAAGGTAGATCTTCGGTTGTCATGGCAGGGAAACCTTTACTCAGTCTTGGTCTCTGGGCCGTGACTCCGGTAGTTGCACTTGGCGTTTTATTTCTTTCCTGGGCGATTTGTAAATCAAGTTTCTTCATTTCTCTTTCGTGTTCCCTTTCTTTCTCTTTCTCCTGTCTTTCTTTCTCTTTCTCCTGTCTATCTTTCTCTTTTTCCTCCAATTCCAGTTCTTTTAATCTTATCATCTGTTGCAGCTTGGACATTTCTCTTTCTTCCGCCCTCTCCAACCTTTCTCTTCTTTGTTTCTCTGCCTCACTTTCTTTTTCCATGTTTTACTTTCTAATCCTTATAATACACAGCACTCAGTACGTTTGCTACACTAAGTTTTACAGAAAATTTTAAAATAACAGTCCTAGTATTTCTTTTACCTTAAATTACTACCTCAAGAATAATTATAGTGCTCTATACTATACAATAAGAAAATAAAATCAATCCTAATTTTGAAGAATATTTTTAGTTATACAATAGATTAGGCAAGTAAATGATCAAGACAGAAAAATACAAATTGAAATAATGATCAGATTATTAGATTCAGATAGGAAGTTAGAATACGTTGATTTAAAGACTCTTGCCTTTTTTTAAATTGGCAACAATAAAATCAGAATGAAATTACTGAAGCCTTAAATTGAGAGGCTAGTATGACAGCACAGAAAAAAAAAGCAGGAAAATATATGATAGTCAAATTGAAACAAATTATAATAGAGCAAGAAAATAGAGGCTAGAGAGTAGAGGGTTCAGCTACACGAGAGGTAACACAAATCACTTAACTTCCACTCCCTGCACGTGATCCAACCTGTCCTCGTGATGCAACTTCGGGCTGTCGCTGTCCTCTCTGTACTGGTACTTCAAACCACCGCCGTTCCTCAGGCCAAATCAAGGGGCATAACACATGAGGAAAAATGTTTTAAAATAGAATGAGTGTCAAATTAACAACAATATAACATGTAGAACAATATTTGTAAGTTTAAGAACATCAATTACATGAGGAAAATGTTTTAAAATAGAATGAGTGTCAAGTTAACAACAATATAACATGAAGAACAATATTTGAAGTTTAAGTACATCAATAACAATTTATAACTGCTATACTTATACAATTTCTGCGACGAGAGGTTCTGGTTTTCTTTCACAAGAGCCCCCAACTGTAAGGGAACTCGGGTGAGATCTTTACCACTTACATATGGCTCGATAATCTAGGGTATGATTCTCAATTACACTTGTCAATACTTGCTTAACTCAAATACGAACACTTAGTATACATCAACTCTAACTCCTTATATTCATGAATATCGATAATACTTTAATACTTAATAAGGCACACAATTATATCACTCTTATGAAATACACAAAACACCAGCACCCTACTCAGACCAGGTCAGCTCTCCAACTGCTAGACTGACCGCTAGAAACCTAATTGTCCCCCCTTGAAAATCCCGTGATAAAAACAATTCACACACCAACTAATAAAATAAACAAACACACACACAATCTCACATCTTACACGCCCACGCTCTTGACAGTATGATGTGAACCAGTAAAAGGCCTCCCCGGACATCTCCCCGGACATCTCCCCGGACATCTCTATGGCGTGTGTTTATCTTGTTCATCGAGCCAGTAGAGCGTTCATTCTCTCGCTCTTGAGCCTCGTTTGTTGCCATGATCGTCCTTTCAATTGGCCTATCTTGTATCTCTCCGTCCACTCAGAGGTTCTCAAAAAGAACAGAATTGCGAATGAAAATGACTTTAGAAAAAAAAAAAAAAAACAAGGAAGAAGAAAAACAAAGTATAGTGAAAGTAACCCACGCATTTATCAATGTCCCTTTAGCTTTCGTAGTTTGGAGAAGTCAGTCTCCATTTGACATAGGGCAGTCGGAGCAGTTCCTAATTGTGCTAGCTAGTAACTAAATATTATACGGATAATATTTGTTTAATAAATAAGCATAAGTAAAACGTATAACCATACTAATCAGAAGAGTAACAACTCTCTTTCTCTCTCTCCCTCTTTCTCTCTTTTTTGGTTAAAAACCAATGTTTGTTTCTTTTCTTTCACTTGCTTTTAGCTCTGAAGTAGTCTTACCCCTTAAAATGTAAGACTCACTGAATAGAATCCTAATGCTCTCACAAAAGACTATGTTAGAAGATCAATCCTAGAGTGATGAAGACTGTCTGAAATCAAAGAAAGGCTCGTTCACCACTACTCAATGAAATGGGCAATATCCCACTGGGGCGTCTGTTAGGTCAGGCGCTAGGAGCTCTGCCAAATTCTACTGAGAAAGAAAACGGCAGACGTGAAGGCTGGGGACATTGAGATAGTGTCGCTGACCTGGAAATAATGATTTTAAATTGTCAATGATTCTCCCTATTTTAACTCTTTCATTTGATATTAGGGCTCTGTCGCCTTCTGCGAATTCCATCTCTTCCCCCCTTTCGGAAAAAAAAAACTAGAAAACAGAGAAATCTGTCTTGACGTTTTGTAAAATCCACAGATTTATCCAGAACAAGGAAGCAAGTGCTATGCTAATGAAACACTGGCTTCTGAATGGTGTATTTTGAGTTTGAGTCCAATATTGTTTAAAATTTTTTAAAACCCAATTTTCATTACATCTATGTTTGAGGTTTACACCAGATTTGATAGGTTGATTGTTACCCCTTTCAGACCTTGCGATCAAAGTTCATCTGCTTTTGTGGCCTACGGTTAACGAGGGTGTAGTATGGCCGGCACACCGACCAACCGCCTTTACTTTCCCCAACTCGTGTCAGGTATCCGTTAGAGCTGGGTGGACTCAGAGGCACCCACATATCTCAGCGTTCACCAGTTTAGGACCCGGGACCTCGGTTCAGTACCCAAGCGCTCGATTCCTGAATTATATGTTTTCTACATGTTTGACTACATTTCTTTGTCTACTATGTGTTTTCAAAATCTGTAAAGGCTCTAATTGTTTTGCTGGTCAGCTGACACCAATGAAAGTTAAACTCTAGCCAATGGTACACTTTCACAAACCTTATCTTTTCATTAAAACGTCATCGCGTGTTGGACATTTTTTGAGCAATTTTTTGCTCGTGGTTTTGCCTTTACACTTTTTCTATGAGCCCAAATGTTTTACTACGTGCTGAGTTCTAATCTTGGTGACAGTCACGTGACTTATGCATTTTATCCATTGTTAATAAAAATAGCATAAAATATAACAAGCCTTAATCCTATGGATCTCTAGGTGTCAGAAGTGAGAATGTTCAATGTATATGTGTTACATATAAGGTTACCTTTGGACTAAAAAAAAAAAGTTGAATAATGAATAAATAATAATTAACATTTTATTTCAGGTATTAGGAAAAATGGATTTTCACCTGTCTATATAGCAAAAAAATTGATATGCCTCTCCTGAGTGGTTTCCAAATGTCGTCTGAAAGTTAACATGCCAGCATATATCGCATGACTAAGAGTAGATACGTTTCCTAAAACAATAACTTCATTTGAGAAATTCTAACAACATAACATGCTGTACTCTAACCCGAATATGTCGCGCGCTTCAAGTTTTAGCCTCAAACTTTTTTGTTAACATGAAGAAATAACAAGTAACAGAGTTGGTTTGTTTGTTAATTCTTCCATGGGCATAGCCAGGAATTTTATTTCGGTGTGGGGGAGAGGTTGGGGGTGATATATATATATATATATATATATATATATATATATATATATATATATATATATATATATATATATATATATACATTTGTGTGTGTATGGAATTAATCTTTATTCAATTCCGACCCCCTCATTCAAACATACGGTGTTTGTACCCAAGAATAAGTTCTTTCTCGAGTTAGTGAAAAGATAGATAGACACCCCGCCCTTAACTAGCTAGCGGGTCTGGGGGAGCGTTGTTAGCCAATCATTGTTTCCGGTATTCAAAAAAAAAAGAAATGCCTATTCTGAGGTACATAATACATATATACATTACCGTGCTACTGCACCTCTAATAAACGAAATTAAAGCAAAGAAAAAAAAAACAGTTACAGTTAATATATATAGCTGAAAAAAAAAAGAATTACCAGCTCGTTGGCCACATGTGGAAAACTAATTTGACCATTATAATTTTTCGAAGTAAAAATAAATAAATGCTTATTTGGCTAGAGACTAAATCTAGGTGTCGATCCTATATCGGCTTTGAAAGGACTATCGCGTTTTTGAAAAGAACTATCGCGTTCGGAAATTTCCGAATGTAAGGCATTATTGATTCAAGAGTTTAATAAATTAAAGTTCAGCCAAATCTTGAGCACTGTCTTCTAAGTTTAGATCTAAATGCTTATCTTTGGCATATTAAAAGATGTACTAGATCTATACATTCACTTAACCAGGATTTTTTCTTGGGGAGAAGGGGCGGGGTAAAATTTTTAAGACCCAAGCAATCGCTCAATAAGTTGCATAAAGGAGGTATTGTCTTTTGTATGTCATATTTGGTTTGTTATCTTTTCTCTCCTGTTCATATTTGGTTTGTTATCTTTTCTCTCCTAAAAGTAAAACTACCACGCTCTCTCTCTCTTCTCTCTCTCTCGTTCTCTCTCCTAACACTTTCACTCTCTCTCGTTCTCTCTCCTAAAACTTTCCCTCTTTCTCTCAATCTCTCTTAATTTGTAGGGTTTAGTAATTTATTAAAGGACGAAATCATCTTGTCCTTTAAATAGTAGTGGACTCCCTTTGAGTTCTCAACCTCTCTAAAACATAAAGGTAAAAAAAATAAAAAATATATAATTGACCGAACAATGGAAGGGAGAGAAAGAGAAAGAAAAAAACAGTCCATAATTAAACGAGTTCACTTCTGCCCTGACGAAGCGGAAGTAACCGAGTCTTTGTTGTTGTTTTTTTAATAATCTCCCTTTGGATATCAGTTTATAATTTAGAAAGATTTTAAGATTAAGAATAGAGATCGCTTGAAGAAATGGGGAAAATGTCTCTGTATTGTATCTTAAAGCTGGATGAAAAAGAGAGAGAGGGAGAGAGAGAGAGAGAGAGAGAGAGAGAGTGAGAGAGAGAGAGAGAGAGAGAGAGAAATATGGAAAGTAAAGCCAGAGAGTGATGAAGGCATACTACAATACTACTTGAGGAAGATGGACATTTTCTCCTTTAACTCAATAGCAAATTTTCGGCTTAAGAGGCTAATACTCCAACGTTTTCTCCCTGCCCTTGACATTCTGATCACTTGATCCTGACCTGGGACTTGGCTTTTGGAGACGTCACGTGACTGGCGTGTTATTAATTTCGACGTTTAAAGTGTACAATCCACTTTTCTAGTTTCCTTTGGAATTACTTTTTACATAGATGTTCTTTCTTTAATAGAGCTTAAAAACAAATGATAACACTCAATATATCTACTACATGTCACAGACCGAGAGAGAGAGAGAGAGAGAGAGAGAGAGAGAGAGAGAGAGAGAGAGGAGAGAATGAATGGGATATCGTGCGTATCTTGCTCAATTTAACATTATTGATTTTGTTACGCGCGGTTTCTTATAGTTATAATGTTTTTTGTTTGGTGTAATGCACAAATTGTAAGACAAATTTCCTTACGGATAATAAAGATTATTATTATTATTATTATTATTATATAGCTAATGTTTTAAATTTATTCTCGTCTGCAGTTTTGGAGCTACAAGCTGCATTCTAGCGTTTTGCGAGTCTTTAAAGCTACAAGCTGCATTCTAGCGTTCTGTGAGTCTTTAGAGCTACAAGCTGCATTCTAGCATTTTGCGAGTCTTTAGAGCTACAAGCTGCATTCTAGCGTTTTGCGAGTCTTTAGAGCTACAAGCTGCATTCTAGCGTTCTGTGAGTCTTTAGAGCTACAAGCTGCATTCTAGCGTTCTGTGAGTCTTTAGAGCTACAAGCTGCATTCTAGCGTTTTGTGAGTCTTTAGAGCTACAAGCTGCATTCTAGCGTTTTGTGAGTCTTTAGAGCTGCAAGCTACATTCTAGCGTTTTGCGAATCCTTAGATGTAGCACTGCCTTTGTTCCGCGTTTCCAACTAAGCATAGATATTTATTAACAACTGTGAGGTTTATTCTTGAAAGTGTTCTATTTGCCGTTGTCCATTCAGTAGAGCGGGGTGATTGTATTTGAAAACAACTATTCCACATCAGCAACCTTTATAATGGATTGGAGGGGGGGGGGGAGGGGGAGGGGGGTAAATTGAGCGTGCAATAATACTCGTCAAAAGTTTATAAAGGCGCTTCATAAATTTAAAGCAAAATGAAATCAGTTTTTTAGTGCACCATTGATGGCAATGTTTGAGAAGCCTTCGATACTTTTAATTTAGCACCAAGGTCTCCAAGTCAAGGAGAAACATTTCAAGACTCACTGCTTGGAAAACACATTTTATTAAGGAAGAGAATTTATAGCCTTCAAGTGAGTGCGATGACAACATGGGCATTCTCTGTCTGATTCTTCTTCTTTTTTCTTGGTACTGTTCCCTGAAGGATAAGGTCTTTGCGAGTACAGAGGACCTTGTGATGTGGCCATAGAGTTTTAATTTGCGTTTTTTTTTTACAATGGTTAGCAGGTCATTGAGCATTTTTAGTGAGTTATATTTTGTTTAAACTATCATTTTATATGTGTTTCAACATATAGCTAGACTGAAGTTGTAAGCAGTGTATAACTATACATACAAGTTATATGAAAACAAACTACGTACATTTATTCACTTGACCGAGTCATTCTTATTTCTTTTTTTATGAAATTTTAATGTGAACATTTTTTCCCCTAATCAACGTCTTAGTGTGAACATATTTTCTTCCATTGTCACGCTACGCCTAGCTAACCAGATCTACCGTCAGACCGATAGACACTGTTGACTGTGTCACACAAATTATTTCTAATCCTTTTATAGGGACAATTATAAGATTTTTCCCCAACGGCCCCAACCTCGACCTTTTTTTTTTTTTCAAATCATATTTTTAAGCGTATGACCGAAAAGTGAAGTAGACATTGTCTGAAACAAAAAATTCCTACGTTGATCAGTCGCCACCCCTTTCCTTCAGGTGTAGCATCACAGACAAATCTCAAAGCCCGCTCCAGAAGTTCAGTCTCCTTATCGCCAAGGAAAGCAAAAGGGAAATAACCCTCTCTGACGTGAGGCAGACGTCTGCTAGGTTTGGTGAATGGTTGCGATGAAATTTTCCTGTCAAACACCTTATGGCGACTCCCCGTGTGTCGCAGGAGCTAAGTTTAGATAGGGCGCCGCCGCCCAGGGGCAACCAAATCCAGAATAATTATCACGTCATGTTATATTAATGACACTTTTTTTTTTCCCTTTTTTATTCAAATGCAGAAATATTTCTTTGAATAGAGATTTCACTTTCGTTCTCATTTTGAACTTAACATTCAACAATAACAAAGAAAGAAAAAAAAAAGATAATTATTATCGGCGCTAGTGGCAATGGCAAACTTGTATTTGCGCTGGTGCACTCAGATTAATTGTACTACTAGACCTAGTTAGCTTGTGAACAATAGGGTAGTTCAACAAAATACTTCGAAGCCTTCCAGTTTGACGAAGCTATTTATTTGATACTTTGTTTCAGTCAGAACAATTCCGAAACTGAAAACTGTCGTTTCTGTAGATACACAATATCTTTTAGCTAGTGGAAGCAGGTTGTTAAAACATTGCGATGACAAGACAAGTTCAGGATATCGTATATGTCACAGCCTTATTAACAAAAATAACAGGGAAAATTTTACTTTATTGCCGTGCATACCATCAAAAGAATAAAGAGATTGTACATTATGTCGTCCGAAATTATTTAGAATATTCCAAAGAATAAGATGGTCTTAGTATTATGTCGTCCAAAGTTATCATTTAGAATATTCTAAAGAATAAGATGGTCTTAGTATTAAGTCAATTTTTTATATTATGTCGTCTGAAGTTATCATTTAGAATATCCCAAAGGATTAAAAGACCGTAATATTATGTCGTCTGAAGTTATTATTTAGAATATCCCAAAGGATTAAAAGACCGTAATATTATGTCGTCTGAAGTTATTATTTAGAATATCCCAAAGGATTAAAAGACCGTAATATTATGTCGTCTGAAGTTATTATTTAGAATATCCCAAAGGATTAAAAGACCGTAATATTATGTCGTCTGAAGTTATCATTTACATTTTAGAATATCGTATAGAATTAGATGGTCGTTACTATATATCTTGTAAAGTTAGAGACTATCCCAAAGAATAAGTGATATCCTAGTGTACAAGTTCGTGTGTGTGTGTTCAAGACATCGTTACGTTTACATATAATGACTATTTCAGTTGAGAAAACACAAAACTGGGTGTCACAAGTCCTCAGTCTCTTCAGCAAAATGTTTTCATGCATTAAAAAAAAAAAGTGAAAACATTAAGAACGTAATTTAAATCATTTTTTTTCAGCATCGGTCGGGGGTCTAGACTCGATGTCTGAACGTGATCTAAGTGGGGTGCCCAGGCACCCTACGGATGTTGAGAGAAAGCTGTAAATAGATGGTAAACGCAAAGGGTTCGCTGGAGCATGGCGCCTCATGTTACCGTAGTTAGTGTCGCCCGACAAGGTCTATGAGTAGCTCTATCTTTAACTATCGCTTTACTTGCTGGCGTCTCTAAGCAAAGAAAGAAATCAAATGATATGCATTTTTTCTTCTAATTATAAATCTTAATTCCACAATAAGGTCAAGTTGTGGTAAGGTTGGTTTTCTTCATTTTATTTGCATACTTTTCTTTCCTATTCAGAAATGTATTCAAGTAGTGATGGAGCCCAAATGTTGAAAACAGAAGTCTGGTACCCATCGTTTAGTAGATTTTTTCATAGACAGATTTTTTACATTGGCAGTTAGTATTTTTACATTGTAAATTGTTCTTTACATTGTTCTTTACAGTGTTCTTTACATTTTTCTTTACATCGTCACATAGTTCTTTACATTGTTCTTTACATTGTTCTTTACATTGTTCTTTACATTTTTCTTTACATAGTTCTTTACATTGTTCTTTACATTGTTCTTTACATTGTTCTTTACATTTTTCTTTACATTGTTCTTTACATTTTTCTTTACATAGTTCTTTACATTGTTCTTTACATTTTTCTTTACATTGTCACATAGTTCTTTACATTGTTCTCTACATTTTTCTTTACATTGTTCTTTACATCGTCACATAGTTCTTTACATTTTTTAAAATTTACCTTGCCAAATAGTTCTTATATTTGCCAGATAGTTCTTTACATTTTCACATCATTCTCTACATCGCTATCTACATAGTCATCACTTAGTCAAAATTCCGTTTATCCCCAAAAGATTTGATGGCTTGAGAATTGTTTTATCTTTGTAGCATTATAAAATTTAACATCTAGATCAGTTTTTTGAAACTAGAGGATATCCGGCAGTCTCCCCTAGAGGTATCAATGCCACTACGAGTGTTACAAATTCATTCTCCTGGCGTCTACATTCTAAGAAGAGAGTGAAATAGAAAGTAAGAAGTGGTAGGACGATGTGCTACAGAAGTGTCAGAGACCTGATAGACAGTTGATCAAGTAGTTCGTACTGGACCTCATCGTTGTAAGAGCATCTTGGGATTCAGAGAGCGGGCCAGTAAAAGACGTCCACAGAATGGTGGTATATCACTGAGGCGACCGCTGTGACATACGAAAGATGGGTAGACTCCAGAGTCATATTAGCGAGTGAGAAACGGTGATAAAAAAGATAAATATTAAAAACACTAACGGTAATTGACACTTTATATATATATATATATATATATATATATAAGAAAATCAATGTTTTAATACGAATGTCGAGTTTAATTATATTGTTTACCCTAACCCTTTAATTTTAACTCCATTTCTGTTTAGGAATGTTTTTAGTAATTTTCATAATGAATTTGTAAAAAAAAAAAGCTATAAAAATGTTATGCTTTATCAAAGTATAACTCGCGTGAACTTGTAGTATTATTGGTAATAGCTAGAAATACAACAAAAAAAATAATAATAATTTAAAAAAGAAATATTGATAAATACAACAACAAGTATACGAAAATAATAAACACGTAAATATAGACACACACCGTTAAAACACCACAATAGACACACACCGTTAAAACACCACAATAGACACACACCGTTAAAACACCACAATAGACACACACCGTTAAAACACCACAATAGACACACACAATTAAAAACACCACAATAAACACACACCGTTAAAACACCACAATAGACACACACCGTTAAAACACCACAATAGACACACACCGTTAAAACACCACAATAGACACACACAATTAAAAACACCACAATAAACACACACCGTTAAAACACCACAATAGACACACACCGTTAAAACACCACAATAGACACACACCATTAAAACACCACAATAAACACACACCGTTAAAACACCACAATAGACACACACCGTTAAAACACCACAATAAACACACACCGTTAAAACACCACAATAGACACACACCGTTAAAACACCACAATAAACACACACCGTTAAAACACCACAATAGACACACACCGTTAAAACACCACAATAAACACACACAATTAAAACACCACAATAGACACACACCGTTAAAACACCACAATAGACACACACCGTTAAAACACCACAATAGACACACACCGTTAAAACACCACAATAAACACACACCGTTAAAACACCACAATAGACACACACCATTAAAACACCACAATAAACACACACCGTTAAAACACCACAATAAACACACACCATTAAAACACCACAATAGACACACACCATTAAAACACCACAATAAACACACACCGTTAAAACACCACAATAGACACACACCGTTAAAACACCACAATAGACACACACCATTAAAACACCACAATAAACACACACCGTTAAAACACCACAATAAACACACACCGTTAAAACACCACAATAGACACACACCGTTAAAACACCACAATAGACACACACCATTAAAACACCACAATAAACACACACCGTTAAAACACCACAATAGACACACACAATTAAAAACACCACAATAAACACACACCATTAAAACACCACAATAGACACACACCGTTAAAACACCACAATAGACACACACCATTAAAACACCACAATAGACACACACCATTAAAACACCACAATAGACACACACCATTAAAACACCACAATAGACACACACCATTAAAACACCACAATAGACACACACCATTAAAACACCACAATAGACACACACCATTAAAACACCACAATAGACACACACCATTAAAACACCACAATAGACACACACCGTTAAATAAACCACGATTAAAACGCCGCAATAAATAAACCACCAAAACAACAACAACAAAATACATAGATGAAAATTTTATCATGCAACAATAAATGTACCACAATAAATTTCCACAATATAAATAATAAGGCTTGTCTTCGAGTCCGAAGACATGTCTAGAATGTAGTATTACCCGTGGCTGCGCAGCCCCAGCTGTGACCTGCATATTTTGCCAATAAATACACGACAATAAATACACACAAAGCTATGCACAAGATACAGTATACACAAACTGAAATACATTTCGGTATAAGAAGGAGGATATACATCCAAAAGACTCTAGCTTCGCTTAACAAAAAAGGTTTGCATACAAGACTTTTATTCTCTTTAGTAAGAGTTTTACAGTTTAGATTCTTTTCTCTGTGTCTCGGGTGCCTTGAGCCGCAGGCAAGAAGCAAAACGTCCTGACAACATTCGTACCTACACTTGATCTACAAAGTATTTGCATCAAGTGTCCCGAATTACATTCATAGGAGCCCCCTCTCTGTCTCCGCCTCCACATCTCAAACTACTATTTCACGGGAGAATTAAATAAAAAGAAAGTTGAGTATATTAACCTTAATCAGATAAAGCAGCCCCCTCATCCTATACCCTCCCCTTCAGTGTGTTGCTGGTTCTCCGGCCTACGCTGTCAGCATGCCATAGTCACGTTGTCTTCTTTGATACGGGGGTATAGAGACTTCCGTTCAAAAGCGAGATTCATATTGAATGGAACAACATTTATACCTTTCTAGAGACAGTAATGTTCCGTAAATGAGATCAGTGTCACCATATAGAACTATTATGTCAAGGGTAAATGAAAAATGATAATAAAAAAAACCTAGAATAATAGTTCAATAAACATGAGACATGTAACACTGAAGAGCAGAACTAGTGTACCTATGGGAGTGAGAGGGGAACGTGAAACAATCGCACGTAACTGTGCTGCAATATAGTGTGAAGTCCTTTTTTTTATGAGATGTCTACTCTTGGGAAAAAAAATTTAGAGAGAGAAACATTTTCTTTTTTCTGTTATTTTTTTTTTCCATTAGCATAGACTAGACATAATTCAACAGAAATGTAATCAGTTAGTCAATTAATTACTGGTAGTTAATTTTGTTTGATACCAACAAGGGCAATTAATCTTTCAGTATTCGCAGCTCTGGCTACATGTGTAGGCTTGGTCCCCATTAAATCATTGCGCTCGTTATTTCTCCTACACCTATTGTCCGATCAACGAAACATACATCACGTCAAAATGAACCAGTTAATCAATTCATTATTGGTACTTAATTATTTTGGGTGTGGTGGCTAAGTAGCTAAGCGTTTGACTTCCAAACCTGGAGTCTTGGGTTCAAATCTCGGTGAAGACCGAGGTTTTGATTTCGGAAGTTTTAGGGTACCCATGAGTCCACCCAGCTCACATGGATACCTCGCTTTAGTTGGGGAAAGCAAAGGTGGTTGGTCTTTGTGCTGGCCACATGACATCCTGCTCATTAACCGTTGGCCGAAGAAACAGATGACCTTAACATCATCTGACCTATGATGCCTTACTTTTGCATGGTCTCTAAAGTGGAACTGATTATTTTATTGATATTAAATAAAGGAAATAACTTCTTCATTTTTGTGAGATATAATTGTAAGTTCTGAGTTCTTCCCCTTAGATAAGCTTTTTTTTTTTAGTAATTTTTTTTTTAATTTTGTTGTTTAAATATCTTAGTGATATTTAAACAATCGTCAAGTTTTTCTTAATAATTAAATATAGTTTTTATTTTTTTAGTGAGTTGATCTCAAAATGAAATTCAAGAATGAAGTTAACCCCACAGCACTCCTTCCATAAAATGTTGGTAACATAATAAAACCAACACATTTTCACACGTAGTTTTGGTATCATGTATTCCACACTATAGTAAAAGGCATGTGGGCCAAAAAATAATTGTTTTATATAGAGCTTATAGAAATGTGTTATATAACGCGCTGTTATTTCTTTAACCGAATTTCCCAAAGTAAAAAAAATAATTCAGAACGCAATGTCATTATAGTTGAGTCTTTATGTGAAACTAAAACTTCTTTCAAACCATGAGAACATCCTTTAGCACCCACCTTTCTTCTACTTGACGGCTTGACTGATAGGATCAAAGGCTACGCCCATCACTTGAATCACAACATTTTGTGGACAATGTTACCTGGTTTATCAACTGGCTCCATGCCAGTTTTCAATTTGCTGCCCTAGCAGATAATCAAGTCTTTGGAAGAAAGTACCAAGAACCTTTTTTTTTCTCTCTTGCTCTATTTGGTGTGACTTTCTTATCGAGTCTCCGTCACTTGTACATACCACTTCAACTTTCATCATTTAAAGCTTCCGTAGTTTCTTGAACTCTGCTACAAACTACTTTCAGAGGCGTATCCGCTTCTGATTTGGAGTGGAAGTATCTTTCAGCTATTTAATTTCCTTTTTAGAATTCATTAAAAAAGCGTCATTATTATAGTTATTTGAAATAGATAGTCAAAAATAAATCACTGAATAAAAGAAACTCTACCTCTCAGTAGCGCAGTGGGTCTGGGTTCCCCTCTCCCCCAGTTGCATGTGGCACAAGGCCCAATTGAACAGTTCTGTATGTATCAGTGCATTTAAAAAAAAGTAATTCCTATGTAGGTACTATCTTTTATGTCATTAATATAATTCAATCAACGGATAATACACAATGGACGCTAAGTGCTAAGTTTAAAAGGAAAGTGAAACATTTAACTTTTTAAAATCTCAATTTTTGTCTTCCTTCAGTGGAAACTGTGGGCCCATATACATCATAGACCAGGGCGCTTTAAGCCACTAGGACCCATTTTCGCTACGTCCAGAAAACGAAGTAACCAAATAATTTTTTTTCCATTTTCTTAAGAAGAAAAACAACAAAAATACTAAGTGTAATTATATCAATGAGTGTGGAGTCAGTTATTGGACTGCACACAGGACCGACCTGGACATAATAAATCAATGGGATATAGAAAAATTGTTTTTGTTTCGCTTTTAGCTTTCTCAATGTGCTCTGATCCTATCCCTTGACTGGACCAGTGGTGAAGGGGTAGGGAAGAATGGGGGGTATCTTGGTGAATGTTTATATGATTGTTGTTGTTTTGAAATGTATACAAACAGTTTGCTCTGGGCTCGAGACGTCAAGAGGACTAACACATCTGACAAGTACGATTCGATTTTTGTCCTTGTTCTAAATAGCAAACAAAATAATTAATTACTAATAGTTAATTAACTAATTGCTTAATTTGTTTTTATTGATTTGTGTGTTATCAGGTAAAAGAACTAAATGTGCACAATGTCAGCTCCATCCCAGATTGGTGAGTGGATGACGTCGACGTGATGATGTTCTACTGCTAGCCACTTCCAAAGATGTGGCTCGAAAGACAATGGCTATGCCCAGATGTGTCACTGGCTTTGGTTGCGTCTTGAGACGGGGCGGAATCTGGAGTGACTGATCAAGCCAATTCTGGAGCAGCAGGGTTCGCCTATGTTCATGCATGTCTATGCATCTCTCCCATGGCTAGCTGACAGGGCAGCTTTCTTTTTTCTTTTTCTTGACAGATGCAGCTTCGTTTCTTTTGCATTCGGCGAAGTTCGTACCAGCACGCATAGTCTGTCCGGTTTTGAGCTATCTTCTCCCACATACTTTCGTTGATGTTCGAAAAATCGATCGTAAAAGCCGAAGCATTCAAGAAAGACCCAAACATACAAGTAAGTAACAGTGAGTGAATATAAGCTTTGTAATACTCATTTCTTAAATGAGGGCGTCATTTAGTTCTCTACTAATTCAAATATTCCTCGGCTATTTGTTTCTTGAGACGTCTGAAAGTAAACTATTAAAATAATCCCATAATTCAAGATTATTCTCATACTTTCCAGCCCTTCTGCCCAGTGTTCAATTCTAAAACAGACCAATATCTTTTTTTTTGTTCTGTGACTAAATTGAAAAAAGATTAACACCGACGGACTCTTCCTAGTCTTCTTACCAGTGACTGACGTTTCTATTAAGTCATGTGAATACTTTGAAGTTTGTGTAGAGTTTTGACAAATCAAAACGTGCTCAAGTTTTTTTGGCGCACGGCTCTTTGATGTTGTCAGCTAATCGTAGCAACTGCTGCGTAGACTGGGGGATGGGGCGAAGGAGGCCAGAAATGCACTTTTGTTGTTATGCCGAATGTCCAGATTAAGCAAATATTTTTTTTAAAGGCTATTGCTGTGTTCTCTTAAGTCGAATGAGTTTCTGAAAAAATATAAAAAGTAAAATTCTATTTATCAGTACTATAGTAGATGAACACTATTATAACGGTCTTGCCGGGTGCCATACGCAAAAGTTTGAGGAACACTGTGCTAGGGTATATGTGAGCAGGTCAGGCAGGCGCGAGTGGGAGGACCGGACCTATTATCTGCTGCTCAACATTAAAATTTACCTAACAGTAGGCAGATGTTTGCGCTACTGGGTGGGCTCATCTGTGACACCTCAGTATGGTGACCAAGGGGCTAGAGTCACCTAAGTAACCAGACAACTAACTATACTAACTTGACTAAATGAAAACAAGATAACAAACTTTAGTTTACACGATAAATAAAACAAAAAGAAACTTTATTTACATACATTAATAAATGAATCAATAATAAAATATAATATATACACTAACTTGACTAACCACTACTACTGAACCCATCAACTAACTAAAACCCTCTAAATCTACACCACTACAAACTAACCAACTATCTAACACAAATTGATCAAACTATTCAAACAAACTACCTAGCTAAATCACTAAAACTACTAAACTAGACCTAGATCTACAATAAACACACTACAATAAACTAATCTAGATCTACAATATTCTACTACTATAACCAACCCATAACAGTCACATAACTCTAACACTAAAACAAGAACACCTTAAGTCTTAGTACCTTACTAACTAGACTAAACTAATTACTAACTAGCTAAAGCAAGAAACAGACTATAACTAAGCCACTTAGGCAACACTACACTAGTCACTACAGAAACAAAATAACACTAGCTTCCCTAGAATTAGAATAGATCTACAGAAACAATAACAAAACTATCAAGCCAATAGCAGAAACAAAATAACACTAGATCTAGAATCTAGAATCTAGATTCCCTAGAATTAGAATAGATCTATAACAGCAGTTATAAACAGCAGTTATAAACGGCAGCTATTTCAGCAGAGTAATTGCAGCAGCTAAAAGCAGCAGTTAAAAGCAGCTAAAAGCAGTAACAATAACCTGCAAAACATAAATGCAAAACTATATAATATTCTATTAGGACTGATGGACGCCGCCATCTTCAATACAGCATGTTGCCAACTATTATGACAAATAGTCCAAGAAAAAAATAAAATAACTACCTTACACATAGTATAGATCTAGTCAAAAAATATATAATATTTCTACACTTACAGGCCGTCCCAGGTACAGGAATAAAAATATAATTAGATGACAGACCACAAAGATCTTCAGCTGTCACACAGACAGATATGGTACTGACCACTGGTCAAATGTACACTGAACTGTTTTTAAAACAGCGTGGTATCACTTTTTATACACAAAAAGCGGAAGTACAAATAATAAGTTTGGCACTAGCCTATAAAAATAAAATATATAAAAATATAGCTCTGGGAGCGCAAGCTCACATATAGTATTGAGACAAATGTAAGTCAGAACTTAGTGTCAGCACGCTATACATTTAAAAAGATCCTTATTTTTAGAAGATGAAATGTCGTTTGAAATATTTCAATCTTTTCAACATTGGTAATAATGTCATTTTAGTTATAATAATAATAATACTGCTGTAACTTGGCCAAATAACCTGAAAGAAAGGATTATAAAATAGAATGTTTAATCAACAATAAGAAACTAGATCTAGGGCCAAACAAATCCCACAAATCTCCATCGTGTCCCATGGTCCACAATATCGCTCCAAATGACAGTGCGCAATGTAGTCATAACAATAATTCTGGCTTTTATATAGCGCTACATTCATGCTCGGAGCGCAATAGTCCAATCTCATTTGTGGATCAGTGTTGGGGGGGGGGGGAGTGGGATATCTGGGAGAAGGTTTTCCGTGCTGTCTTTAAGCGATTAGTAAACATTGATTGATAACTATTAAGAAAATACCTTTTTTTTTATACACCAATTGAAAAATAAACTGATCGGCTCCTCCCAACCCAACCACCTTTATTGTCACGACTTCGTCCGCTTGCGTCCCCACCTTAAGGACCTCACGCCCCCTAAAGGTTGAGAACCCCTGCTCTAGAAAACCCTTGGCCAAAAGAAAAAATTAGCATAGAAAGGGGCTAAACAAAAGCATGTATACACAAGAAAGAATAGTCTAAATCTGTGTGTGTGTGTGCATCTGTGAATGTAGGAGTGGGGAGTGAGACCAACGAACTAATAGATAGAGAGAGAGAGAGAGACGACTGCAGGGACGCCCTCATAAACCAGCAGCACAGAACTCCCTGTTTTATAGACAATATTAAATCTACGAATGAATAAGATAACGACGTTAGCCATGTCACTCATTCATAATTCTTATCAGAAAGTACCATCTCCTTATAGCCATTGCCCCCGCTATTCCGACGCCACCCTTGCGCCCCAGAGTTGTAGGAATCCTCCCAAATTGCTTGGGCTCCCCTTCCTTTTTGGCCCGCGCATCTATTACGGATTTTAAACTTGGAAAAAAATATATATTACGTTCATTCCTATAAATAATGGGAACCTCTTAGACACCCAAGGGAGAGAAAATGCTATCGTCCGTATTTTTTTTTGTTTTCGAAATGATCTAGATTTAAATAGAAAATTTTAAATGTTCATTCTGCAATATTGTTTCCTCTCTCTTCACCCCCTGTCTTTTTCGTTAAATGATACCAATTCTCTCCCCTGACGCCATAATCATACAATCCGACAAGAAATTCGCTACTTATACTATTTAAAAAAAAATACAGCAGACGAGAGTTCGTTACTTCATTTTTTTTTTTTCATATAAACCGCCTAAAAAAAAAGCGCCCTCTGGCGACGAGGGGGCATGAGTTTTTTATCTCTTTATTACTCGCTTTCGATATCGAAAGGTAAAAACACAAGGGAGAGAATGAGTGGTGCTGAGTGGATCCCAGTTACTCCCCTTTGCATCCAATTGAAAACTACAAGACGACCCGTAGCTGCCCGTTCCATAGATGGGTGGGGGGGGGGGGGGGAGGAACACACGAAAAAATTAAATAAAGCGGAAACCGTTATCGGTCAAGCGCTGTGTGCATGAAAGCGGTTCTTTCAGTGTATTAAGAACTTCATTTGATAACCTTTCCTCGTACATTGACAACTCCCCCCTCCCCCTCCCCCCAAACAAAAAAAAAACAACAACATATAGCAGCTCCATACAGTATGTAGATCTATAGGCAAGTCATGAATGTCGATGTAGCTGAGAGATAAACAAAACGTGGACGTCTTTTAGTCTCCGCTTTTACTGCCAGAGAAATAGTGACAACGTTACACAGTGATAGAAAGAGAAAGGGGAACATTACATTGATTTATGGGCAATGATTCATATTTATCTAGAGAGAAAGAAAATAGATGGAGAGAAAAGGGAAATGTGAGAGACAGAGTGTGAGATTAAGACATTCAGAGAAATGCATGACAGTCATAAAAAAAAATTCAGCCATAGTAAGCTACTACGGTATGGTAGATACCTTCTGAGAAAGTAAGAGAGAAATAGAGAGTAAAAAGAGACACACAACAGGTAGGTAAGCAAATGCATAAAAGCATTGGTATTGCGAGAGAGCCAGGGAAAGGGAGACAAACGACAGATCTGAATACATAAAAATGACTAGGAGCAAGGGACTAAGACTTGCCTGTCAGTAAAAAATAGAAGATCTGACATTTCAGTGACGACTAGATGCACTATGAGGCGAACCTGGGGACTCTAGACTATCTATACAATAAGTTGTAGAGTTAAATTGTGATACACAGTCAGAGGATGGACAGACATAAGACACAAAGTCAGCAAAACATCGAGAGTATTAAAATGTAGAAAAAGAGAGGGAGTTATTAAAGAGAACTAAAAGAGAGGGAGTTATTAAAGAGAAGAAAAAGAGAGGGAGTTATTAAAGAGAACTAAAAGAGAGGGAGTTATTAAAGAGAAGAAATAGAGAGGGAGTTATTAAAGAGAACTAAAAGAGAGGGAGTTATTAAAGAGAACTAAAAGAGAGGGAGTTATTAAAGAGAAGAAAAAGAGAGGGAGTTATTAAAGATAAATAAAAGAGAGGGAGTTATCAAAGAGAAGAAAAAGAGAGGGAGTTATTAAAGATAACTAAAAGAGAGGGAGTTATTAAAGAGAAGAAAAAGAGAGAAGTGAAGTCAAAGAAAATGAAAAGTATATGTGGAAGAGACTTACGTTGCGGTGGATTAAGAATAATGCTAGTTTTCAATAAACAAAAATGTATTTACTTAGAAAATAATAACAAATAAAGAAAAAAAAAAAGAAATGAACCAGCTTTAGCTGTATTGGCAGACAGATTCAGAAGTCATGGAAATTAAAGAACAATCACATCTCCTCTATCTAAGGTGTAGTTCTGTCTGATCAAGAGTTAATTACGTCTAGTCGAAAGGAAAGTTTTGCCAACAATAAGATGAAGCAACCACAAAGTAAATGAGTTTAACACATCGTCCACAGAGTAAATTAAGATATTGTTACGTATTTCTGAATCTTATGGCTAGATGTATTAGTTGGCACACAAATAAAAACACAGCAAAGAACTTGACGACTAAACTCTCAGCTTCATGTAACTTTATTGACTATTAACTCTAACAATTTGTTACTGTAACATGTAGCGTAGAAGACTGTACAATATCTGTCAGTTTACAGTTAGCTATACTTCGTTGCAATTCATCTCTTCACTTCGTTGCAATTCATGTCTTCTCAACTTGCATCGAGTCGTATTCCACAGAACAGACCAACGACACACTTCCCAGTGTCGCTCCAGGTCTCCCAAAGTTGAACCAAGTCGTACTCAAAGTCTACCGAATCAGAGCCACACACGTCTTACATCGACTGTATCGACTGTAACGGCTCAAGTCCACTGTAGTTCGCTGTATAGACTTTAACGACAGTAGTCCACTCCAGTTAACTCTACTCTAGTTAACTTGCATCGAGTCGTACACATCTCTCTTCTACTGTCTCGCACAGTAGACAACAGTACCGACGACTCACTCACGACTCCATACGACTGACTTTCACATTAACTCTCTGGCTTATATAGAGTCCCTAATCGCTTCTCCAAAGTTGCACAAACACTCCTAGTATCCTCTGGAATAACATGTCAGGAAACGTCACATCCTGTCTTTATTTATACACGTAGATTCCAGAAAACACTCGCTGCAGTGTCATCAAGTCGGGGTCACACGTAGTGACCTTTATCTGTCACTGTTCATTAGTAACTGTCCCCCTACTTAGATCTGTTCGTCCCCTGGAACAACACGTGTGGACACGTCACATCCTGTCTTTGTTTGTACATGTAGATTCCAGGGAACACTAGCTGCTGTGTCATCTCGCCGGGGTCATACGTTGACATATACCTATTACTGTTCATTTGTAACAATATACTCACTAACCCAGAGTAAATGGAATTTTACACACTGACCAGTGACCATTACCATAGAGTAAGTAGGTAATAACATGAACTGTACAGTAGTTTGAGTTCATTCTGTAGACATACAGACTATAACTTACATGGAAAACAGAATTGCTGATCTTTTAACAATTTTCATCAGAATAATTCAGACTATTGAAATAAATATATATGGAGGTGAAATATGGACAAATAGATATATTGATTCATTGTATTTTAAAATTTCTCATAATGAAAGAGAATATTCTAAGCTTTCTGTCATTATTCGCCTTTCCGCTATTCCCGGGCATAGTTGATAAAAAAAGATTGCAATGTGGGACCAGAGTGGACATTTCGTGAAAGGTGCAAGAACACTGGACATGATATCAACAAAACAGGTCTCCTGGGGGATTTAAAACTCTGCCAAACATCCGCTCTAGCAGTGGTCACTTCATTGCTGGAGATCTTCACTATCATCTAGCTGGGGATTATGAAAGAGCTTTTACCCTCTTTGACATAGCGATTGTTTCAATCATAAGGTCTGCTACTGACATGTGCGTCAGTCAACTAAAAGATTTAAAAGTAACAAATTTCTGGTTTAAGAGATTTTTTATAGAGGAAATTCAGACATGTATTTCTAGGACCTGGTCTAAAGGGAATAAAGACATTGTCCTCTGACCTATTTTTTTAAAACATCACAAAATAACGTCGCATTAGTCCGTCTTTTTAACCAAACACTATAAGAAGATTGTAATGGGGCCGGTGTTAGTTAATTGGAGGCCCTAGTGGAAGTAAATTTTCGAGGCCCTAAATGAATTAGAAAAATAATTAAAAAATTTAAAAAAATAAGGAAATGTATTAAAAACCTACTTGTAGAATTTCAATAGAAATCAATAATTAAGAAAAACATAAAAAATACTTTTAAAAAAAAAACAAAGCTTATATTAAGTGTAATTGTATTAGTCATGTCATTTCTGTGCAATCGACCTAGACATACATGTGTGCGATAGAAATAGTTCTACCAATTGTTTTTTTTTTTTAGCTTTTAGCTTTCTCAATTTCTCAATGCGCTATGATCCTATTACTAGTCTGGACCAGTTGTGAAAGGGGGAGGGAAGAAAGGGGTATCTTGGTGAATGATAGTTTTTAAAAGCAAAAAGAAAAAAAAGTTCACTCAGGGCAAAAAGCTCATTATTTTTATTGAGTACAAGAAATAGTTGTGCAAAATTTCAGCTAAATCCGAGATTGGGTGTGCGATAAATAACGTTTAGAAACTTTTTACCATACAGACAGACAGACAGACAGAAAGACAGAGAGACAGACAAACAGACAGAAAGACAGACAGTCAGATTGAGCTTATATATGCTTTGTAATAATTGAAACAGGGAGCAATTTCTGTAACATTCATAGAGCGTTCCGTAAACTTCTTGAACAGATTTGCGCAGACGACCTAAATGTTCAACAAAACTCCAATGTTCATGTCTTGCATTGTCTTCTCTCTTCTAGCGCCGTCCAGAGCATGAATGTACTTTAAAGACGATTTAGGATCAGCTTGTCACTACATCCAAGTTTCGCAATGTTTTCTCTAAAACAAATTCTTTAAAGTCCTATGCAAGACCTCCAGTGATCAGAGGCCCTAGGCGGCTGCCTAGTTTGCCTATGCCCAAGGCCGACCCTGAGTGTGAAGGCAGCATATTTCCTTCCACGTCTATATTCTTCACCCGTTTATATGGCACGTTTGACATAATTATGTATTTTGTAAGCAGAAGATGTTCCGTAAAAAAAGTAATTTTTTTATTTTTTTTTTGGGGGGGGGGGGGGGTTAATAGAAGCCAAATTTTCAGAAATATTATTTAGAATCAATCATTTATAGAACTGTTTAAAAACGTACGTAGTAGGAATCAAAGAGAATGATATGTAGTATTTCGCAATTTTTTATTACTAATATTTATAGAAACATATTTGCG
The DNA here is from genome assembly GCF_947242115.1 of Biomphalaria glabrata. Classification (NCBI taxonomy): domain Eukaryota; kingdom Metazoa; phylum Mollusca; class Gastropoda; family Planorbidae; genus Biomphalaria; species Biomphalaria glabrata. The sequence goes on from NC_074716.1 coordinate 32,024,471, forward strand.
AACATGTTCAAGTCCGAGGAGACATTAACTGTGCAATGAGGTTGTGCCTCTAGTTATTTCAAATCGGTATGTTGTTGTTGTTGTTTGATTGTGCAGTGGATTTGTGGGGTTTTGTCTCTTTTTTTTTTAAACAGCGCCAGCTCATAAACCAGGGCCGGGTTTTAACAAGCGATGGTCAGGAATGTTGTGGAGGCCTCCATCGCCTCTTCTAGTTTGAGTGTATATGCACTTGAAAATACAAATAAATATAACAGCATAGCGTTATTGTGTAGAAAGAAATGGAGTTATTGTAAATTGAATACCTCATATATGAATAATTTGTTAGACAAATATTTTTGAAACGAGTTGGCCTCTTTTATGTGGAAATATCCCGAACTGGACGGCCACGTGGTCATTTAGAATGTCTGAGGGATAAATACGTCATATAATAGGGTTGGTTAATATGCAGGACTAAATGACGCACAGGACGTAATCATCTTCTTTTTTGAAGTAACGTCTGTATTATATAAGATAAGATAAGATAATACATTTATAAACACTGTCAAATTACTATCGACAATGATCCATTTCTATCGTCACTACATACGTACTGTAAAGACGTGAATGTAGTACTCGATATTTTGGCACGGACCTTTTTTGGTTCCGTTTTGTCAAAAGACGTTTTGGTGCTAGAAGTTTGATGATAAAAAAGAAAAACACAATTTTTTTTCCTCTATAGAAAAGTTTGAATGAAGGTTTTCACTATTTTAGGAATACAAATTACGCGATATGATGTGTGAGATGTCTACCTGAGACCAAGACATGACCATGTTTCCCCTCCCCCTCCAAAAACAAAAGTCGAGGTGTGAGAAACACATAGGAGGACATCAATCGTAGCTATTTAGTTCAAGACATCATACATTTAAAAGACATTTTTGTACAATCATAAATTTGAATCGATTTTTTAAAATCATTGTTTCATTTTGTCTTTGGACAATACACACACACATTATGCCGATAGAGACCTAACAAATATTACACAACAAACTTAAACCCCAAATGTAATAGACACAAATGAAAATTAAAAAATACATATCAGCACAAACATACACACCCAACATAGATATGTACCTTTTTTACAATACCTCTATTCAAATCATAACTTTGAAACAAAAAACATAGGTGAATACTCCCAGGTAGGTTGGACGCGATTCTCAAAAGCAGATCTAGTGATTTTACTAGATATTTTATAGTCGCTATATTTCTTTGGGAAAAGAATTTCTAGTTCATTAGCCACACTCTAGTTTGACCATTATAATTTTTCAAAGTAAAAAAAGAAATAAATTTAAATTTGACTAGAAAATGAGAAAATAATTACCTTGAACGGACTAAACGTCTTTGGGTATTTTCGCATTCTTTGAAGAGTTTAATAAATGAAAGGCCTTTCATTGAAATATTATAAAGGGTAGATCTGTTCCATACATTATCATAACCAGGAATATTTTTCGTTGGAAGGTTGGGGGGAACGGGCCGGTTTAAAAAAAAAGTTCCATTGTTGTTTTTTTTAATCTAACATTCATTAGTTGTTGAAGGGAAACACGCTGGCTCTATAAGTGGGATGAAGGAGCTCTTGTCTGTTGGAACAAGAAAAACATTGGAAAACTATATATATATATAACAAGAAAAACATTTGAAAACTATATATATATATTTTATAACTGTAAATATAATAAAATAATTAAAAAAAAATTTTTAAAAAACATTATATATTTCAAATCGGGTATCGAGCCTGTGACACCGTCATCTGAGAGAACGAACGCATTTGTTTTTTATTCGGTCAGCGAGGAAAACAGGATTTCGAGTATTTATTTGTATATTGATTCAATGGACATCTAGAATCTAGATCTAAGTCTAACACTAGACCTACATTTCTTATTTAGAACTTAAAAGATCTAGTCTAGAGCTACAGATTTAGAATCTAGATGTAATCTATATTAGATTTAAGTAAAAAATATAAGCAGTGTACTCAGTTATGCCAGAATTACAGTAATACGGCTGACTCCGCCCTGTTGGCTCCAGACCTAGATATACGTCTCAAGTCAAATTTACATTTATTTATTTTTACTTTGAAAAATTATTACGATCAAACTAGATATAAATAAATGGTTAAATTTCTAGGAAAATCGTAGGAAGCTTTTTTTGAGATCAGCTGTCCAGGTTTCTGGATCCAGGTTCCATGAAGTTCTGACTTGAAAAAAGGTATTTTGTAAAAAGTATTTTTAATGTTTTCTTGTTTTTAAAGACATAATGTTATGAACGAGTTTCTTAAAATATTTAGCGCGAGCCGAGGAATCTTACTGACAATGAAATTGCTGTCAAAATAATTAAGAGAGGTCACAGAGGACGAAGGAGGTCAGAACCATCTCTAAGAAATGCAGCGGTTTTATTGAATATTAACATCACAGCGAAACCAACCGGCTTTACACAGGAATCGACAGCTGCGCTACTTACAGTACAAACTTGTATCAGAACCTGACACTTCGCGAAGTGGCCGGCCACAGTAGGATCAACACAGTTTTTATACATCGGGTTCACCAAACTTCTGACTTAGCAGTTTAGCATATTTCTCAAATACTATTTAGAATTTAGACCTTAACTTTCTGAAATAATGACTTCTTTTCAATACTCTTTCTTTGATCTTGGATTAAATTAAAAGATAACAATGTAAAAACATCACTGTTTGATATGTGATACTTGTCTGTACCAAATTTGTATACTTCACATTGAATTATCATTGCACAATAATAAGGATTGCAAAATATAAAACCTTTGTTTTTTTTTTCACCTTAATTGTCATAAAGAATCGCAAATAAAGTTGTGTAAGGGAGGTAGTCTAATCGAAATACAAACCCGCATCTCATTAAGAGTTACTTACCTTTCACATATTATTGCAAAAGTAAAAAGTAACCTTGTTTATTACACGAAAATTATAATAAAAGAAACAATTAATATTTTCATTGCTGTACTTTTTTAATTAGCTGTAACGTTAATAATATATTTTGAGAGACATTGCAAAACATCTGTAGTGACTGCTAATTGCGGCAAAAACATAAATTTATTTTATTAAATTGTATAAAGCGTTTCAATAACGTTCCAGCAAAGTTTACATTCCTGTGTGACATTATTGTCTCTATGCACTATACTACTGTAGTATAATTTTTCTATGTTATTTCTCTATAGATTGTCACCACATTTCTTCATATCGTGTTCTTGTTCTCTTACTATTACGCACTCCGTACGCTTAGCGAACAAAAAAAAAACGAGATCTTTATGAACTCAAAGTGTCAACTAAAAGAAGGCTAGTGTAATCTTTGAATATGAAAATCTATAATAATTATATTGAAAGCATCAGATCATCAATTACACTTCTATTTTTTTCAAATTTTGTTTAGCTTTTTTTTTTTTTAAAGTAACACGTAGCCTTTCTATTTTATGGTTGAACTTAAAGTTTGCACACCGGGTATTTCAATACACCTTTGTTTTTCTTTCTATTTCATGGGTCACACACAGTCTTGTAATAACAAGGAAAGTATTTTAAAAAAAACTTTATTTAAAAAAAAAGGGCTTATCTAAGTGGAAGAAGTCCGCATTAGCAACTATATCTTTCAATACTGTAGAAGGTATTTCCCGTATTTAATACCAAACAAAATTATTAATTATCAATAATTATTTGACCAGTTGTTTATTTTTTTTTAAATTGATTCATATTGCGTTAGGTACAATAAGAATAACATGTTCCATCATCTAAAGGGACAAAACTCTACATATTTAACCATATCTCGGAATACTGAAGGATTAATTTCCATTATTGGTATCAACCAGAAATTAAATGACTAATTTTTTATTTTTGTTTTAAGTCATGTATTTTCTACGCTAATGAATCATTTTGCTAACTTTTTACCAGACAGACAGACAAACAAACCAACAGACAGAGAGACAGAGTGAGTTTTCGCTAGTTCTCTCGCCTTCTCTCTTTAGTTACAGTTTCCTTTTTTTTGTCCTATTTTCTTGTAATTACAAAGCTTATATCAACTCACTCTGTCTGGTCCAAAGTGATTTCTCCCCCCCCCCCCATTCTCGGATCAAACTTCGCACAATTAGTCATTGACAATTAAAACATGAATCATTTAAAAAAAAAAGAAGCAACCAATTAGACAATTAATTACTGGTAATTCATTATTTAGTTCAATAGCAACAAGGGAAACTAATACTTCAGTGTTCACTGATATGGCTATATTTGTTCGATTTAGTCCCGTTAAATAAATATTTACTTTATGTCTCCCTCTCTCCGAACAAGTTGATACTTTAAACAATTATCTATTGCACCTAATAAAACATGAATCAATAAACAAAAATACTCAAATAGTCAATTAAGTATTGGTAATTAATTATTTTGTTTGAAATCGAATAAGAGAAATAGTTTGTACATTAAAGGTAGATCTAGTTTGAAGGACGGAGTTATTCCCTTTAGATACGCTTTGTGTTTTAAAACAAGGATTGTTTAGATTTGGATTTTCTTTGTTGTTTTTGTGAACATGTAGACAAATATTTAAAACATTTCACAAAACAATGAAATAATGAAAAGTAAAACATACATTTAAAAAAAACGCGTAAAAATTTAATGTTTAAAATAAAACAAAACGATTCCAAAATCCAAAATCAACAATATCAATCAAAGAAACCAGTCTCCCAAGAGTACTCCTATTTACAGAGTTGCATATTTGGATGGAATAATACTGAATGTGTATAAATGTGACATGCTTGTATACAAAACATGCAAAGAATAAAAAGAAGTTTAGATGTTACGAATAGTGAACTAATGTATAGTGTCGCCTAAATTACTTCTAAACTACTACCAAACACAGACATTGTCTTAGCTAGATTAGGACTATGTTTAATAGTCTTCGTAGTTCAGTTTTACTCTCCATTTTAATTTCCAACCAGTCAGTCTAAGTGTAGAGACTACTAGATAATAATAGATGGGCTTTAAAACTGAGGAGTTGATAAACAGAATAATAAGAAAGTCAAGGGACTCAACTCCAGATAAATGACAGCAATACCAAGGCAGTCACTTCATCAAGGCTACGATGAGGCTACTCTGGTCACCTTCGACATTGTGGTCAGTAATAAGATGCATGCACCACATTAAAACATAATTACACATACACTTACGGTAATTAAAATTCCTTTTACTGCGAAATTATACAAAGAGTACAAGAAAAGATTATTTGAAGATAACCCGCTTACGTCCCTTCATGAATATCTCATGGTTTTCGATTCAGTAGACACATTCATTATGGGAAGGTAATCAACAGTAGACACATTCATTACAGGAAGGTAAACAAAAGTAGACACATTCATTATGGGAAGGTAATCAACAGTAGACACATTCATTATAGGAAGGTAATAAACAGTAGACACATTCATTATGGGAAGGTAATCAAAAGTAGACACATTCATTATGGGAAGGTAATCAAAAGTAGACACATTCATTATCAGAAGGTAAAGAAAAGTTGACACATTCATATTAGGAAGGTAATCAAAAAGTAGACACATTCATTATGGGAAGGTAATCAACACTGGACGAATTCATTATGAGAATATAATCAACAGTAGACACATTCATTATGGGAAGGTAATCAACAGTAGATACATTCATTATGGGAAGGTAATCAACAGTAGACACATTCATTATAGGAAGGTAATCAACAGTAGACACATTCATTATGGGAAGGTAATCAACAGTAGACACATTCATTATAGGAAGGTAATCAACAGTAGACACATTTATTATGGGAAGGTAATCAACAGTAGACACATTCATTATAGGAAGGTAATAATGCGTTTTATTTATTCGTCTGGTCCACTTCTATCAAGGCTAGCTTCCTACGGGCAATCACGTCCATTCCTAGAATCAGTAATAAATAAACTAAAACTTACACGCAATCACGAACACACACACAGAGCACATTCGCCAACTCAACTTTCTTTCAAGTATAAATATAAAGAAATGTCTTTGCTAAGTCTTCGTAGAAATTGGAACACAGATGTTCAAATTAATAGATCTGTATATCGTGTAATTAGCTGTCTGGATGGTTGGACAGTTGCCGAGTAGGATTTGTATGTTCTCGTAGAAGACAATGGATAAGAATTTTGTTGAACAAAGATAAACATGAATGATGAAATGCTTTCCTTAAATAAACATTAAAACCCGTTAGTTACCAACACACACGCACGCACACACATACACACACACACATTCTTGAAATAAATGGTACAGTAGTAAAACAATGAATTGGGTCATAAAACAACCACAGAGGCCTGGCACTGAATGAAGACGCACAAAAACTCATGGTCAACAAAATACTAATTCATTGTTACACCAGAAAATAGCCGAGTCCATACAGCAAGAAATATTCCCCACATTAGCTTTAAAACACATCTAGATATAATTTAGAATTTGAATGTAAGTCCGTCCGAAATGTGCACAGATGTGTTAAGGTCCAATAGAGATTTGGCTCTGTAGATTGAAATAAAAAAAGACGTACTGTTATGTTATATTCTAAAGCATTTAAACAAATTAAAAGGTTATGGCAAGTTTGACTCAACATCCAGGTCGGTTACATTGTTTCTACATTCCTACTTCGTCACACTTGTTGAGTGAAATAATCAAATCAATATTGGCTTAAATATTATTGCATATCAAGTTGGTCGCACTAAAGCACATCAAGGCGGTGTTTATAAAATATCACAGATAGATGATGTCATCAATTCGGGAGGCTGAAACTCCAACGAGCCCCCGCGGGTGGAATTGTAGTGGAAGACGCTTACTCCTGCGCCCTCGTAAGAGTGGCCACGTTTGATGAGCACGGAGTTGTCTCCGCCGGCTGCTGTGTTCTCCCCGTAGGGCTGCCTCTGGGACGAGTAGGACTTCCGGTTCATCTTGGCGTTCCTTAGCACCTTCAGTACGTCCACGTGGTCGTATTTGATGGCGGCGCCGACCAGGGAGAGGGGAGCGAACGGTTCGAAGCAGTTGTTTTTCACAGAGGCGTCTCTGGTATCCATGTCGACCTCTCCATGGCACAAGAGCACTTTGGTCCTGTCTGGATCTCCGGCCATCACTGCGTGGGCAAGTTCTATCGAGGCTTCATTCTGCAGCAGGAGTTTAATGATGGCATCATCACAGTCATTCTTCTTTGCGTACTCTATCAAGGAGAGCTTGTTCCTAGAGATATTCACCCTCGACCAGGACTTCACTAGTCGATGCACCTGTGGATGTTGAATAATGGATTTTGATAAAAGATGTGTTGGGAACTCAAAATTAAACTTCAGATTTTATTTTGTTGATAAAAAACAACAGCTAAAACAAATACATCTATATATATATAAAATAATGCAAATGCATTTCTTGAGTTAACCAACGTCATTCATAAATTGCCTCATCTCATATCTTCTTGTTTGAGAGTTAGATCTTGTCTTTTTCTTTCAGAGGTAGATCTTGTCTTTCTGTTTCAGAGGTAGATCTTGTCTTTCTGTTTCGGTGGTAGATCTTGGCCTTCTTGTTTCAGCGGTAGATCATTTCTTCTTCTTGTGTTTATTGAGCCCTACTCTGGAGAAGAATTCTCACTGACATACATCCCAAGTAAAAGTATCGTTTGACAGGTTGTCAGAGTCTTTTCTTTTCGTCTAGTTGTACTTAGTAGGTTGAGATGGTCTCATTATTCTGTGCTTGTTTTGCTAGCACCTCTCCACATAGTGGCGGGCTAAAGTTAAGACTTACTAACAGTTAACATCTATGTAGACCAATGTTTGCCTCCCGTTTCATTACAAACATTAGAAGTGATCAGTTTTCCTTCTACATGTTGTAAGCTACCCATAGAGGAAAAAAGATATTCGATTCCCCGAGGCATACATGGCCAAGTCAATGCATTGATGTCTCAGGATTGCAACTGGGGCGGGGGGGGGGGGGAAGGAACCAAAAACACTATATACTTATAGAACAGAAGATGATAAGAAGTAAACAATTTTTAAAACAAATCCTACAGATTTAAAGATATAAAGCAGTATATGTGTTGTCACTCCCACATCCATTCTGTTACTATTGGAAACTGCTTATTGTTCTGGATCAATAACACACTTGACAGTAACTTCGCTTGACATCATCTGACTAATGTTGAAAGTTTGTAAACACTTACATGTGATTCATTGTTTCTATAATGTCCACAAATGGAGAGTCTTCTCTACCTTTATCACCAACTACTCAAGACCATTGACATTAATACGACAGACTGGTAAGACCTACCTTAAAGGGCGTGGCGTCATGAACAGCTACCCAGTAGGAAGGGGTTAGTCTACGCACAAGTTCCATCATCTCAGCCTTGGATACGCCTTTGACCTGCTCCAGCCAGTACTGGTCATCGCCACTGAATTCAGCACCGCACTTTAACAGTGCAGCCAGAATCTAAATCAATGCATAGCAGGTATTGTTTACATGTCATGATAGTGTCACTGGTGAAGAATTGAATAAATAATTTTATTTTCTGTCCTAACACACTCTATCTTCGTCACCGTCACACGAAGTCATTTACAAAAGTCATAGAAAATATTGAATTAATTTTCCTCCAAGAGAAGTGCACAGGCTACTGCTGGCATGGATTAAAGGCTAAGTGCTAAACTTATAAAGGGAAATAATAACGTATGAGAAAAACACAAATATATATTATTAAATTATCTCCCTTATAATAGGAAAGCTAAAAGGCTATGAACATATGTGATAGTCGAAATATCTTTCGAGCTTGTCTTGTCACAGTCATGGAATGTTATTCAAGTTTAGAAAGACATTTAAAAATTAGCACTGTGTTAATTTATAGTGATAAGCAAAACACGAAAGATAAAATAAAAAATAAAAAAGCTCTATTTAGCAGATACTTTAGGAGACATGAAAGGGCTGGTTAAAAACTAATTTGAATCATTCAGTTTCGTTGAACAAAAGAATTCGAAAAATATGCAAGAAGCTATTGATATCTTGGGTTGTAATTAAATTTCTTTACTTACCTGTGGAAGTCTTCTGGTGACGGCGTATCTAACAGCTGTTGTTCCAGAATTGTCTAGAGAGTCCAGGTCAATCCCAGAATTAGAAAGTTGGTAGACCATGGGCACAAACTTCATATCGTGTTCCGGGGAGGCAATAAGAGCAACTAGATGAAGATATGATCTACCCCTGATACAAGAAGATATGACCTAACCCTAATCAAAATAGCCTTATAAAATCTAGAAAATAAATCTTTATTAAGTTTTTCAATTATCAATAACAAAAGAGATGAACAGCTTGTTGAAAACTGGAAGTTAATAATCTACTTGTGAAACAGGAAGATCCGATCTACCAATGAAACAAGAAGACATTACAAAACTAGAGAAAAATCTTCAATAAAAGTTTTCCAATGATCAAAATGTAGAAGAAATGAACAACGTGATGAAAACTGTTAAAAAAAACTTTTATCTCTACAGACATTCTATGGAAATACATGGGAAATACTTAGACACACGCCTATCTTAAAGCAATTTAATATTTAGAAAAAAAAATGTTGATGTACCTGGAGTTTGAATAAGGTGGAAAAGAAAAATGAGTAGACTAAAATATTCCTTTACATCATACGAACATAAACCGAGGCATCTACTAGTGAAGCTATTGGTTATGCCATCATTATATCAAACAGATTCACGTTTTTAACTATGGCGTAAGGATTGCATTTTGGATTGAATGGTTGAAAACTATCTATCATGAATATAATAGTAAGCTAAACATGTCTAAATCGGATCAATTGCCAGTGAGCTTTTCGATTGTATGTACAACCATGTAGTGTTTTCAAAGTATGCTCAAAGCTATCAATGTATTATTATAAAGTTAAAAAACAATGTTAAAATAAATAATTTTATTCCAATACGGAGCAGAAGTTTTTTATGTTAAGAAATGAGAGAAGCAATCTAGGGTCGACAGCAACACTATTGTTCCATCTGTTCATTTAAAAGATAAGTGAAAATATTTAAATTCTTTTGTAAAATAAAATAAAACGATTAACTTTAGAAACTTTTAAATGGAATGAAACTTTACGTTTTGGAGCAGATAAGTTTCAGGTTCTCTCCCTGTTTGATGCACTCCAAAAGTAGTCGACTGTCTCCCCTGATGATGGAGGTGGTGATGCTGGAGGCTGCCATGGTCTGATCGAGTGTGCTCACGTTCTGGGCAGCTGGAGTGACCGATGGGATGACCTAAAAAGACCGCAAAAGTCTACATTGAACTCAAATATTTCTTTACAGATATTGTTATATGAAGTGTAAATTATTAAACATTGCAAGAATTGTGTATATTTTCTCCAATATCGAGCAGGGTTTCCCATCAGAACTCATTGACGAAATACTCATTGACTTTATATGTATGTTAAGTATCATTATATTTTCTTAACCCAATTGTAGTTTAGCATATCTGTCACAAGACGCTAGCAGTGTGCTGGCGCCTGCTTGAACTGGTCGTAGTCTAGGGCAGGGGTTGGCAACCTTTTCACTCGAAAGAGCCAAAAATTACAATTTACAAAATTTTAAAGTTTTTAAAGAGCCACAAATTTTATCTTGCCAAATATAAATAATACTTGCACAATTAATTTTTTAAAGAAAAAAAAACAAATCTATTGATTCATATATGTGCTTTTCACAAAAAAATAGATGCTATATATATATAGCATCATTAGATAATTATTTTTTATTTTGGTAACAACTAAAGCAATTAAACATTTACTTACAACACTAACTTGTACTTCAATAACAAACAATCGAACAGACTAATTCAGTGGTAGCGATGACTTTGGTTTTTAGTAAGATTAGATTACATTTAACTCATAACTTGTGTTTAGTTTCAAACACGACTGTACATTTTCATTTGTTAGTTGGCTTCTTACTTTACTGTTAATTATATTCATGCAAAAGAACTCTTTCTCGCACGAATATGCCGATCCGACAATAGTCAGCCTTCCAAATGCCAACTTTTTCACCTAACTGTAGCAATATGGAAGATTATTCCATGTGTCGAACATAAGTGCCTCATCTCGCGGCATTTCTTTTAAAGTTGTCACTTTTGTTGCGGTACGTACATTTCTGGGGCCTTCAACTCTTCCAACTTGATTTTTAACTCTATAAATTGTCCATCACACAATGCTTTACTTTTTAAATCGATCAATTGCATGTCTAGAGATCCAGTATCCAGATCCAATTACAAATAGATATAAATGCTAGAATGGTTTTGTTGGATTGAACTGCTCAAATCTGTCAAGAAATTCATTTTTGATTTTTTGTTATAACTGTGCTGAAGTAATTTGTGTTGAAAGTTTCACTGATTTTATCGTGATACTGTCTTAAACATTGAAAATGAAGTAACTTACCGCTCTGAATATCTTCTGCAAAAATAATTAATTTTTCTACTAAACAAACAAATTCTACTACCAAAACATAGGATGAGTTTTCCTTTCCTTACAGTTTTAGATTCAGCTCATTTCATTTCGCTTTTATTTCCACCATAAAGTTAAATTTTTGCAACCATTTGTCGTTCTCTAATTCAGGGTGATTAATGCCTTTTCCAATGTAGGAATGTATTTATTTCATTCCAGCACAAATCAAAACGTTTCACCCTTTGGAAAGCCATCGCACTTTATAGGGCAGAAGGAATTCGGAATACTGAGTCTCCATTTCGTTTAAGAATTCTTTAAACTGACGATCGTAGAGTGCTTTTGATAAGTGATGTTAACAATCATGATTATCAAATGTATGACTTCAACTATTTCAGCCATAAATGTTTGGGCACAAAGCGCTTCTTGATCTATTATACAGTGAAATGTAAGAATTTGGTGGTTTATTTTGCTCCAAAGAATCGTTGATGCTCCTGTAGTTTTCCCTGTCATACTTCTGGCTCCATCAGTTGCTATTGAAACGATTTTATTTAACTCGATATTATTCTCTTCAAGGTATTTTGGCATGGTATTCTCTGTATCTTCCCCTCTAATTTTTTACGAGAGCAGTAGCAATCCTAGAAGGTCTTCTTTTGGACCTTGGGAAGACATATACCTGACAAAAAGGTCAACTTGAGCGTGTTTTTTTTATGTCTCAAGACTCTCATCTATAGCAAGTGATACGGCAGAAGAAAGTTGAATATCTTCCACCTGCAATTATGTTACATTTGAAGACATGTTGACTATTCTATCTTGTACTGTTTTAGCGGCTTGTGGATTGCAGATTTTCTTTCAAGATTTCTGGTTTCTTTTTGAAATCACGAAACAGTTCTTCAGATGCACGTAGGAAACAGTCTTTGGCATATTCATCATCTGTAAATGGTTTGCCTTTTTGTGCAATTTCTACTGGTACCGCATAGCTTGCCAGATTAGCATTACTTGTAGATTGCTTCTAACTTTGAGAAGATCAATCGCTTCTTACTCATTTGCTTTAACAACAAACTATACGTCACAGCCAAAGCGCGTGGTGAAGACGCCAATTCGTCTTGCGTCGAAAGCGAATGAAAGCCTACATAGAAACACCCGACGTTGGCGTTATTAGAGAGTTTCCGACGGATTGACGACAATGACGACGGGTGTAATGGGGGTAGGGGTTAAGAGGCTTAGAGATAGAATCGGCGCCTAATCCTCGTTAAACGATTCAGAACTCTTCTAAAAACAATTTCGATAAAATAAATAATATATGCGTATGGAACTAAAGAGCCGCAGCTTCACATCCAAAGAGCCGCATGTGGCTCGCAAGCCGCAGGTTGCCGACCCCGGGTCTAGGGTGAATCAGGAGGCCCGACTGTTGACGCTGGAACTTTGGTGGCTTTAGCCCTGTCGCGATTTTGGTGTTATAACTAACATATATATATAACTAAGATATGCAACTAAACACCGGAATATAGTTAGAGACTATAACTTTAAACTGTAACTTTATTTACACACAACACATAAACTTCCAAATGAAACGTTATATACAGGTACATCAACTACTAAATCTAAACTCAGATCTCTAATGACTATGTCTCTAATCATGATGTCATTCTGCTATAGTTTTCTCGTACCAGATTAGGAAACGAGCAGAAGCGGAAAATACAACCGTCCGCTCTACAAGACCCACGCCAACTAACTCTCTCTTTTTTAGAGCAAAAAGAACCCTCCCACGTGGACTACACCGCAACACAATGGTTACGTCCCCTTGCATCATCAGTGACGCATCCTCAGTGGTTACGTCTACATTCATCATCAGTATCTGACCAGTGATGACCACTGCCCCTTTCCCCAGATTTCCCAGATCACCCCGCCCTCGTTGTAGCCTAGGTACTCTGGTCCCGTGACAACAAAATAAACCTTAAAGCACAAAAAATATACATATTTCCCCCTTCCAATAATAAACAAATCTAATTAAAATATATTAAAACATAAATAATGACATTAGATCTAAAATATAAATAACAGAAATCAACTTAAAACTTTACACAATAACTAAGGCCATGGTAGTGGACTGCGGTTGTTCTGCTACACACACACAAACGGTTGTGGGCTCACAGCGGTTTGTGACAATATCATTCTTTATTATAACAGTTGAATCATAAAAAAACAACATCAGCTTTGTACCACGTCTATCTGTCTAACACAATCACAAAGAAATACTAAATGACATTTTTCTATCACAACAAAAGACGCAAATGTAACGTCGCTGTAAACACAAAAGAGAAAGTTGTATTTGTCTATTTACCTCAATGCCTGCATTGTTCACCAAGTTTGAGGGCTTTATGACGGTCACTTCCCCCCTCCAGTATTTGGAGTACTCACTCTCGTCCAGCATGTTGCTCCTGGACAGCAACGTGTGCTTGGGCTTGTTCAGAGAGGGCTCGCGCCTGGGCTCCTGTGGCTCAATGAGAGGGGCTTTGACTTCATCCTCTTGGTAGCAGTCTAACGCCTTTACACTCAGTGTGACTTCTCGCTTTCGGCTGCCTAACATCTCACCTCTGAGCCAAATGCTTTCATAGCCCTCATCAACGTTTTTCCGAGTGCCTTCTCTCTCTGTGCGCTGACTTTCTTTGAGCTCAGTACTGGGATCCTTCTCTTTCTTCTCGAGGACTGTTGAGCTAACGTTGTCCCCAACATTCTCAACTTTTTCTGGACCGTCTCCAGGTATGCTCTGCGCTTGCTCCGGATGACCTTTGACAGCTTTTTTGGCGCTCGAAAGCAAAGGTTCCTCTTCTGGGTTGTCTTCGAAGCTCAAGTCGCCGTGGGACAGTGGCTCTATAACGATGTGTTCAGTCCTTCTATGCAGCAAATTGTCTTCCTTGGCTTGAGCTACTGCAGCAGACATGATCTCGTACGTGTCAAGTTTCAAACACTCAAGAAGGATCGGGAGTCGTTCAAAATTTACATGGCTTAGGCCTGAGTTGAACTTTTTAACACTTTACCTCCAAGACAATCCTGAAAGAATAGTAAAATAACACGTTTACAGAGGTCTACTTCTGATCGAAACAAATTTTATTCATTCTCTATTACAATTAAAAAAGCGGAAAATAATAACTTCGCATTTTTTTCTCCGACGTCTTATGGGTATGATCATGTGACCATGTAAAGAATTCAATGAAAAGTGACGAATTTTTATCAAAATTTGCACGGGATCTTTGGGCGTCTCTGAGTCCACCCAGCACTAATGGGTACCTGACATTAGTTGGGAAAAAGTAAAGACGGCAGGTCGTTGTGCTGGCTACATAAAACCCTGCTCGTTAACCGTAGGCCACAGAAACAGATGACTTTTACATCATCTGCCCTATAGATCTCAAGGTCTGAAAGGGAAAATTTACTTACTTTGCACGCAAACATGAATAATTTACAATGAATTTCTTTTCTCATTTCGGTAGGTACAAAACAAATGAAAGAACTTAATGTAGAATTAGATTCAGTATCTTTAAATAGAGGTCCTTATGGAGCTTTTATAGTTGTAAGATATTTTTAAATAGAGGCCTGTATGGAGCTTTTATAGTTGTAGGATATTTTTAAATAGAGGCCCGTATGGAGCTTTTATAGTTGTAAGTAAGATATTTTTAAATAGAGACCCTTATGGAGCTTTTATAGTTGTAGGATATTTTTAAATAGAGGCCCGTATGGAGCTTTTATAGTTGTAAGTAAGATATTTTTAAATAGAGGCCCTTATGGAGCTTTTATAGTTGTAAGATATTTTTAAATAGAGGCCTGTATGGAGCTTTTATAGTTGTAGGATATTTTTAAATAGAGGCCCGTATGGAGCTTTTATAGTTGTAAGTAAGATATTTTAAAATAGAGGCCCTTATGGAGCTTTTATAGTTTTAAGATATTTTTAAATAGAGGCAGGTATGGAGCTCTTATAGGTGTAAGTAAGATATTTTTAAATAGAGGCCCGTATCGAGCTTTTATAGTTGTAAGTAAGATATTTTTAAATAGAGGCCCGTATGAGCTTTTATGGTTGTAAGTAAGATATTTTTAAATAGAGGCCCGTATGGAGCTCTTATAGGTGTAAGTAAGATATTTTTAAATAGAGGCAGGTATGGAGCTCTTATAGGTGTAAGTAAGATTTTTTAAATAGAGGCCCGTATGAGCTTTTATGGTTATAAGTAAGATATTTTTAAATAGAGGCCCGTATGGAGCTCTTATAGGTGTAAGTAAGATATTTTTAAATAGAGGCCCGTATCGAGCTCTTATAGTTGTAAGATTTTTTAAATAGAGGCCCGTATGAGCTTTTATGGTTGTAAGTAAGATATTTTTAAATAGAGGCCCGTATGGAGCTTTTATAGTTGTAAGTAAGATATTTTAAATAGAGGCCCGTATGGAACTTTAATAGTTGTAAGATATTTTTAAATAGAGGCCTGTATGGAGCTTTTATAGTTGTAGGATATTTTTAAATAGAAGCCCGTATTGAGCTTTTATAGCTGTAAGATATTTTTAAATAGAGGCCCGTATGGAGATTTTATAGTTGTAAGATATTTTTAAATAGAGGCCCGTATGGAGCTCTTATAGGTGTAAGTAAGATATTTTTAAATAGAGGCCCGTATGGAGCTTTTATAGCTGTAAGTAAGATATTTTTAAATAGAGGCCCGTATGGAGCTTTTATAGTTGTAAGTAAGATATTTTTAAATAGAGGCCCGTATGGAGCTTTTATAGTTGTAAGTAAGATATTTTTAAATAGAGGCCCGTATGGAGCTTTTATAGTTGTAAGTAAGATATTTTTAAATAGAGGCCCGTATGGAGCTTTTATAGTTGTAAGTAAGATATTTTTAAATAGAGGCCCATATGGAGCTTTTATAGTTGTAAGATATTTTTAAATAGAGGCCTGTATGGAGCTTTTATAGTTGTAGGATATTTTTAAATAGAGGCCCGTATGGAGCTTTTATAGTTGTAAGTAAGATATTTTAAAATAGAGGCCCTTATGGAGCTTTTATAGTTTTAAGATATTTTTAAATAGAGGCAGGTATGGAGCTCTTATAGGTGTAAGTAAGATATTTTTAAATAGAGGCCCGTATCGAGCTTTTATAGTTGTAAGTAAGATATTTTTAAATAGAGGCCCGTATGAGCTTTTATGGTTGTAAGTAAGATATTTTTAAATAGAGGCCCGTATGGAGCTCTTATAGGTGTAAGTAAGATATTTTTAAATAGAGGCAGGTATGGAGCTCTTATAGGTGTAAGTAAGATTTTTTAAATAGAGGCCCGTATGAGCTTTTATGGTTATAAGTAAGATATTTTTAAATAGAGGCCCGTATGGAGCTTTTATAGTTGTAAGTAAGATATTTTAAATAGAGGCCCGTATGGAACTTTAATAGTTGTAAGATTTTTTTAAATAGAGGCCTGTATGGAGCTTTTATAGTTGTAGGATATTTTTAAATAGAAGCCCGTATTGAGCTTTTATAGCTGTAAGATATTTTTAAATAGAGGCCCGTATGGAGCTCTTATAGGTGTAAGTAAGATATTTTTAAATAGAGGCCCGTATGGAGCTTTTATAGCTGTAAGTAAGATATTTTTAAATAGAGGCCCGTATGGAGCTTTTATAGTTGTAAGTAAGATATTTTTAAATAGAGGCCCGTATGGAGCTTTTATAGTTGTAAGTAAGATATTTTTAAATAGAGGCCCGTATGGAGCTTTTATAGTTGTAAGTAAGATATTTTTAAATAGAGGCCCGTATGGAGCTTTTATAGTTGTAAGTAAGATATTTTTAAATAGAGGCCCATATGGAGCTTTTATAGTTGTAAGTAAGATATTTTTAAATAGAGGCCCTTATGGAGCTTTTATAGTTGTAAGATATTTTTAAATAGAGGCCCGTATGGAGCTTTTATAGCTGTAAGTAAGATATTTTTAAATAGAGGCCCGTATGGAGCTCTTATAGGTGTAAGTAAAATATTTTTAAATAGAGGCCCGTATCGAGCTCTTATAGTTGTAAGATTTTTTAAATAGAGGCCCGTATGAGCTTTTATGGTTGTAAGTAAGATATTTTTAAATAGAGGCCCGTATGGAGCTCTTATAGGTGTAAGTAAGATATTTTTAAATAGAGGCCCGTATGGAGCTTTTATAGTTGTAAGTAAGATATAATTAAATAGAGGCCCGTATGGAGCTTTTATAGTTGTAAGTAAGATATTTTTAAATAGAGGCCCGTATGGAGCTTTTATAGTTGTAAGTAAGATATTTTTAAATAGAGGCCCATATGGAGCTTTTATAGTTGTAAGTAAGATATTTTTAAATAGAGGCCCGTATGGAGCTTTTATAGTTGTAAGTAAGATATTTTTAAATAGAGGCCCATATGGAGCTTTTATAGTTGTAAGTAAGATATTTTTAAATAGAGGCCCTTATGGAGCTTTTATAGTTGTAAGATATTTTTAAATAGAGGCCCGTATGGAGCTTTTATAGTTGTAAGTAGGATATTTTTAAATAGAGGCCCGTATGGAGCTTTTATAGTTGTAAGTAAGATATTTTTAAATAGAGGCCCATATGGAGATTTTATAGTTGTAAGTAAGATATTTTTAAATAGAGGCCCGTATGGAGCTTTTATAGTTGTAAGATATTTTTAAATAGAGGCCTGTATGGAGCTTTTATAGTTGTAGGATATTTTTAAATAGAGGCCCGTATGGAGCTTTTATAGCTGTAAGATATTTTTCGTACGTGTTAAAGGTATTAACATTTCACATACAGATGCTGAGTTTAATTGTTGCGTCTGTTACAATAAGTTGTTCATAAATGGCATTGGCTACATAGTCATTCATTTATTCCTCATTATGACCATTCGTTGTGTAACTCAGTCCAAAAGGATTGCTTACTGTCTTTCGCATCTAAGCAAAAGATAAACTTCAGATAAATCAATATTTATAGTTTTAGGTAGATAATCTATAAGTCTAAATCCCAGGAGACTAAATCTAGTTCGACCTACAACTTATCTTATCTTATATATTACAGACGTTACTTTAAAAACAAAAAAAAAGAAGATAATTACGTCCTACGCATTTCATGTGTCAATCTAGTCATGTATGTTAATGAATGACTTAAACTCTGGCTGATTCAGACAACTTTCTAGACTACTGTAAGCTTCAATCTAGAACTGTCGTTCGAGGGGGTTCGATGGTCCCAGGCTTGAAACCTGCCCACCCCTCTTGTTTGGGATGTAGACTCTAATGATGTGAAGGAACAACCAAAACGTTGAAACAAAACAAAACCTTTAGCCTTAGGTGCAATCCTGGTGAAGGGAACATTAGAAATTAGAAATAGGCCTAGATCCAGATATCATTTTTGGTTAGAGCTACTACTTCTAAATTCTAGTAAATGTAAACTTTTAATTTTCAAGATTTGAAATCTACCTTTTATTTTAAGGTTTAGATCTATTTCTAGAATAGATAGATTATACTCTAGACCTAGAAACTATATAGATCTACTTATATATATATATATATCTAATATAGTATATATATATCTAGTTTTATATAGATCTAGATCAATATTTTTATTGAAAAGTGAGAGATTCTGACTAGTTAACATTTTAGATCTTATTCAAAGAACCTACTAGCTAAGTATATAAATATCCAGACAACTCGCTTAGAGGTTGTTAGAGATTCGATGAAGTAAAAAAAAGTCTACCTTTGTCAGATTAGCGATAGAGAAGAACATCGCCACCAGGAAATGACGTAATTTGTGATAGAAAGCTTGCGTTTGGTTCTGGGAATAAATCGTGCAAAGTTTGTTTTAATAAAATGGAAGAATCATATTTAAATTCAACTTCCGATAACAATTTTAAAACATGCATCAACTTAAAAAAAACACAACTAAATATAAATAAATGTTCAAAAAGTGTATTCACAACATATCGTTATTATGGCCATTCACAATGATATGCACCATACAAGTAATGAAATATCCATCTCCTTATACTCACTACAACAAAGAGTTTTCTATCGCCTCTTTGCGTTTACTTTATTACACCATGCTTTCCTTACTGCTTTTTTATCTCTTCATTCAGTGCAACTCAGAGGCGATGCCTTCTGGTTAGAATGAGTAGGTCAAAGTGATCGATAAGTCACTCGCAACCAGGTGAAGTCATCTTGTATTAAGTCACCGACAATAGCGCTCATTCCTTCCGGTCACGCGAGAAGGGGCCAATCTGATTGGCGAGAGATCTAAACCGCTTACAATTGAGGGCCCGAGACCTAATTGCCCTGTCAAAACTCGCGTCTGTGGTAAAGCTTTTTGTTAAATTGTGAGGCTCATTTGTTGCTATGACTATTTCAGCAGATGCAGCACTAGATATAAATATATACATATAGATCTAAATACATCGCCTAAATAAAGTACTTACACAAACAGTCAAAGTATTTCATAAGGCACCAAGACGTACAATCCTTATCTTCCGTACATTGCCTAAATACATTGCCAAACAAAACTACCAAATGTACGTCGCATACATATGTTGCCTTCATAAACAGACTACATACAATTCCTAAGTATATAGTATATAGTACTAGACATATGTTACCCGCGACCCGCGGGTCTTTATTTGCGCATTACTGTCGATATAGTCACTGAGAGTGTTTTGTAAACAATTAAACGAAATAATAATGTAATAAGTAAAGCGAATGTGTCAATGTAAAAATAGTGTGGATGAAGCTATGAAATCAAAATAGCTAATAGGCTTAAATCCATTTTTTTTTTCAAATTAAAACATTTGCTTGTAGGCCTACATATATTTGATTAAAATTTGAGATGAATAGACTAAATTTTGTATGTATTTTGTTCATGTTTATAAAGTATATATTGAGGTAGACATAGATCTAAATCTACACTAATCTAGAGTTAAACATTGGCTTTTATAGAGTTCATTCTGTGCTGTGCATGCGTGACCTTTTTTCATGAATGAATATAGGCCTATCTCAACACGGCTACGCAGCTTTAGCGAACAGCGAACGAATGTATTAAAATGCTTTAGAAAAACAAATTTGAATGTTAATTTGATTAAAATATGAAATGAATGGACAATAATTAGTATATTTATGTGTTAAAGCACAAAACTATCTTTACGAAAAGAAGTTTTATCATCTTAGAGTTCAATAAGAGTTTTAGACCTAGGCCTAGGAATAGACTCAGTAGAGAGATGTGTTAATGTGTAACCATTGGTAATGTCTAATGAAATAATGTTCGCCAGGAAATCTGTAGTCACAGATATCAGGAACTAATTTATGTAAAAAATGCTTTTGAATAATCTAGTGGATTGGATTTAGATGTATGTTAAACTTAATGATCCTTTCAAGTTTTTTCTCTTTCGCTACGAAAATAAAATTAGGTTTGCGAAAATGGGATTACCCGAAGCCGATACATTCATATCTATTAAAAAACAAAAAGAGCGATAGCTTTGCTAAATGAATGGGATTATAAAGTGAACAATTAAACGACATAATTTTTAGTACGCGATTCATGAATGAATATAGATCTAGGCCTATCTCAACTCGGCTTCGCAGCGTTCGTATATGAATGTAGCTTTAGAAAACCAAATTTGAATGTTTATTTGATCAAAATATGAAGTGAATGGACTTTAATTAATATGTTTATGTGTTAAAGTATAAAACTATCTGTGCGAAGAGAAGTTTTATCATCTTAGTGTTGAATTAGAGTTTTAGATCTAGGGATGGGATTATAAAGTAACAATAAAACGAAATAATTTTTAGTACGCGATTCATGAATGAATATAGATCTAGGCCTTTAACTCGGCTTCGCAGCTTTCATAGATGAATGTAGCTTTAGAAAACCAAATTTGAATGTTTATTTGATCAAAATATGAAATGAATGGACTTTAATTAATATGTTTATGTGTTAAAGTATAAAACTATCTGTGCGAAGAGAAGTTTTATCATCTTAGAGTTGAATTAGAGTTTTAGATCTAGGGATGGGATTATAAAGTAAACAATTAAACGAATTAATATTTAGTACGCGATTCATTACTGAATTGTCTAATGAAAGAATGTTCGTCAGGAAATCTGTAATCACAGATATAAGGAACTAATTAATGTAAAAAATGCTTTTGAAACACAAAATTGAAGGTTAATTTTATTATATAATGAAATCAATGGATCTTCTTTTGTCTTTTCATGTGTCAAAGTAAAAAACTATCTGCGCAAAGTGTATTTCTTAAAATTAGATCTAGGTCTAAATCCTTTCTATCTTTTCTCATGTCAACATTGTAGACATGGCCTAGATCCATAAAATACTATAGCTGTAATAGAGTCGGACAACTTTATATTTTTTTGAGGGTCTTACGTTTGTTTTAGGGCTACAATACATTCACTAAGGTCTAAGTTGGTACCCAAGGAACATTCCTGCCTAGTTTTATCAAGATTGGTCAAGCGGTTTTGATGTCTATAAGTAACATACATACATACATACATACATACATACCCCTCACATTCTACTTTATAATATAGATATATATATATAGGCTATACAAAGCTTACAAAAATTGCAGACTTGCCAACGAAAGTTGCACATATTTACTGTTAGATGTTGTTCTATTTTTAGCGGCCCCCGAAAGTGGAAAAGATGCTATTAGTTGTGTGTGGAATATCTGTCCATCCGTCCGTCCGACCCGTTTAGATTTCGTAAACTAGAACAGATAGTGAAAATCGGACATCCTAATATTTATGACCATTCAAAGTTCTGATGCAACGTTACTTTTTTTCTTTTCTGAAAGCGACAAATCTCATGTTGTAAATCACTTATGCAAGCAGTTTCTCCATAAATACATCACTTTTACAACTATTCACTATTAATAGTAACAAGACCGGGTGGCTCTATAGTAGGGGAGTTACCTATTTACAATATTTTTAATACATTTATGCAAATGGTTTTTAATTTTTTGTCAAAATAATTTTTTGTTACATTTGTATTAGGAAAGCTAAGTTAGTTAAGTTTTGTGATACTAACTTCTACATTTACACAAAAAAATGTTACCTTTTTTTTTGGAGAGAAAAAATCTATTTAATAGGCATATTGTGGTCTATAGGGCAGAAGATGTAAAGGTCATCTGTTTCTGTGCCCTACGGTTTACAAGTGTGTCATGTGGCCAGCACAACGACCAACTGCCTTTACTTTTCCCTAACTTTTCATGTACCCATTAGAGCTGGGTGGACTCAGAGGTGCCCGAAGATCCCGAAATTAAAAATCCCAGTCTTCACCAGGATTCGAACCCCGGTCCCCGGTTCGGAAGCCAAGCGCTTTACCGCTCAGCCACCGCGCATCCTAATAGGCATATAAGTTGGACATAATTTAAAATAATAATTAATATTTTTTTCATATTATCGAACTATATCTATTAAATACTTAACTAAAGGAATTTTTTTTTTTTTACGGAAATGTTTTTTTTTTGAGGATTTGAATAAGAAATTGACCCTTTACAAAACAATTAGATCAATTAGATATTCATTATGAGACATCAGTAAGGCCAGATTCACATCTAACTTCACATTCAATTTCACCTATCCTTTGGTCTGCTGGACCGCTGGGGCACTACATAAGATCTGTCAACTTTCTTTTTCTATTCTTCTATGTCATTTGTCTTTGATAGAATCTAATTCTGATGTTCTTTCTGAAAATATTCTTACCAGCCTGGGTGGACCACTTCGGGGGCCGATTTTGAGTTTGTGTTTCCACACAAACTGTCTTTGTAACCTTGTTCGGTTTTATTTTCAATAGTAATGTTGAATATTTATCTTCCCCGATCCTTCAAGTTCAACAGAGCTCTCGTCAAACAAAGGTAATGCTGATATAAGCCGTAAGAAGTTTTCTCTGTAGCTGTAATTGTGTGATACTTCTGACTGGAAAAGTCACTATATTGGATCAGGTGTGTATATGTTTCTCTAGAAGGCCGCGGGAAACACATTTGAAGAACAAAGAAAGGCATTTGAGGAACAAAGAAAGGCCCTTGAGGAACAAAGAAAGGCCCTTGAGGAACAAAGAAACGCCCTTGAGAAACAAAGAAAGGCCCTTGAGGAACAAAGAAAGGCCATTGAGAAACAAAGAAAGGCCCTTGAGGAACAAAGAAAGGCCATTGAGAAACAAAGAAAGGCCCTTGCCGAAGACAGGCGTAGGAAACGAAAAGATAACTCAAATAGTCCTCCGGTGATAAAATAAGCAGGTCGCAACTGGGTTTGTGTAGTCATGTGAAACACTGCACTCATCCTTTATCTTCGGAATCGAAGACATTGCCACTAGCAATTTTCTTTCTAGTTATCTTCTTTTTTAAATGAACAAAGTTTAAAATTGATGGCTACTTATTGATGAATTCTCAAATCTTTGACGACCGCAAAATATATAGGTCAGTGATTTCATTACCTTGACGTTTAGGTCACCAGAACAAAAAATGTAACTCGTATTTGAAATAGGGGAAATTATTCTACGCAGCAACAGAATTCTATTCTATGACAATCAGGCCGTTCAAATAGCCGCTCAAAGGTAGGACTATGCAATAAAATCTATTATGTGCAGAGCACCATATCTATACTATCATCTCATTTAGGTACTTGTCAGTTTAAATGTACATAGCTTTAAAAACAAGGTCACTGGAATGAAAATCAAGCAGTTTTTCAGTTTAATAGTCTACAATGTAGTCTGGCGCAGCCTGCAACCCCTCCCCCCCCTTTCAACAAAAAAATCCAAACAATGAAAATTACCCTTATTGAATCTTTTTTTCAAAATATTGGTAGCGCTTCTTTTAACTGTCATGAGCAACTGACCTTTCATGTATATTACAAAAACTTTAGGACCCACAGGTCTTTTTGTTTGATTGTCTGTTTGTCTCTTTCATAAGGAAATAAAGATGATTCTGTCCTAGCACAAAACTCCTGCGGGACGTTATGGGATGACATCAGAAGTGTTTGACCATCCTGACGCTAGTCCAAAGCGGATGTCACATGACCAGACAGGCTTGTCCAGAAAGCTCTGGTGCTACATACATTGTGTGTAAAGACTACATTCATTGTGTGTGAAGACTACATTCATTGTGTGTAAAGACTACATAGATTGTGTGTAAAGACTACATAGATTGTGTGTAAAGACTACATTCATTGTGTGTAAAGACTACATAGATTGTGTGTAAAGACTACATAGATTGTGTGTAAAGACTACATTCATTGTGTATAAAGACTACATTCATTGTGTGTAAAGACTACATTCATTGTGTGTAAAGACTACATACATTGTGTGTAAAGACCACATACATTGTGTGTAAAGACTACGTACATTGTGTGTAAAGACTACATACAATGTGTGTAAAGACTACATACATTGTGTGTAAAGACTACATACATTGTGTATAAAGACTACATACATTGTGTATAAAGACTACATACATTGTGTATAAAGACTACATACTTTGTGTATAAAGACTACATACATTGTGTATAAAGACTACATACTTTGTGTATAAAGACTACATACATTGTGTATAAAGACTACATACATTGTGTATAAAGACTACATACATTGTGTATAAAGACTACATACATTGTGTATAAAGACTACATACATTGTGTATAAAGACTACATACATTGTGTATAAAGACTACATACATTGTGTATAAAGACTACATACATTGTGTATAAAGACTACATACATTGTGTATAAAGACTACATACTTTGTGTATAAAGACTACATACATTGTGTATAAAGACTACATACATTGTGTATAAAGACTACATACATTGTGTATAAAGACTACATACTTTGTGTCTTCAAACAAATGTTACTTTAAAGACTTACTGTCAGAAGCAAATTTTAACTCCAGAAAAAAAAAAAAGATTATTGGTTTTAGTTTTTATATTGTTTTTGTTTTGTTTGGCCATGGCGTGAGATGACCAAGTTCTACCAAGAGAATGGTACATGAGGAGAGGAATTAGTTTTGTGTTATCGATTAATCGAATCTGATTACTTCTTTTGTCACACATGAATTTTGGATCAACGCAGAGGAGTTCGCCGACTTGAGATGTAGTACGAAAGAAACGTCGAGTCCATAGACATTTTATGTCCATGGTAGAGTCCTACTCTTTGATCTTTACTGGAAGGGAGACTACTCTAAAATTAGAAGGCAGTATTCTTTACTTTATAGGATTTAGTTAAAATTTATTGTTCGTAAATATTTTGACATTTTGGCTTTAGGTTATAGAAATAGTTTTAGAACTAGGACATTTGAGTTCTTGAAAACATATCAGTAAAACAACTAGCTATAGACAGACCACCAACAATCAAGATAAAGCAGTAGGCTACTATTGGTAGAAATTACATAGATAAAGGCAGCACTAGGGAACATTTTATTTTTGTATAAGACTTACTTAGACTTACATACTCCATTGGGCAGAAAGCTGTCTCCACAAAGATCTGTCGTTGGCAATGTCTGAAACCACCTCCCACCTGGTGTCCACTGTTCTGGGGTCCTCTGTGAAAGTGTGGGGCCAAGTTATACGAGGACGTCTTGTTTGGGCTTTCCTCGTATTGGCCTCCATGTCTTCGCAACTCTTGGTATACGTCATGAGACGCTCTGTCACAACCTCACTAAGTGGTCGACTCCTAGTTCGGCATAGGCTTTCCTTGTTTGAGACCCGATCTCTATAACTGACACCAAAAATCCGTCTCAGCCATTTTTGTTGAGCCACATTTAGTCTTTTCTCAATTTAGGCAGATAACTTCCATGTCTCACATGTATATTTTGCTGTGGGGATAACGATTGTGTTAAGTCTTAAGCACACTCGATTGCGGAGAGTGTGAGTATGTCAGCGGCCTTATAAATAGGCTATTTGGGCAGACAAATCAGGCTGTGTCAGTGGTTCGATAACATCCGATTACTTGTAAAGGGGTCCCTGAACTGCAAAGTCTTGAGAACCTCTTACTTAGTAACGTTTCATTTTTTTTGTTACAAAGCTTATATCAACTCTGTCTGATACAAAAATTTGAACACGTTATCTCCCCCACCCCCATTCTATTCATTGGCAAAGACAAGACATAAATCGGTTAAAAAATAAACAATTAGTCAACTAATTACTAATTAATGATTCTTTTATACCAACAAGGGAAATTAATTCTCCAGTATTCAAAGATAATGGCAAAATATTTAGGGTTTTGTTCCCTTAGATAATTGTGCACATTATTTCTCCAAACATCCATTTTCGGATCAAATGGAAACTTTAAATAGTTATTTATTGATACTTACAAAACACAGTGGAATAGCAAGGAATGTGGGGGCCCCGGGGACTTGGCCTTTTTAGGGGCCACTGCATTTTGAAATTCGACATCATGACATAAGATAATGTGCTTAATAAATATATAAGTCTAATGTGTGGAATACATGCAACATGGCCAATAATTTATTTAATATTTAATGTAAAAATATTTCGGACACTCATATGGGTGCCCCTCTCAAGTGGAGGCTGGGTAGATTTTCAAATTTGGACCCCTCTTCCCCACCTTAGCAACGCCATTCACAAAACACGAATAAAAAAATCACATATTAGTCAAATAACTATTTTGTTTGATATTGAAAAATAGAAATAACAGCTACATTATTAAGAGATATAGATGTGTGGAGTTCTTTCCCTTAGATAAGTTTTTTTTTTCAATTAAGTATTTTTATTTTCCGTTTGCATTTCACTTCAATTGTTTGTCTGTCAGATCCGTCTGACCGGGAGGAGTTTGCTATCACATGACTAGCACACTGGTACAAAGTGTGGAGATGAAATCCACACAAAATTTGCTTATAAACAAACTTCTGCTTAAATGAACTACATAATTAAAAATATTTATAGTTCATTTGATAATACTAACAATTATTATAACAATAATTTATAGTTTCATTGCTAATAATCTATTTAACAGCGTTTTGTAAATGTAACAGTTATAAAATTGCTAAATATGTCAACTTTTCAAACAAACAAACAACAAACAACAGTTTTGAGAAGGTAAGTCCTATGTTTTTAACTTAATTCTTGCATATTGAGATTTATAAGGTCAATAGGTATCGATCCCCGAATCTTCTGGTCATCTACCATGCCCCCCCCCCCACACACACACACCAATAAGGGATTAAAAGAAAAAAGATGCAGATCACCGAGTTCGTATTGATACGTTTTTGTGGATATTGAGGTATCGATACGTCAATTTATCGATGCCAGATATTGATTACTGTGTATAAACTAAGCTGCACCGAGTTACATAAGAGAAGATGTTTTCAAAAGTCATTAAGTGCTCACGCTTTTACAACATCCGATACTTTGTTTACACTAGAATATGGCACCGTATGCTTCAGGCCTAAAATAGTTACATGGACATGCGAACGAAATGATAAAAAAGTCAAAAGTATAACACACACACACAAAATATGGACTCACTTGATATTTGTAGCTGTTCTAGAAAAAGAAAATAGGATGCACAATAAAAGTGTGTAACACTATGCTTACAGTAGATGTAGATCATCTCAAGAGATTTGAGTACCTTAACGATTAATAATAATAATAATAATAAGGCTAGTCTTCGATTAATCCTCCATTATTTATCATTTATTATATGTCAATACAATTTTTTATTAAATATGTCCAAATGAGTGTTATTTATTATTGTAATCTGGGTTACATTCATACTGACATTGAAATAGATTTAGATTTTATATAATAGATTGGAATGCTAAAAGATATGAAACATCTTCTACAATACTGTCATGTTTTTTTTTGCATGTATAAATAATACAGGATTCATATCTGAATTAAGAGAAGTAATCTTAAACTTATTAGCACTTTTGTCATTCTGTTATTATTATTTATTCTAGTTGCTGCGTACCATATATTTACAGAAAAAAAAGTTATATAGTTTCTTTAAAAAAGTATGTTTCTATTGCATAGCAAGAATTCAATGCTAAAGAATTCACTAGCTCTCTGCATCGTAGAACCAAAGTACAAACGATTCTTAGTATTTCATTGAGATGTTAGAGATAGCCTTCCTTTAATGCAAGGGTTCTCAACCTGTGGATCGCGACCCCCTTGGGGGTCGATTGACAATATGTCAGGGTCGCTAAAGACTATAAAAAATATGGACTTTTTTGCCTATTGTAACATGTAAAACTTGACACATACAAAGTTTTTTTGTCAATGAAATATTTCTATTGTTTTTCGAAGATAGATGTTGCAGACAGCTATATCAGGTGTTGATTTGAAACATAATTGTCGCAGCAGAAATATTTTTAACAGTTTGGGTAAACGTATATTTACGCCTGGTCGTGTTGTCAAGCTCTGGACTGTCGTAGGTAATCTCAAGAGTCAGCATTAATCATCAATAATTAATTTAGATATTAGTGAAGTTTAAGGTTCGCCACTTATAAAATACATATGAAATTACCAGAACAATATACATATTTGTCAATGTTATTTCTTTGACGATGTGCCAGGGGTCGCCAAAGACCATCGAAAAAATGGATTGTTTTTGTCTATTCTTCTATTGCTGCTCTAGTAAGACATGCACCACTGTTTCCTCTGCCTGCCCCATTAGTTGAGGCAGGAATAGAAAAACTCTAGTATGTCAGTTGTAGCGAAGTCATTTAAGTCGAATATATCAGTGATGCCAAAATACGGCCCGCTGGCCAGATCCGGTCCGCGATATAGTGTTATCGGCCCGCCCAAACATCCGACCAAAAATGTAGAAAATCACACAAAAAGGTTGAAAAATGTATCTGTTCCTCTTTTTAAAGGTTCTCGCTCTTTCTTTCATTGATTTCATTCCTTGCTATTTTCATATTCGTATTATTTTTTTTTTGTTCTATAAGAAAAAAAAGTTTATGTTTTAATTTTTAGCCCACATGAATCTTCTCTTATTTGTAATTCTTTGAAATGTCCGCTGTTGTCTTGAGCTAGCCTTGTACGTGACATCTTGTGAGTGAAACCCATGGCATCATTACGTATCGTGTTTTGGTATCAACGCAAGTGGTGCTGTACCATTTAATAGGTATGAATTAGTGAAACGGGAGATCGGAAGAAAACAAAAAGTAGACTCTGAATGTAAAACTTTGAAGAAATGTTGGATTAGATGTCAGAAAAGTTGTCAATTCATTTTTTTTCTTTTCGTTGATATATAGCCCGCGACATGACTGTCAGAAATTAAAATGGCCCGCGGGCCGATCAAGGTTGGGCTTCACTGGAATATATGAAGCCGAAATAACTGTCCTTTTGATAGCTAGGATCCGAACTTTGTCGACATGGATACCCAGTAGTTTAGAGGAATGGTGTTATGCATATAAATGCTGGACAAAATTTCATCCAACTTTCAAAACTTAACATCCCATTTGCACTTGCCAGAACTCCAATGAAAGTCAAAGTGGAAGATGTTTAGGAGACAAATAGTTTATTGAACTCATTAATAGAGATGCAGCGAAACATTTCTCTATAATTACACAAATCTGAATCAAGCGTCATGTCCCAATTCATCTGTGTTGCACATTCAATCTGCAACGATATATTATTTGCATAACAGCCTGTTCATTATCATGTCTAAATACAGAAAATCGTCACGTGTATCAAATGTGGACAATGTGAATTAGAAAGCTAAAAAAAATGCATGTCATAAAGATATTTTTTCATTTATGTGTAATTGTGTGACAGGAGAAATTTATATTTCAAGAATATAATTACAAATTTTTTCGTGATTAAACATAAAGCTTTGGCAATGCAAATCAGATTTACTGTTGGGGTGTCGCGGAAGGGTGAGGAATTGTAAAAGGGGTCGCCAAGCGAAAAAGGTTGAGAAACGCTGCCTTAATGGTACCTACTACT
Source organism: Biomphalaria glabrata (assembly GCF_947242115.1). Taxonomy (NCBI): domain Eukaryota; kingdom Metazoa; phylum Mollusca; class Gastropoda; family Planorbidae; genus Biomphalaria; species Biomphalaria glabrata. The sequence goes on from NC_074716.1 coordinate 32,054,873, forward strand.
AGGTAATAGGGGGGCCTACAAGTAAGAAAACTGGACTATCAAAATATTTTTAAACTTGTAATTAGATCTTGTTAACTTTTGAAAATAGTATTTTTTTTATAAATGTACACAATCAAAACGTATACTTACTTTAGTTCGAATAATACCCCATATCTCCAGTAAGATAATTAAATAGGACTCCTCTTCACAAGATCTAGATCTATTTAGTCTGTTAGATTTGTAGTTACTACTTATAGAATAAAAAAATACTCTTGGATAAAACAATGTACGATTTCAAGGCTGTGCATCTAGATTTAAATGATATTTGTGTATAACAATAAATTAACTCGTAGAAAACATTTATTTGTAAATTCCAATTCTATCGATCTATAGTTGATATGTTGTTGGTTAAAGTTGAAAATGCAGCGCGATATTTGATACACATAGGCCTACACAACAGCTCGTGTCCAATCAATCTAACACAGACAAGTTTACACTAAGTTAAGTGTTGTAGCGTATCTTGTACATCTGACGTGTGTTTGTATATGTACGTGTGTAGGGGTCGAGCGAGGGGAATCAATAATCGTCTTTATGTATTAGGCCGATCGATATTCACTGATCTTGCGTGTATGCGTGCGCTCCCCCACCCCCAACTAACTTACCTTACCATGTATCCTAGTCGCTTACTCTCCTAGTCTGTCTCTCTGCCTGTCCCACTGCAGAACTGTCAGTACAGAGGTCACACATTCTTTTAATGTTTTTTTTACAAAGCTTATATCAGCTCACTCTGTCTGTCTGGTACAAATTTTGTGCACGTTATTTCTCCCAATCTCGGATTAAACAGAAATTTTGTACAATTATTCATTTAACTTGACAACACAAGAATCAATTGAAAAAAAAATCAATTAGTTAATTAACTATTGGTAATTAATTGTTTTGTTTGATATCTTGAACAAGGGAAAGAAATCGTACTTGACAGAAGTGGTGGTATAAGTTGAATTAGTCCCCTCGAGGACTCTCGAGCCCTGAGTGAACATTTTTATATGCTTTTAAAAAACGATAATGCAAACATTGACCAAGATACCCCTTTCTTCCCTCTCTTTCGCAACTGGTCCAGACAAGTGATAGGATCATACTGAGAAAGCTAAAAGTTCAACAAAAACAAGTGGTAAAAATATTTCTAATCGCAACAATTTATAATATTTAACAACACTATGTATATAACTACACGACTGATTAAAACTAATTGATACAATTTCATGTAATATAAGTTTTGTTTTTGTAACAATTCTTTTCTTTTGTTTTCTTGTCTCCTTCTACTGATTTATTCCCGGCCTGTAACTACTTACACATTGTTGTTACAACCTTAGAACTATATGTGCACATTACTCCTGGACCCGCAAATATTACATTTACATTCATTCGGACTAGGGCCACACTCCTTCTATTTAGCATCTGCTCAATTTATAATGACAGTTCTCTTAGTCGACCTTTTAGTGAGTTGTGGCAGAGCGTCGCAGGAGGTTTGCGGAACATGTTCTCCGAATGAAGTACACATACCAAATATTGTGATGACATGAAGGCCAATACGATCAAAGCGCAAACAGGGACCTCCTCGTATAATTTGGGGCCACACTTTCTTGGACGACCACAGAGGAGTGGACACCAGGTGGGAAGAGGTTTCAGACATTGCCAGTGACAGACCCTTGTGGCCCAATGCGCCGAACTACGCGGGAGGATCGAAGTCTCTTAATCAATTATCAACCTTTCGTCTATAAGTTTTCTTCTCTGACGTAACTAAACTGTTCTTGAGTCCAATTATTTTCCTTGCCTACAAGCTCTCTCTATATATCCTTCTCACTGACTCTAATTGGTTTTGATTCCACTTCTAGGATGTATTTCTCACTCAATGCAGAGCTTAACTTTTACTTCTAGGATGTATTTCTCACTCAATGCAGAGCTAAAGTTTTACAACTAGGATGTATTTCTCTCTCAATGCAGAGCTAAATCTTTACTTCTAGGATGTATTTCTCACTTAATGCAGAGCTAAACTTTTACAACTAGGATGTATTTCTCTCTCAATGCAGAGCTAAATCTTTACTTCTAGGATGTATTTCTCTCTCAATGCAGAGCTAAACTTTTACATCTAGGATGTATTTCTCTCTCAATGCAGAGCTAGACTTTTACTTCTAGGATGTATTTCTCTCTCAATGCAGAGCTAAACTTTTACAACTAGGATGTAGGCCTATTTCTCTCTCAATGCAGAGCTAAATCTATACTTCTAGGATGTATTTCTCACTCAATGCAGAGCTTAACTTTTACTTCTAGGATGTATTTCTCACTCAATGCAGAGCTTAACTTTTACTTCTAGGATGTATTTCTCTCTCAATGCAGAGCTAAATCTTTACTTCTAGGATGTATTTCTCTCTCAATGCAGAGCTAAACTTTTACAACTAGGATGTAGGCCTATTTCTCTCTCAATGCAGAGCTTAACTTTTACTTCTAGGATGTATTTCTCTCTCAATGCAGAGCTTAACTTTTACTTCTAGGATGTATTTCTCTCTCAATGCAGAGCTTAACTTTTACTTCTAGGATGTATTTCTCTCTCAATGCAGAGCTAAACTTTTACAACTAGGATGTATTTCTCTCTCAATGCAGAGCTAAACTTTTACAACTAGGATGTATTTCTCTCTCAATGCAGAGCTAAACTTTTACAACTAGGATGTATTTCTCTCTCAATGCAGAGCTAAACTTTTACTTCTAGGATGTATTTCTCTCTCAATGCAGAGCTAAACTTTTACAACTAGGATGTATTTCTCTCTCAATGCAGAGCTAAATCTTTACTTCTAGGATGTATTTCTCTCTCAATGCAGAGCTAAATCTTTATTTCTAGGATGTATTTCTCTCTCAATGCAGAGCTAAACTTTTACTTCTAGGATGTATTTCTCTCTCAATGCAGAGCTAAACTTTTACTTCTAGGATGTATTTCTCTCTCAATGCAGAGCTAAACTTTAACTTCTAGGATGTATTTCTCTCTCAATGCAGAGCTAAATCTTTACAACTAGGATGTATTTCTCTCTCAATGCAGAGCTAAACTTTTACTTCTAGGATGTATTTCTCTCTCAATGCAGAGCTAAACTTTAACTTCTAGGATGTATTTCTCTCTCAATGCAGAGCTAAATCTTTACAACTAGGATGTATTTCTCTCTCAATGCAGAGCTAAACTTTTACTTCTAGGATGTATTTCTCTCTCAATGCAGAGCTAAACTTTTACTACTAGGATGTATTTCTCTCTCAATGCAGAGCTAAACTTTTACTTCTAGGATGTATTTCTCTCTCAATGCAGAGCTAAACTTTTACTACTAGGATGTATTTCTCTCTCAATGCAGAGCTAAACTTTTACTTCTCTCGATCGCACTCTCTAGTATCTCTTGTTAGACACAAGCCTTTCTTGTTCATTTTCCTCCTTTGAACCAAACTAGGCAGCTTTTAAAAATATTTTCTTTAAAGAAATTCCTTATTCAAGAGCCCATGTATAGATCTAAAACATTCACAATCAGAAGTAAACATACCAACAAGACAACTATCTGAATTATTCCTCTAGCCAATAAGCAGAAGTGCATTTACTTTAATTATACGAGACTTCGAGGAAGATTAATTAGCCTAAGAAAAGGTTTTCTGATTACTTTAGTCTGACCTACATTGCGTCATACAGCAGGCAACACAAATGTAGGCTATTTAAGAGTGGTTTCCCTAAACATATCAGAAAAATAAAGTAATGGCAGCTAATTCTTGAGGAGGCTAACCCACAAAGTAAAAGCAAGTGCTTTAAGAAGAAAATTAGACCTACAATAAAATAACATATGCACTCTTGAGGCTAAAGATACTTTAACTATTTTTTTTTTTGAAATAATAATCTATATTCCATAGCAATGTTTCCCAAACTGTGTCCAGAGGAACCTTATGTTCCGCGAGGCCTCAATAGGTGTTCCACGAACTACTGGAATAATTAGGACACCGCGTGAGTGGATTTCTCTAAAAAAAATAAGCAGAATGTTCCGTTATATAGTCAGAAGTGTGAAGTGTTCCGATTAGGTAACAAAATTGGGAAACGCTGTTCTATGGCATGGTGTTCGGGCCCCCCCCCCCCACATTTTGCAGAATGAGTTGCAGGAAGAATTGCAGGAAGAATTGCTGGAAGAGTTGCAGGAAGAATTGCAGAAAGAATTGCAGGAAGAGTTGCAGGAAGAATTGCAGAAAGAATTGCAGGAAGAATTGCAGAAAGAATTGCAGGAAGAATTGCAGGATATTGTGCAGGAGATACCTAAGAAAATTGATTTTTGAAGTTCCTTACACAAGATGAATAGAATCATAGAATCTGGTGACTGATAGTCTTATATTGATTTTTTTAAAATTTTGTTTAATAGAAGTGGGGGATTTGACTGTAAAACTCCCTGGTAGTGAGTTTTAAACGCAAAACCCCCTAGGTTGCGTTGGGGGAAGAGATGGTTTAATATTAACATCTCAGCTAAAAAAATAGAATCAAAGCAAAAAATCAGTCACTAAATTCCGATCAGGGATTTCTGGGGGTGGGGTATAACCCCCCCCCCCCTGGCTACGCCCATGTATCTGGGTGATAGTTTTTTTTTTAATGTATTTATGAAAAAAAAAGTGAACGACCTGAACTCGAACAAGTGGGCTAAAGCTTTCGTAGCCTTCTAAAAAAACACGGTAACCACTTTGCTAACAAAGAGCGTATGAATATGGAAGATTGTATAGTTATTTTTTGTTTCTATTTCATAGTTGTATTTACTAAGCCTCAGACGACGACCTACACAGGGGACTAATTCAGCTTATACCACCACTTCAGTCAAGTACAATTTCTTTTCCTTGTTCAAGATACCAAACAAAATAATTAATTACCAATAGTTATTTTTTTTCTATTGACTCTTGTGTTGTCAGGTAAAAGAAATAATTGTACAAAATTTCAGCTCAATCCAAGAATGGGTGTGGGAGAAATAACGTGTACAAATTTTTTACCAGACAGTCAGACAGAGTTGAAATGAGCTTTGTAAAAACAACAACAAACAATCGTCTTACGTGGAATGAACATTCGAGACAAATAATTAGAGTATATACACACACATATATATATTGTTACAACTCTGGTTGTGAGGCATTACACAGATTACACAGGCCTAGCGAGACGAGCGATCAACTGTAGGCCTAATGTTAATAGGGCTACTATTATTAAGCTATAGGTTCAAGATAATATGACAACTATTGTTCAAATAAGGATCTATACTATTCTATAGTTTGAAATATATATAAAAACTATTGTCTATATAAGCTTGTCTAGTGAAAAATAGACAATTTATCAGGCCAACACCAATGCAGTGATACAATGAGTAATAGTTATAAGACCAAAGCTTAAATACCCATCATCGGACGTAATCACCAGAAATAAATTCGCTTCTGAGAAATAAAATTTACAAGCCAGTTTTCTTGATACTGTATAACATGAAACATTAAATATATACATAGACAAGTTTAAATCTTTTTTTTTTCATCTCTTTTCTGGTGTAAAGCTTCTATTTTTTTATTCTTACATTTGTATAACAAGTCCTTCCTATTCCTCTAGCATGCTCAGGGTGTCTTGGTCTCTCATGAGGACATGTGGGGAATGAATCTCGAAAGAGTGGTGGCCTTTGGGGATGGCATATGGGGCAACCTCCCCAGCACCCTTGATAAAGAGATTTTTTTCCCCATCAGTTCATCATACAATTTTCCTGGCCTGATATTGACACTCAACCAGAGTCCTTCTGCTAAGGCTGTCTCTGCCCCCTTCCTCTATGCTGCCTTAAAATTTATCTCCAGTTAAATTTTGAATAAAAAATTCCCGTCTAGATAAGGATTTTGGACTCTTTAATCTCCCTTTGTTAGGGAGCCAAATGTTGTTTTTTTTATGACACTCAAAACACACCCACACCAAAGAATAAAGTTCAGGATGAGAAGAGAGACTCAAATACGATATTATGTCACTCATTTTTTTAAAAAGAATTTTGTAAGCGAACACACTTTTACATACTGGTATCAAAAAAAGGGCAGAAAGAGAGAGAGGGAGAGAGGAGAGAAAAAGAGAGAGAGAGAGAAAAAGAATAATTTATCTTCTAATACTACCTTTTGTTTTATATCTTTTCATAATCTATATTTGTAAGTATTTCATAAGCCTATAATATTAAAAAAAAGAAAAGAAAGAGTGATATTTATATTAATATTTAATAAATTAAAAAAAAAAAACATACACCAAAGAAAATGTATGCTCTAGCCTTGTACTTATAGACATTTTATTAAACAATTCTTTGTACTGCCTCATAAGTTGTTAATAAAAAAAGACAATTCTACTTCCAATCATACCAATAGTTTTGTAACATCCATTGGGTTGAGCTTTATAAGTCTACTAGACAACATCTATACATAGGGGTGATTTCAATTAGAAAATGTACTGGCTTACTGCAATAGCATCACTTGGTCACAGAATATAGTACATATAAAAATATTTTTAAAATCTATAGTTTCTAATTTTTATAAAATGATCAATAATAATACAAAGAAAAAAAAATACTGCTATAAGTAGCACTAATATATTTTGTTTCTGGCATAATTGCAAACAAAGTTCATTTTTATCTGGCTAAAGAAAAGAAATGATTAAACAGCACATTCAATGAAGTAAAACTTCATTAGAATTAGGGTTGACTAAACATGCACAGTTCAACTAAGTACATAAAACAAAGAATAAAAAAGAACTATGCATAGATCTCATCAAATTTAAAGATGACACTTGCTTACAATAATGAACAATGATTGTTTTAATTATTGCAAATATTAAAGCTAAAATAAAAAAAAAATATATATATATATCTATATATATCACAGTAAATTAAAAATGGTCTGATAAATATCAAAGTATTTTTAATTAATTAAAAAATGTTATATATAAAAAAATTTCCTCAAATTAAAATAAAAAAATGTCAGGGCTTCAATTGGACGGCTTTGTTCAAATACAAACAATGTAGGAAATACTGTATATACAAATATAATTGTCAGAAGTGTGATAACATTTATCAAAAAATAAAATATCTTATACAAGGAATGTGAGACTCAAAATAGACATTTAAACATTTTTTAGTAAAAATAAGTGAATTTGTCATATCACATTGTGTATTGTAACAATTTTTTTTTTATCATATATGAAAAACATAAAGGAAGATCAATTTTCTTCACATATTCTGTTGGCTCCCAATACTTTTGAAAATCTTGACTACTTATTACATGTCACAATGCAAAAGAAAAGAAATGTTTGCTACCTAAAAAATTCAAAAAAAGGTTTTCAATGGAATGTATTTGTGGCAGCCATGACAATAGATAAACAACAATCTAGATACAAAATGTAGATCACAACTAATAATACTGTCTAATAATCCATATATTACCCATGGCCGGCCACAAAGAGCTGGACTAAATAATCAATATATTACCCATGACTGGCCACCAAGAGCTGGGCTAAATAATCAGTATATTACCCATGGCAGGCCACCAAGAGCTGGGCTAAATAATCCATGATTGTTAAAGTTTATATCCAAGAAAAAAAAAAAAGGGACAAAATAGTAAACATGAAATTTTAGAAATTTCTCTCCATGACTAAATGACTGCAAGAGTACAAGCTACTTTACAATGCCAATGTCTAGGAGCCTTAAAAGGACTCTATATAAACTGTGCAGACATCCAGTTGAATGTTTGTTCAATAACTATTTTTAGCCCCATTGCAAAGTGTTCACAATGAAGAAATGTTTACACAAAGAATCTCTATGCAAATGTACAGAAATAAGAAGGATGACATGTCAAAGCCAGTTGACTTGAATTACTTGTATAAATAAAGTTAAAAGACAATGACTACAACTGGTGCTGTAGTTAGGGAGCCCATGCCATCACAACCTTGTTGAAAGCTACAAATACACCTTTATTTGGTTTGCTGAAACACAACAAAAATCAACATGTTCATCAATTGTGTGGTAATTGTATTCTAAAATAGAAATAAATAATTATTAAGTGGTTGTCACCACCTCAAAGTTGGTGCCATAGAGTAGAAACCCTAATTCTGTATTGTGTATGTTAATTCTATATTGTGAATCTTATTCACAACCCATGTGGCACTAAGGTGAACACTTTTGACCTTAGGTGAACCAGAGAGTTAAAGGCAGTCAGTCCACATAGAGATCTTGTAGCAAGCACTTGTATTGAGTCACTTAATATATATAAGCAGTAGAGTTAGATGTTTAAAGTAGTTGGTTATAGAATAGTTACTAAGTTGTGATATTCGTATATTACTGTTGGATTAATACTGACCATTCCTGGGTCGAATTGTATGGTGTATTCACTATGTGGTGTTATATTAAACTTATTGTGTCTGCTACACCCAGCGTCATTTTATTATTCTGTGATTTGTAACAAGAACCCAATGTCACCACCACGCCTACATTGATAACCACAGCCACATTCATAACATATAAAATAATTCAGTGACAGTGGTTAAAATATTTTTTTGACCTTTTTTTTCTTCAGAAGCTTAATTTAAGTAATTGATCATTTTCTAAAAAATTATGTTGTTTCACTAAGTTATTCATTGTATAACAGAGCATCCCTATTTAATAATTGTGATGATATAATGAATAGTAAATCTCTGATGTATTTTATGAATTTAAAATTAATATTTATATGACAATAGATATGGACCCACCATTTTGAATATGTAATACAATTGTTAGATCGTATGAAACTCAAACAGAAAAACATCTCCCTGAGATTCATAACTTGTAATAACAAACTTACCATTTAAAGTAACGTATTCCCTCAAATGTCCCATCATGTTTGCCTTCTGAAATTAAAAATAAAGTAGAAACATTTAAAAAATAAAAACAACTAAATATCTTGCCTATTATAAGAGAAGCAGAAACATAAGTCATTGTATTTAATTATCTCCCCTGTAGGACAACAAAGTACAGTTGAAAATCATTGTGACAGTAGTTCAGTTTTTTTTTACTCTTGCTATTATTATTTTTTATTATCTTATTTGCAGGAATGGAAAATATCTCTTTAACAGTAAGATTTGTTTTCTAGTCACATTATCATCATTATCAATGTATCAAAATGCTTTTTATAGTAAGATTCATTGGCGGCAGGTGAACAGGTTCATGTAGCACTTACCATCTTTATCTAGCTCAACACCTAAGTAGGCTTCACTCCTGCCAGGTAGATGGCCAACATACTTCACCACTCCTTGAGTGAGTTTACCTCCTACTCTGGAGAATTTGACGACATCTTCATTTCTGATGTCAGCAATGCTGCGTGGGGCAAAAGGCCTTAAGCCTTGAGTGAGAGAACTGGAAACAAAAGTAACAGCAGTGAACATTCAAACATAAAATTTGAGCAGAACTTAATAAAATAAATAATATTTTTTTTAAAGTATATGGTGGCTTGAATCTGGGTCATTGAGAGAACCAAAATGATGATAGTCTATTGGTAGACATAGACAACTTAGCTTCTCTTTTGTTTCTTGTCATTGTATGGGACAGATAATAAGTTATGGAATAAAAGGTCCAAGTTTTTTATAAATGATTTTGAACCCAATCAGTGTGTAATATTTGATTCACCTGCCTTAAAGATGTCAAGGAAAAAGAGTAGAAACTGGTTATTAATCTTTTTATGCAGACAACCTTCAAATATTACTTACTATGTGATGGAGAAACAAATAGTTATTTTAAAAATTTGCTAGTCTGAGCAAAGTAAACATTTGGATAGCTATTCCATTTCCCTTAGTAAGCAGGACATAATTTTAGAAACACATTAAGATCACCAAACACAACCTAATTTTTCAGTTAATCCTTACAGAGCACTAAATTAACACTGTATACACAACATATAAGCAAGTAAAAACTCTTGTTGGCTAGTAAGGTGCATTGAAAACTATCTCTGGTTGGTTACAAAGTCTTTAATTCACTAATTGGTTGTTTTAAGACTCAAGCTGCAAATAACATTTTTATAGCATAACCCAATGTCCTGGCTAGTGTTTATAATTTGTCCAATGCAGGTTACATGACCCTAACATGTAAAAAGTTTTTGTTACAGTAAGGAGATGTATGTTGCTGTATTTACAAGACCTGTTCAATAATGAGGTCACATTTTTAGGTGCCAGCTCTCCCTTGTTGTGCTGTGTCACTAGAGGAGCTGGAACGATGCTGCGAAATCCAGCAGATGCTCGCATGCTGTCCAATGAAGTGACTGATCTGGCTGTGGGTGTACCTCGAGGTAATGACGACAAAAGACGATTAAAAGTAGAATCTTTACCTGCCAAGTAAAATATAGTTTTTCAGATTTAGAAAAATGAGCAATACAATAGTTTATGTAAGTAAAAAAAAAAAAAGTAACCATAGTGTAAACAAAATGATCAATTCAATTATAACAAGAAATAAGATTGTTCAGTTTGCATCAATATAAGTTACAGAGTATCACAAAATTGTAAGTCTTTCATTTCATACTAAGACTCCCCTACTAACCAAATTTATAAACAATTTCAAATAAAAATTAGGTTAAAAATTTACAACAATTTATTTCCAATTAATATCAATGTCATGTGCAGTAGGCCTATATTAAGGGAATTTTTTTTTGGGGGGAGGAAATCTAGTGTCTATGCCAAGCTCAGGGGAGAGCATACATCAGATTGTTTGGGGTATAAGGGTTTTAATTTATTTGAAAGAGTATATTACTTTATACATGAATATTTGACATTGTATTTCATGGCAGTACAAAAGACTAATGACGTTGAAGGAGTAAACAAACAAAAAGTATAGCTGTGGCTTGGAACAAGAAGCATGGCAGATGGAAAACTAGGACAAAATGATGGATTTAGGGACAAATGAAGATTATCCCATTATGTAAAAAACATAGTTGAATGAAGTCTTCACAGGTTTATTTGTCTAATTGTTTTGTCCTTGGATGTGTTCAAACTTGTGAATAGAAGTAAGTGAAGTAGTATGAAGTAATCACCAGATACATTCAATCCTGTCAGGGGCAAGAAGTCAAGGTAGCTTTTGGTATCAGATCTATTGACTATGAATTTGATTTTTTCTCTTGATTGTTCATGCCCAGAAAATATTTGTTAAAACATTTCTTTTTAACATTCCAGTGTGTACATACTTCTGCTGGTTTCTACAGATTTAGATCTTCTTCTCAATGAACTGTCCTCATCAGCATCACTCAGAGTGGAACTAGTGCCATCAGAACCAAGGGATGGTCTTCTTTGACTTGTACCTGTGTGTAGACATGGAAAACAAAATACATTGTAAGAATAACAATTCTTTTAGTATTTTTTTATTGGAGGTTTAAAAATCTTTGTATTTATTTAGTGTTACAGATACTATAACATGGTAGATAGAGATCATGACTCTAATACACCAAATCCATTAAGTTTCTTTAAAAAGAACAGTGTGCTTTGTTGAAACCAACTGACCCCAAAAAAAATATATATATATATACCATTGAAATTTAATAGATTTAATAAGTAGATGTTAAAATTCATGTACAAAGAAATTTAATCGCAGACCTCTGGCTATTGTATCCTGTGCTAGCAAGATGTCAGTGGCAGTGTCACTGTCATTGCCTGTGTCATCAGTATGCCGAGTAGACACAGCTTGAGATCTGTTGAAGTCTAAATTACCACTGATATACTTGTTCTCTGACAAAAGCAATTCAATAAATGCAACAATGAATTTAATTAACAGAACATTTCATGATGACAGAAATCTTTCTTAGCCTTTAGGACACATTTAGCATCATCTATACTATAAATATGTATGCTAAGATTAATATGTTATCTAAGACCTAAGAATAATATACACATTTATTTGTGACTTTTCTATGTTCAAAAGATAAACTACAACTGTGTTTCTCAACCTCTAACTTGTGATGACTCCCAGACAAAAAAAAAAGAATGCTGTATGTCCACTTAAATAGATTTGACTTTGCCAGATAGAGACTTTGCCTGCAAGAGACTTAGCTAACTAGGGGTCTCAGGAAGCACAGTAAGCTTCCCTTGTGGGTTTCAACATGAAATTGCATGCAATGAATCAAGATGTTACATCCACTCTGAGCTGCAGACTTAGAAATGCAGTTTTTAGGAAACTGTGGCACACACTTCAACTCAGTAAAACATCTGAGATAAAATTTAAAAAAAGGAGAGAAAAAGAGGCTGCAGTGTGAAAGAATTCACAGACATGTTGCACATGTCTTTCTGTATAGCAACTACACAGCTTGCTTCCATGGTTTTGTACAACACATCAAAACAAAAGTATATTTAGTGTAATGAGAGTAGGGGTGAGGTTAGCCCAACTGTTGAAATGGGAAGTGTTGACAACATTAAGGCTACTCTACTATTGTCTGAAAATGGACACAACATCAAATTTAAATGTGTAACTAGGCACATGTTGAAAGATTTACTTTTGGAAGAAAAATTGATCTTGAAGTATTTAGATATTCCAAAGCAAGCTTATTTCACTAATACCAATATGAGAAACTTTAAGACTACCTCTACCACTTGTCAACATGTTAGGATTGAGAATAGTGGGTTTTAAACATCCACATATTCTTAACAGTTACTAGTATATACAATATTATTATATATATATATATAGAGAGAGAGAGACATACATATTCTTAACAGCTAACATATTATATTATATATATATATATATAGAGAGAGAGAGATATTCACTAGTGATATTAGTATAACACTTCCATATGGGTGTCTAATAAAAAGAAAAGCAAACAAAAAGAAATGTTACTAATGAGTAAAAGTTGAAGCAGTTAATAGCAAGCTAAGTAAACAATACAAACTAGTAAGTAGATCATGTGAAATAGCTGAGTTACAATGAGGTAAGCACAATTAACATCAGTCTATCATTTGTTTTTTAACCAAGGTGCTACAATGTTACTTCTCATTGCTGAGAGGAACACATGACTACACAGCATTTATATATGCTAGGAAGCAAACTGAAGTAACACATTGAAGGCCAAAAGGTTCCAAAGCTAAAAATAAAAATGCAAGTAAACTAGACAGTAACAGAAAGTATAGTCTCAGAATTATGGATACTGCTTATTAAACCCAAAAAGAAAGAAATATACACAATTGTCAAAAGACAGAAACTACATTGGGGGGGGGGGGGGGAATGAACATGTAGCTTCATCCAAGAGCATTGAGTTACTGATGAAATTGAAATTAAAGAAACAGACTCACAGTCAAATAGTGACACAACAGACTCACAGTCAAATAGTGACACAACAGACTCACAGTCAAATAGTGACACAACATACTCACAGTCAAATAGTGACACAACAGACTCACAGTCAAATAGTGACACAACAGACTCACAGTCAAACAGTGACACAACAGACTCACAGTCAAACAGTGACACAACATACTCACAGTCAAATAGTGACACAACATACTCACAGTCAAATAGTGACACAACAGACTCACAGTCAAATAGTGACACAACAGACTCACAGTCAAATAGTGACACAACATACTCACAGTCAAATAGTGACACAACAGACTCACAGTCAAATAGTGACACAACAGACTCACAGTCAAATAGTGACACAACAGACTCACAGTCAAACAGTGACACAACAGACTCACAGTCAAACAGTGACACAACATACTCACAGTCAAATAGTGACACAACAGATTCACAGTCAAACAGTGACACAACAGACTCACAGTCAAATAGTGACACAACAGACTCACAGTCAACCAGTGACACAACAGACTCACAGTCAAACAGTGACACACAATGAAGGAAGTCACAAATTATTGATTGAATAAAATGTGTGTGTGTGTGTGTTTGTAGGCACTGGAGCAGAAAGAATGTAAGAACACAGGCTTGCAAAGAAAGAGGACATAAAGTAGGGCATTGGTTCAGTTCTACACAACTATCACATATTTAGCTTATCAGACTATACAGCCTGTAACTGTTAGCTTCTATAGGAATGAAGACAAAAATAACTTGCAAGGATTATTTCAATAATGGAACAGCTAAAAATTTTGAGATCACATAGATACATTTTTTTTCTGGGTACAAAGTCTATAATTTTATTAATATAATTCTGTCATTTTTAAGCTTTTTCCCTTAAATTATTGAAAAACACAACAAAATGTGCTTCTAGTTTTTTAATACTTTTTTTTTCAAATGAAGATAAAATAATATTTTCAATACTACCCTTAAAAACATTTTTGATGCTACTGTTTGTGACTGCCAATAGACATTCTGTTGTCTGTCTGTCAGGATTAAATCTCAAAATTAGTAATCTATTTGCAACTTTTTCTTCATCCTGGCTTGCCAACTTTTAATACTTTGTTATAATATTTTTAACTGTCAACCTATTGAACATATTGAGAATATATGTCAAGTTAACCTAAGTAGGAAGCATCCGAAAAGGTTATAAATGGTTTAGTTCAAGCTAGCAAAGAAGCAAAGTTATGCATTCATATTGTGTGTACCATTTGTAAACAATGAATTGGTTAGGTCTTTCTTTGGTACGAGTGTAATACTGGAGGCTACCAGGTCAGCCTTTTTCTCTGGTATTTCATATCCAAATTTTGAACGAACAGTTGCAACCTTTCCTAATCCAGTGACAAGTACCTCTGTTGAATCACTGTCATACTCTGCTGTCTCTTTCACTTTCTGACCACCACTGTCCACTTAGAAAGTTGGCAACATAAAAATAGTTTTTATTACTATTTACATCTAATTGGGTGTTATACCATTAAACCTAGTAATTAGTGATCTATAAAAGTAAAGGTTGGTCCTTGCTACATTAAAAATGTTTAAAAAGATGATACAAAAACAATCTTCCTTTCCTATAAATTACAGATATTCGTTCAAAGAAGAAGATAATGACATCTGAGGTATATCCATGTGTTAATGTAGCAGTGCATTATAATTAAAGAAAGTCTACTAAGTCTTTGCTATTCCTGGATAATTTAGGTTTCATATACCATGCTTTAATTGTACTAGGAAAGATAGAGCAATTAAAATACTTTGTCCTAGCATATGGAATAAGAAATATGCCTTTATTTCACCAAATGGCAACAAAAAGAATGTTTTAGATTTATTTCACATTGATGAAGTGTAAGCAGTGCATTGTTTTAAAAGTAAAGTGCTAACTTATCTTCGCATAGTCATAGTAAAGAACACTTGTGCTAAAACATATGATGCTGATGTTACAATATACAATGTTAATGCCACAAAAGACAATGCAGGTGGTACAATGACACAGTATAACTCTCTTTACAAAAACATTTAGGAATGTAGAAATGACTACCTTCATTCAACCATTTTCTGGTTCTGGACTGCTGCAAATTGAGGAAAATGTCTGGAGAGAACAAAGAAACACAAGCAAATAACAGAGAAGTTTTAAAAGAGAACAAAGAGAGAAACATTGAAAGAGCCCGTAGTGAGTGATTTTCTAAGAATCAAAGTTTTTCTAACACATCTACATGCTTTTTGATTGAGCTTCAAGTTAAACTACAAGCAATATCCATTGGCCTTTGAAAGATTAATGCAAGCTGGCGAAAAAGATGAAATTTTTTTTATTTTTAATTTAGAATTTGATTTACTGCATTGATATAAACAATGGATTATTTAAATATTTCTTTGATATAGATTCTATATATTCTAATGAAGTATTAAAACATTGTGTGAGTGACATACTGTTGAATTCATTTATTTTTCTAACTATATTATGTTCATTTTTCTGCATTTTTCAACATTTCAACTTGCATTTTTCAACATTTTAACTTAACTGCTTGTACTTTGATCTTTCAATTTCATAAAAAAAAAAATCTAAAATATTAAGATTTATTTAAAATGGTTTCAAATTGTTTTCTACATCTGGAAAGAACTAGAAACTTTATTCAATACTTTAGAATATTTTAAATATATTATGTCTAAGATTTGGGTTACATAAAAAAAAATGATAAAAATATGATGATAGATAGACCCGTGCCAGCTACACAAAGTTAAAAAATAGAAAAAAATGTACGATGCATTTGTAGATTTTTAAAAATAAATGAAAAGTTAAATAAAACTTGCATGTAAGTTTTAAAACAGCTCTCATCAAAATGTTTAAAGTAGAAGAACTAAAAGCAAAGTGTTAAAAATCAGGCAAACCTTTTGAGTTGATTGGTCCAGCCAGCTGTTTACTAGATAGCCTGACATCTACATCAGTTGAACTATCTTGCCTATATTTGTACTTATCCTCCTTTGGTTTATCCTCATAGCTATCTCTGTGACGTACATCGGATGCTAGTTCTCCTTCCTTGAGGGCAGCATAATGCTTGTCCAGGTAAGAGCTGGCCACTTCTTTGTCTCTGGGATCATCAGACCTTTTAAGATATTTGTCAGTATACAATTTCTCAGAGACCTCTCCATCTGGTCTGGATCTGTCTGGATAGCTGAGCCCGTGTTTAAGGTAGTCAGATGGCTTGGTGTCTTTGGCTTGAGGTCGTAACTTGGTAGATTCTATGGTGTTTCGTTGTTGGAGTAGTCTGTTAGGGTCAGAGTATTTTCTGTCAGTTTCATAGCTGTGAGTGTGAGTAGGTTGTCGAGACTCTCTATCACTCAAGTTCCTAGATGTTGAGGAGTTGAAATAGCTTGATTTGTCAGTTCCCAGTGAGAAGGTGGGCTCTGCTTGTTCTACTTTATAGTTAGAATGAATATAGTCTTGGACATGTCTAGAGCCTAGGTCTGAAAACAAGTTGGTAACAAAATAAATATTTCAATAGATTTTATTTACCAGGGAAATGATAATGAAAGATGTTTAACAAAAAAAAAAAAAAAAAAAAAGCATCTGTAAAATGACATGCCTGACTCCAAAAACATAAATAAATAGTTTCTTGATAAATACATGTATAAAAAGAACTGTATTGGAATTTTCTAACAAACATTTAGATTAAATTTTTAAAAAATTAAAGTAGATTCAAAATATGCTACATTTAAATTATGTAGAAATTAAAAACCATAGCCGAAATTATTCTGATTTTCATTTTCCTTTTAGCTAGAAATCAGCTTTTTGAATTTTCATTTCATATTAAGAGCCAAAAAAAAAAACCATTTAAATTTTTCTATAGAAGTCACTCAGATAAAGAGTACACTAGATGAACTCCTTTACCAACAGAAATATTAACAGGAACCAAAGAGAAATGATCGTTACAAGTGAGATAACTGCAAGTGATGTAGATTTGGAGTTCCAATGAAATGTGAATCCTATATAATATTGTCCTATTACTAATACTGAGCTATAGCATGTAAAATATATATAAGTTAAAAAAAAAAGAAATTTGATAATAAAATTAAAATATAAAACCCAAATTCACAATTATATTTTTGTAGGGATTACTATCATGAAAACTAATAATTTTTAGTAAAATAAAATATAAATACATTTGTAAATACCTGATTTGTAAGTACTACTACTTTTAGACCCATTAGTTGAGACATGATCTCTATCTTTATGCTTGGGTTCTTTCCCTTCCAATAGTCTCATATTTTCCTCAGTTAATTGCAAATTTCTTTCTTTTAAACTTCTGTAATCTTCTCTCAAAGCTCTCATTTCTACCCTCAAGTTCAAAACGTCATTGCTGCCCTGTTGGTGTACGAAATTACTTAGTACTTTAACACACACACACACATGGATGTGGAAATGTTTTGTTTAAATTATATAAGTGTATTTAAGTCAAGTCTCCTGGCATTTGAGCATGATATAGCCAAAGCTAAAGTAAAGACATACTGCTAGAAGAGAACTGTTATAATTAAATATAGATATTCTTTTTATGTTTCTTTCAGGATTCTGTTTGTTTTTTGTTTTGCCCAAATTTCCCAGTGTAGGGTGAATGAATAGTGGCATGCAGCGTTTGATATTGGGACCATCGAGAGGAAAGTCCAGAGCACACACCACATGACCAGGCAGCCAACTTAAACACACATATATACATATATATATATTTATTTTATTAAATGTCTAATTTGTGCATCAAAATCACAAAAAAAAAAACAAAAAAAAACATGTGTCTAGCAACTCAAGCTAGTACTAAAATCAAGTTTTAAGATTTCATAAACTTAGAATGTTGACAATAAAGGAGTTACATATTTTTGATGTGTTCAGACAAAGTGATCAGACAAATGTAACATTTCCAAAAATTATAAATATTTATACTAGGAAAACCAATGAACTTTCTATAAGACGGTGCAGATATAAAAGCCTAATACACAGAAAATGTGTACGTCAGTGAAACAAAAATATGAAAATGAAAATAACTGACTATATTTGTCCCATCAAAATTGCCTAAAAAGAATTAAAGTTGTCATTTATGGTGGGCACAAGAAATATCTAGAATGCTCAACCCCAATAATTTTAGGTTTGCTCTTAACTGAAGGCCCCAAAATGATAGGGAAAACCCATGATCATCTGGAGTGCAATGAGCAACAAAAGTAACAAAAGATCACTGACTTGCTTATGAATGACAAGCCTATGAGCATCCTAAAATTAGCATCATGACATTCATCAAATAATATTGACAAAGGATTACGTCGGAGAGTTTTGAAGAATGCTGGCTGTTCAGAGTAACAAGGAGCAGGTAATTGACTAACAATTGAACTAAATAATTACAACATATAACTGATAATGATGACTGTAAAAGTACCTGCATATCAAAGTGACCTGAATTCCTGGCTTTAAGTTCCCGGTTTTCTTCCTCAAGGTGTTTTAACTTTTCTTCTGCTCTGACTAAGCTCGCTGTTGTTGACTCTGTCACTTCCTGTAGATCTTTCATATGTGCCTCCATATCCGCTGGCCGATACATTAAATAGAATTTTATCAAACTAAATATAGAGCAGGATGTTATCTTTGAATTGAAATAGTTTCTGTTCTACTTTTATAAACAATTGTTTAATTAATTCATATCTGAGACTAGATGTTACTCTCAAATCAACAAAAAAAAAATTTAAAAAAAAATCTTTAGTCTAGATGTAAGTTTAAATATCACTGTTACTGAAGGAATTTTCACTGTATGGGTAAATTACTTGGCAATAAATTTGGCATTAAAATATGATATCATGGATGAGAGAGGAACATTCGCAGAAAGCAGAGGACTAGAGCTAATCAAGTGACAGTGTTTAAAAGTCATCAGTATGCCAATGATTAACCATCAAAGTTTAAGATAGACTAGAGCTAATCAAGTGACAGTGTTTAAAAGTCATCAGTATGCCAATGATTAACCATCAAAGTTGAAGATAATATGTCACACTATGATATATATGAAATAGTTGCCAATGCACTTTTTACTAAATAATGTGAAAATTTATATTCATTTTTCTTTCTCACCTATTTTTCTCTGCAATACATGGGGACTGTTGGGACTGTAATCTGTGATACCAGAACTGGATGAGTTTCGGCCACTTCCAGAATTTTGATGCCCTCTGCCTAGACGTTCAACTTGATCTCTCAAGATCACTATTTCACCCGCTAAAATTTCTTTCTCTCGTTGGAGCTGCTTATACTGAGTAAAAAAAAATATTAAGTATTAGTAAATCAGCATTAAGATTCTAATAAAAAATAAATTATCCATTTTAAATAGAAAGTTGATGTTTTCCTGGCAATACAAATTTTTTTTATCTACTAGTCTAATACTTATGTTCATAAAGCTTTAAGAACATAAAGCTCTTCAAATAATTAAGTATGACTTCAAGTCCAAAGATTAAAGAACAGTGCAGTATTTCATGTGGCTACACAGACCAAGCTTTGAATTAAATATTTGCTGCAACCACCCCTGACAATGCCATAGTCTTCTAGGTGGTCAATTAAGATTCTCTTTTCACTGTATTTGCTTGTCGTTGATGGTAATGAAATAAAATTATTCCTTTCAAATTGTCTACAATGTATCTGTTCCACTATTACACTTATAATTAATTTTAATAGCAAGTGTTTTAAGCTTTAATTATTTTAAAAAATTTGACCTGATTATGAATGCATTATGTCAAAGTTTAGAATGAAGGACTAATAAAAACTGCTTCATCTAAAACAGTAATACATGCCAAAAGAAATAATTATTTTACTTAAAACTATAAAGATTGAAGATGTTGCACAAGGCTAACCTCCAAAGAGTCCTGAACAATAGACGTTGGTGTTTGCCTTTGACTTTTATGCTCCAGATCTTCTCTGAGTGAACGGTTGATATCTTTTAAGTCAGCAACTTGTGCAACTAGTGAATGTACTTCTGTTTCACGATTGGTCAAAAGTTTTCTAAGGTTATTGACTGAAGCCTCAAGCTCCTGAATTTTAACTGCATTAGCCTAAATAAAATGAAGAAAAATAATTTAGATAAGTTCTTTAAAACAAATGAAAAAATAATTGTGAAATTGAATGGGAGTTCTTCACACAGAGACATTTCCAAAAGAGAAGACAAAAACAACAAAAAATTGCATTAAATGATCAGAAACTTTAGTTTACTTTCATGAAGAATTATAAATTACACTCTGACTGTAATATCAATCTTTAACTTAAACTTAACCCAAACCATAACTCATTTACACAATATTCAATTAATAATACTATGCCTCTAATCAAACAGATATAAATAATAGTGATTCACTTATGAATACAAGACAACTAGACAAGAAGAAGATAAGAAATTGATTTTTGGAAATTCCCCATGTCTCATTTCCAATCAAGAAATCAACTCTAAAACTAAATATGAAGATCTAGTGTGGCAACATTTGGAGGGAGGGGGGTAAAAAGATGAATAGCACAGTCCATGGAACGACTGTTAGAAAATTTTTCTTTTAATAAATGAAATTGTGTGCTGGCACTTATACTTAATTTTTTTTGTCTGTTTATTGTGACTTTTTGCCTTGGAGACTCCAATGGACCTCAGTTGTGAATGACTCCTCAATGTTTTGGTTTGCTAGAATGACCAGTGTGTAATGTGTATAGAGAGGGCAAGTAGCCTGTAACTTGTAAGAGGAGGTCATGTTATTGATTAAGTACTATTTAGTCTAATATCAGATGTTGTTGTTGAAAACCCTTGTCATCTATCCACTTTTATTGTATGTTCATTGTATTTTTTCTCTTAAGATATTGGATGGCTAGAATTGTAGGCAATTGTTTAATTGTTTGAATTACTATACTATTGTTTTAGTGTCAGTGTGGCTTGAAACCATGTCTATCTATCTATATCTATAGTTCGTCCATCGTGGTTCGATGATGACCACTTTGTCATCCAGGGGGCTGAGGGCTTTGCACTGGGGTTTTATGCCTCCTCATGTGGCTGGTGAGACCTATGTGAGCCTGGAATGTTCGGCTGCACACTGGGCAGGTTATTCCAGCTGGAGCTAGTGTCATTTGTCTTGCTTTTATTTTCTGGCGTTTTTCTTCTGCCTGCGTTGTTCTTTTTTCCTCAGCAACCTGTGCGCCAGTTTTCACAGCGTGACGCCATGATGCTCTGTCGTGCGCCTGTCTCCCAGGTGCCAGGGTCTATGCTGAACGCCTTCAGAGAAGCTTTGAGGGTGTCCCTGAAGCGCTTTCTTTGCCCACCTTGAAACCATGTATATTGGATATGACTGTATAGTCAAGAAGGTAAAGAGAGTAGGTATGACTCAACACGTGAGGAACTAGAGATTGCAGCATGATAAACATTTGATAAACAGATACATGTACAGCCATATACTTCCAGATCATTGAGTTACTACAACAATAATGACAAACGTTGGATGTTATGTAGAGTACATTATTTTATTCTGTTCTCTATTCAAGTATACATTTTTCTTTTGTAATTTTGCATAACTGAACTAATTCATATTGCTGTTTTATATAGTACATTTAAATTTTTATATTTTAATTTTATGTAAATAAACTTATGTTATGTTCATAGAAACACCCCCAGGTGTCTATTGTCACTACAATAATTAGTTTCTGTGTATTGACATGTGCTACTTTTTTTTTTTAAACTTGAGTATGTGTTTTTATTTTTTCCTATAATATGTACTCAAAGGTAGTCATTTTTCAAAAAAATTTTCAAATTAATGAATAAGAAAAAAAATGTACATCTCTGACACCATAATCTGAAGCAACTGGTGTGGCATTGCGACTGCTTCCCCTGGACACAGTGCTGATACTGGACTGGCTGCTAGCTCTACCTAAAACATCCTCCATTCTTTCAGTGACTAGTCCATTTCTAAATGTAGAGATGTCAGTTGGGGGAACTCTGATTTTATTGTCAGGGGTAACACTTCTTCCATCCAATTTAAACTGGAAGTAGGGGGAGAGAATAAAAAACACATTAAGACTTGCTAAAGTAGAATCATTAAAAAACTAAAGCATGATTATAGTTAAAAAAAAGATTAACTAAAGTTTTTTCTATAATTGTAATGCCAATATTTTTATTTTATTTTATTCTTTGACACTTTAATAGCAATTAAAAAAAGAAGAAATTAATTCAAGCATTTAAATTCAAAAGGGAAACAGAAAAGATGCATAGAAGCTTATTTCAGAATTTGAAGGCAGACTTTATAATTATAAAAAGGAAAAGCAGGAAGATCATTGTGCTAGCCACACAATTTTTCTTAACAATAGTGAACACACTAGAAATATGTCCTCTTAATTTTAAAAATTGACAAAGGTTGTAAAACAATAAGATTCTTGGGTGATGAAAAAAACAGTCAAATGCAGCACTTCTTTTGACTAATAGTTCACATGGGTTCCATGCAGTTAGCATCATGTTCATCTTCCAATTACTCTTACCAAATAAAATGGTGGTCAAATAGTAAAGTGCTTGACTTGTGAACTGGGGTGTCATATTTTTTAAGCCCCCCAAAAAAGACAGGGATTTTGAGCTTCTGAATTGTTCGAGATTCCAACCCAATGGGAAAGTCAAGGGAAAGTAAAAACAGCTTGACATATGGCCTCCTTCAATCATAACACTACCATAGACCTTCTCTGGTCATTGATACCCTCGTTTACCATCAGACATAAGAACAAAACAGGTGGATAAGAAATAGAGAAGGTGGGGAAGGGGAATCTAAATGGAATATGGCGTATCAGAGTTTGGTGGATTCTGGGACACACTCAAATCTAGAACGAAAATTCAAACTCTTTTGCGATTCCAGAATTATTTTGGCAAACAAGTGATTTTTAAAAGGGCCACCACAATCCATTTTTAACATTAACATTAGATATCAGGGTGATTTTTCTTGTAAAAATGTTCATAACACAAACATATTTGAAAAATGAAATGCCAATGGTGAAAAGGTCTTTAATTAAATGCCAATGGTGAAAAGGTCTTTAATGAAATGCCAATGGTGAAAAGGTCTTTCAGAAATATTTCACTTTCACTTGCTAACTCACTGATTGTAGTTGTTGTTGATAGTTAGGAAGGCTTGCAGCTCTGTCTTCCCCTCTTGTGATCAGTGAATCTTTTAAGAAGTCATTGGTAAGACTAGAGCTACCCATAGTCATTGGCTTGTCTCTGAAACAATGGACAATAGACAATATGTGTTATGAATCAAAATATATAATTATGAATGCAAGTAAGCACATGAACTACAAAGTTAGCGATCAGAATAGTAAAGACTTTGTGAGGAGTATGCTTTTCAAATATATTTGTACTGGCTGTCAAATGTTATAACCGCTAGATAAAACATTTTTACATTACAGATGTTTATAGACAAATATACCTAATGTTGTTTGTCATATATTGGGCTAGTTCCTGCTCACTGCCCATACTGATGACACTGGTGGTTCTACTGGTGCTTCTGCTGTTAGCATTACTGGGTGGTCTGCTTGATAGCTGAGATGAACTCCTTTCAGGATACCTGAGTTCCAAAGCAACCAAGACATTCAATTAACATGTAATTACAAATAAAAAAAACTTTAAGGAAGAAAAATTAATATATCATTGTCAATTCAGAATCAATAATGATTTTGAAAAGGTGTAAAATTGAATAAATTCTGGTTTATAACTGAAGAATTCACATTGTAGCCTTATTGCAAAGACTTAAAATAATAAAGTGATAGATAATTCAATACAAAGCCTTATTAAATTTTTTTTTTTTTATAATAGCATTCAACAATAGTAAACCCATTGTCTTGATGCTTTTATGAATTTTATTTCAGAAAGGACAGAATTCACAAGGGGCTGTGACATCACCATTGTGTGGTACATTTTACATACTAATGATCTTTAATCAGATAGTTCAATCTTTATGTTCCTTGACAAAGTTAGCCATCAAAGAACTCTTATATAAATATATCTAAGAGAATTAAACAACATCGAAAAATGCTGTTATGAAAATTTTTAAATATTGAATGTCACAAAAAATGAAATGATTATCAACTTCTGAAAGGAAAAGAAAGAAAAGAATATTGTTTCAGCAGTTGAGGAGAGCCTTGACATAGTTCAGACCTTTAAGTACTTCAGAACCATGTAAGATAATAAATTTACATTTTATTGCAATGGATGAAAAGATAGTTTTTTTTGTCACATCAATGCCCATTTAGCTTGGTCAAAGCTTCGGTTGATAAGATATTCTAGCCAGCACTTTTAGTTTGAATCTGTCCAAATGTTAATAAAGTATTTATGTGCTTCTATGAGCTGTTGCCTTTTCACTTGTATTTCAGCCATCAGACCTTTGGTGTTTTGTTATTTTCATTGAAAAATGCTAACAAAAAATTCATAATAAAATTATAATGATTAAAAAAAATATTATTTACTGCTTGACAGGATCTACTAGTAAGTCCTTTTGTGGTGTTGATCGACCCGAGGAGCTCTTAGACCACTGAGAGGCTGTGTTGTCTCTTGCAGGCATCTGACTCTGGGATGGGGAAATCCTTTGTTCAGGTAGTGGTGACTGTTTTCCAATATCAAAGTTGGAGAGCTCAGTTCTACTATCGGATCTCAAGGTGGCAAAGGGTCTGTTACTCAGTGACATTGGGCTATTGAAAACAAATATACTTTTAAAAACATACATTCACTTGCTTTGTAGGCTGAATCAATATAGAAGTCTTGTAGCAAGAATATATTTTCAGCGTATACTGACCAATGTTCCTGCATATAATAATAGGGTTACTTTTGTAAATTGTAATTAGCGTTTGATCTAACTTCAGTATTTTGAATTAGTTTAAGCTTAAAGGTTACCAAACAAAAGTCACTGAATCAGTGTTGGTCAAACATATTGATAACTCAAATTGTTTGCCGGATGGAGGACAATCGCATCCCGAAAATCATTCTGTATGGGCAACTTACGCCTGGCTCAAGAAAAACTGGTTGCCCCCACCTCCATTATGTTGATGTGATAAAAAGGGATTTAAAATCAGTAAACATTGATACTGACCATTGGGAAGAGATAGCCTTAGACTGCAGTAGTTGGAGAGAGACAGTGGCCAAGAAAGCTACAGACAGCGAGAAAACATGGGCCTCGATTCTTGAAGAAAAGCGTGCCACACGGAAAATGACAAGCTCCTCTACCACCAAAGCGAAAGCCACCTTGACATGCAATATATGTGGAAGAAAGTGTCTCTACAAAATAGAGCTTCACAGCCATATGAAAAAGTGTTCAAGATGAACCATAGTCATTTCACAACAGAAGGCTGATCCAATTATTTTCATAATTTTTAGATCTTCAGGATATTTTTAATAAAAAATGTATATCATCCTTAATACCAATAATTTTTAAAGCACATAAGAATTTGAGGTTGTAAGTGTAAGTAGCTGCATATATATATTTATAGTGCTTTTTTTTTGTGATGGTACGCACCGGTACAGCTTCCCGCACCTTTTTGGAAAGTGGTGGAAAAAATTATTACTTTTACATTTATTATTAATTAATTAGTAGTTAAAAGTTAGGCAATCCATCACTGAGTACCGGCAGCTATTTTTTTTTTACAAAAGAAGCACTGTATATATATAAATATATAGGGGCCTACAATCATATTTCAGTTTTAAAATGCTTATTCATCCTTTATTTAATAAAATAAATTACAATGGTTTTGACTAGGATTTATAATTTAAAATAAGAATGGTTACATGTTATAATTTTCTTTTTTGAAGGAATTTCTGTGATTTATAAAATAAGATGGATCTACTAAGTATGAAATCGAAAATGTCCATTCATATACTAAACTTACTCATTATTAAAATTTTGATTGGCAGTCTCTGGTTGGGTGTTGTAAAGAGCTGGTGTTCCAGATGATGATCTTGACCCACTAAAACTGTTTGCCCTTTTTAATGTTGTAGTTTCTCCATTTCTTGAAAGCGGCACAGATGGAGGCCTGCTTAAAATATCTTCTACAAGATCATATTTTTTTACTTCCGAGTCTGTAGAATATGCTTTTTCTACTGAATCTCTCCTATGCTGTTTAAGTCCATCAGTGTATTTGTCAGTGTTCTCTTTGTCAAAGTTTGTTCTCACTGAAGAGAATTCATAAAATTTCCCTGAGTCTACATCTCCAATGGGGGAATCTCTTTTCATTGATGATAAATAAGGCTGGGGCTCCATTCCATCGACTGTGCTATTCATCTTATCTCTTCCCCCCAAGTGTTGCCACACTAGATCTTCATATTTAGTATTAGAGTTGGTTTCTTGATTGGAAATGAGACTAGGGGAATTTCCAGTAATCAATTTCCTATCAACATTTATAGCATTTTCATTGAGAATATCTGAAACAAAAAAAAAAAAAAGAAATTAACACATTGAAAACTTTTTTTTTTTTCTTTTTTATTGTTTTTAAACAATAATATCTGGTATAACAAAAACATGCAGATTAAATATATAACAATATCAGAAGTAGAACCACTAGGAAAATAGATGACAAGGCTAAGAAATGGATGTTTTTTTTGTTACACGCTTCCACACTGTGTCTTATGCAGATAAGTCAAAATAACACTCAAATAACAAAATCAAATAACACATGCCAAAGGCCAACAATATAAGTTAGTTGACGCAGTTAGGAAAAGGTGAACAAGAAGTTTAATAATAATGATGGGAACCGTCAAATGTCATCAAGCTAAATCTCTACGTCCGTAAAACTGCGTCTCTCAAAAGTATTCTGTTTTCATCTGTTTATATTTTGATATTCTTCCTCAAAACCTACTAGTCACATTGTCTCTATGTCAAAACGTTCCCTTTTTATGAAACAAATAACTAGATCTACTTCTAATTCCTAATCATGCCATAACAATTTAAATGAATTTTGAAAAAATGACTATAATTTATTGTTATCTAAGACCATATAGATCTAATATGAAAGAAATTATAGATAAAAATTGTACTTCAGGTGAGACTTCTACTTCATAAATTTATGATAAATTATCAGATAAATCAATTTAGGGAAAATTAAAATAAATGCAGATGTGACCCTCGTGACCCTGCCTTCACAATTCAAAGATACAGTGACAGTAACAAGCAGGGCTGGATGTACCTTAAAATTATATAGATGTAGGCAACGCAGCCTTTATAGATCAGATAGCAAAATTAGATCTAGATCGTATTAAGTATATTTCTAATGTAAAAATTATCAATTTCTAGATCTAAATCAACATTGATCATAATTTGATGTAAGATCTTCATTAGACTGATTAGAGTGTGACAACAAGCAAGGTAAACAAGTTGTTAAGGTAACTCATTTGTGTTAAAAGTTAATCTCCCAACCCCTTTTTTTTTCATATTCGCAAAATGAATCCAAGACATTACCATTATTTAAATGATTATAATAATCATACAATAATAGTTGTTTTAAAGTAAATAAATAAATAACAAATATAGATAATATATTATGAAAACAATACAACATAAATCATATAGGACTAATATACGTTTATCAATATTTAGTCCACACGTACTAAAATGTTATCTTACCATCTTTCATGTAAAGATCAACTTCAAATGTGTAGCTCTTTACAGAGAACTCTTCTACGGGATAGATGTTCCCATCGACCACTAAACTGCCTTGATGATCTCCGCATGTAATTCTGACGTTATCTGAGTAATACGCTTGTGAGTTCTCGTCCCATTTCAACGAAACCGCCTCTCCCTGAGTGAAACATTTTATTTATATTTTAAAAGAACATAAAAAAATATGATTAACAAATTAGAAGACAGCAATGCTATTACTTATCACTACATTTTATTGATCAAAGTCTCTGACTGCATTGGCTATAATAGTAGTCTACATGCGACTGCTATTGGTAAAATTTGTTCCTTGAGCACTCCTTCTTACCAAACAATTTTTAGAATCGATTCCTTCTGTTGACGACTTCTTATGATATTAAAATTTCTTTGTTGTAGTAAGCCCCAATATTGATAGAATATATTCACACCTTAGCCTTCGTCACCAACTCGGCTTTTTCCTCCCCATTTATAGATCCCTATAGTATGTAACTCACCTTACTCAAATAGGTCTATATTTGGAATAACAAATAATCTTATATAATATATATATATATATATATATATAATATATATATATATATATAATATATATATATATACTCCTTAATATTAAAGCCTGCTCTTGACCCGGTTTAAGGGCAAATGTAGGGCAATTAAATAAAAAAAAAATGCAATTATTATGCCTTTTATTTCTTTATTATTGCGACTTGCAACCCCACGTTAACACGGTAGCCTACAACCAGATCATTTTAGCCCCATTCGTTTTTACATTCTTTTTTAAAGTTATCAATAACATACAGGTTAGTGTTATATGTGCTGGATTTAACTGGGGATTCTTTGACGGCTTAAATTACTAAGAACACAACACGGCTTCTAAGTTTTATTACCATTCAATACACACACACACACACACACACACAGAACGTCTTACGGACAAATGGAGCGAACTAATAGTGTTGATTGTGTGTGTGTGTCACTGGCGGATCCAGGGGGGGGGCGGTAGGGGCG
Source organism: Biomphalaria glabrata (assembly GCF_947242115.1). Lineage (NCBI taxonomy): Eukaryota > Metazoa > Mollusca > Gastropoda > Planorbidae > Biomphalaria > Biomphalaria glabrata. The sequence goes on from NC_074716.1 coordinate 32,083,915, forward strand.
ATCGCCCCCCCCACTCGGCCGACCCCCCCCCCCCCCCCGAAGGGGGGGCGGACGAACTTTAGTATAGGATTCACACAATTTGTAATCGAATTTATTACTTATGTTAAAAATATATACTAATTATTTATATTTCAACCTATTTTTAGATTATTTCGCCCCCCCCTCTAGTATATTGGCCGATTTGGTGGGGTCGGGAGGGGGCGATGGTATCAATCCCGCCCCCCCCTACACTTTCGAGTGGGGGGGCGGTCCAATTTATTGGTAGAATTCACAGCCTCCTAACAAATCAATCAAATATCTATAGCCTTGTAACTTGTTATTGATATTTTAACCGATCTTTATATTATGTCGTTCCTTGTTTGCCGATTGGTGGGGGGGGGGGGACGAATACCTCTTCTGCCCTTCCCACCTAAACCTTTGAGTGGGGGGGGGGGCGGTCCGTTTCTATGGAGAAATCATAGTTTGTGAACAAAATTAGTTGAATTAATATATAAATTTTATATTATGTCGCTCCCTTTATGGTGGGGTGAGGGGGGGGGGGCGATTGCATGTACTGCCCTCCCCACTCTAGCCCTCTGAGTGCTGGGGGGGGGGCGGTCCTATTTTTGTGGAGAATCATAGTTTTTGAATAAAATTAGTTATATAATATAAACTACGTATTGATATGTGACCCATTGTAAATATGTCGTACCACACTCTAATCTCAAATTGTATCATTAGTAAATTTAAATGAAAAAGGGTTGTACCAGGTGGGAGGGGCGATACATGCAATCGCATTTCCCACATCGGACAAATCAATACTTTTTCTTTTTGTATTATAGTTAAGAAATTACAAAATTAAAAAAATCTGTCACTAATATAATTTATATATACTATAAATTAAATTCTTATATCGAGTCGCCCCATACCTATTCTTTAATGCCAAATGCAATCTTTAGCAGAAATTAGTAAAGGAGAGAGGATTAATCGTTTTCACTCTACCGCCATTCCCATTTCCAGACAGAGTTTTTGTAATTTCACATGAAGTTATCATAAGTATTTTAAGAAAGACTTTGCATTGGAAAAGTTAGAATTCAAATGAAATTTTTCAGTATAAGAGTCATGATTGAGATGAGTTCTAAACTCAAATAATAGTTTCATAGTCACCTTTTCCCAACCTTTACTCAATCTGATATTTTTCTAGCTAAAAAAATTTGGGACTATAACTCACAATTTATACCATAGTTTTCATGAATACTATTTATCGAATAAGTTTTTTTTCGGCGGCGATCCTCAAAGCAAAAATCTAAAAACGTGGGGTATCCTATCTTTTCAAGGAACAAATCGGTTTTATTTGCAATGTATTATGGGCCTATAAATTCAAATTAGAATATTTTTCAAGTACAACATTATTCGAAAGGTCGTTTTTTAATTGTATGAATAATGTGCTTCAGGTCAGGAGAAAGCGTTTCTGCAATGAATAATGCAAGAAAACGCTTTTGGCGTCGGGGCTTCGCCCCGATCTTCATTTATGGGTAATGAGTTGTAGATGTCAGGAGAATGCGTTTCTGCACAGAAGAATGCAAGAAAACGCTTTTGGCGTCGGGGCTTCGCCCCGAACTTCATTTATGGGTAACGAGTTGTAGATGTAAGGAGAATGCGTTTCTGCAGAGAAGAATGCAAGACAAGGCTTTTGGCGTCGGGGCTTCGCCCCGAACTTCATTTATGGGTAATGAGTTGTAGATGTAAGGAGAATGCGTTTCTGCAGAGAAGAATGCAAGACAAGGCTTTTGGCGTCGGGGCTTCGCCCCGAACTTCATTTATGGGTAATGAGTTGTAGATGTCAGGAGAATGCGTTTCTGCAATGAAGAATGCAAGAAAACGCTTTTGGCGTCGGGGCTTCGCCCCGTATTCCATTGATGAATAATGTGCTGTACTTGTCAGGAGAATGCGTTTCTGCAGTGAAAAAAGCAAGAAAACGCTTCGCCCCGAACTTCACCAGAGAACCTTATAGCGCTGTCCCAGTTGTTTTGTTTTTCGCCGAAGATTGAGAAATGCTGCTTTTTTTATTCTCATATTTATATATATATATATATATATATATATATATATATATATATATATATATATATATATATATATATATATATATACACATATATATGTGTGTGTGTGTGCGTGTGTGTGTGCGCGCGCTCTGTATGCACGTTTATGCGTAGGGTTAGGGTTTACTGGGCGTTAGGGTTAGGGTTTGGAAAAAAATCGCCCCCCCCACTCCAAAGTTCTGGATCCGCTAGTGGTGTGTGTGTGTGTGTATGTATGTGTGAAGAAGTTGATTGTAGTGTGTTATGTCAGAGTTCAATTGAGCATTATATTGTTAATGCCATCGAAATATCGGATTTAGAAGCAGTAATTGACATTCTAAATGTTCAAAAAATAATATCTTGACAACATTTTTGAAGACTGTTTTTTTGTAGGTCACGTAACGACTCAGAGTAACGAGTAGTCTACTGTCATACCTATTTCCTTAGGCCTGCCACACACGCCACATTCTTTTTTTAAAAAGATTTTAAAAAATTAAACATTGAACCTGATAACCACACGACCAAATGTAACAAATCGTTTCTCCTTGTTTGTATACGTTCCCCACCCCCTGAACTGCTAAAAAGAAAAAAAGAAATGTGAGCATCAAGCCAATGCTATTTGACTTGACACTTGGTAACACGAGTAACGAGTGAGCACTACTTCAAGATCAAGTTAAATTAACTATATCATAAAACAGTTAAAACGAGTTACGATTGGTGAAAAGCTATGAATTAGTTAAAAAAAAAAACACCTCAAAATTGAATATAGAAAAGCTAGTCACCAAATTAGATAAAGAGATTTAATTAGCCCATAAATGTATTTAAAAGGTAGAAGCAATTTAATCTCCTGTGATTACTGTTAGTTAAATTCGTGAGGTTTTCAAATGGTAAAGTGTAAACACCAATTATATGTTTATTTTATAGAAATATTAGGTATGTTTTTACACGACTTTGCTCGGATTTTTTGTACAGTTTTTTTGTTTGTTTTTGTTTTGTTATATTATAAATAGCCTCTATGCAGTTTAAATAGTTATATCTATATTAAGAAGCCTCATTGAACAAATTCTGGTAAACTCTCTTGTTATAAGGCACCTTTACACATCCTAAGATTATTATCTAAGGAAAGTTCATCGAAATTGGTCACATGTCTATGATTCCTATACAAGAAATACATACACCTTACATTCTACTTTCACCAAAGATGCTTGTGCTCTATCATGGACATATGGTGGTGTCACGTACACTGTATCTATATTTAGCCGCCCAAGGTCTGCCGACTAGCTCAGTTGGCTCGGGATTTTCTATCACGCAACTAAATGATGTTTTGAAATAAATGTGATTGGTTTGAAATATTAATTATTGTATATTGAGCTGCATTTATTGGTCAGATTTTGACCAAGCTGCAAAGAGATATTTAGTCACATGACAAAACGCCCAAAGTTTTGTAAGCTGAGAGATATTACAGCCAGTCTTGTGCAGAACTTGTTAGAGAGAACATGTACTAGAGTCTTGTGTTAGAACTCAAGAAAGAAGCCATAATTATATTAGAGTGTAGATCGTTTATTCTATTTAAGTACATTTAACAATTGTAATTATTTGTGAATAGCTTTTCCTAGTTTTGAATTAAAGTATTTGTTTTAGTAGAAGAGAAGTTTCTTCATTGAATATATAATAGTATACTTAGATTGTCTTGTCAACTAGTAACTTCTAGATGATCATCTTATCAACTGGCAACTTCTAGATGATCCTCTTATCAACTGGTAACTTCTAGATGATCCTCTTATCAACTGGCAACTTCTAGATGATTCTCTTATCAACTAGCAACTTCTAGATGATCATCTTATCAACTGACGATTTCTGAATCCTCGGCAACCACAATCATTGATAGTGCGATATAGATCAAGATAATCTTCAACGTGACATCTACCACTATCATAAATCGTGACAGGTGGCAAGACCGCACTACAAACAGCAATATCCTTGCGAACGCCGATATGGACAGTATAGAGGAACTTCTTATGGTCCGACAGTTACGCTGGGCAGGGCACGTATCCCGTATGGGAGATGAACGTATGCCAAAGGCTGTCTTTTTTGGTAAGCCAAAAGGTGGTCAACGTAACAGAGGTGCTCCACGGAAACACTTCATCGACCAGCTTAGGCGCCAACTTGCCTTAGCACAGAAAGCACGTCGTGAGACGATATGAATTGAGATTTGTCACTTGTGCACTATCTCGCCAATAAACAACGGTATTATTCATGAACAGAGTCTTAATGATTATTTTTTTGTTAATTTTACTTATAAACTGTACCAATTGGAATTTAGACCTATATATTTTTAAGTGGCCTACATTATTTCATGTCACGATGTCGAATGCCAAAATGCAGGGGCCCCTAGAAAGATCAATCCTCCCCCAGGGCCCCCAAATCCCTTGCTACGCTACTGGGTTACGCAAGTTGTAGATAGCTTTTTTGTACGATTTCCAAAATCCTCGTAGTTTACACATGTGTGTACATGTAACCTATTAGCGTACACGTAATCCTGTTTGTATCTCATGCATCATACATTACCTTTTACTTTATATCAAAATACTTTATGTGCATGTTAATGAATACTGTAAAACAAACAAAAACAACGTTGCACCTCAATCGATCATGAGCAAGGGAAGGACGACGGGGGAAATGGTCATTTGAATAACACTTTTATGTTTTTGATATCTAAACTGAAGAGGTAGATAGTGTATCTCGATTGATCCAAGCGCTACCTACATAAAAGTCATAAATACGATCCAAGTATCTGATAAGTGTTCTTAGACGAGTACTAGACACCACAAAAATAGTAAGAAAAAAAAGTATTAAAATTATTTTTTTTAAATCCGTGTTTGTCTTTATTGACAGAGTCTTACAATTAAGTTGATTTTTTTTTTTACAATTCCTATTATCAACTACCAGTAATATATATATAAAAAAAAAACAACGGCTCTAAGGATTTTTTTATAGAAAATTTGAAAGTTTATGGATATTGTTGGGAAAAGAATTACTAGCTAATTGGCCATACAAGGAAAACTGTGTTTTGACCGATATAATTTTTTAAAATTATATAATACTATTAAAATTAAATTTAGTACAAAGAGGATCTTTACCTTGAACACACATCAGTGGAAATTCCCGATTATATTTACTAAAGCGTTCAAAAAATAAAATTTTGCGCACCGTTTTATGTGAGGATAAATAAAAGGGCTACTAGAATTAACGGGGCAAAAATATGAGTGCGTTAATGTGTTGGGGTCAGAAGTCAAAAGTGAGAGAAATTCCGATGGGCAGGTTAAAAAACAAAACAAAACAAAACTGGGGTTCCAGTTTGCGAAAAAAAAAAAAGGGAGATAGGGAGAGAAGAAAAGAAAGAGCTGGACATTTCCTTGTAACAGAGATACATTCAAAACAGAGATACATTCAAAACAGAGATACATTAAAAACAGAGATACATTCAAAACAGAGATACATTCAAAACAGAGATACATTCAAAACAGAGATACATTCAAAACAGAGATACATTCAAAACAGAGATACATTCAAAAAGTAGATACATTCAAAACAGAGATACATTCAAAACAGAGATACATTCAAAACAGAGATACGTTAAAAACAGAGATACATTCAAAACAGAGATACATTAAAAACAGAGATACGTTAAAAACAGAGATACATTCAAAACAGAGATACATTAAAAACAGAGATACATTAAAAACAGAGATACATTAAAAACAGAGATACATTAAAAACAGAGATACATTCAAAACAGAGATACATTCAAAACAGAGATACATTAAAAACAGAGATACATTCAAAACAGAGCTACATTCAAAACAGAGATACATTAAAAACAGAGATACATTCAAAACAGAGATACGTTAAAAACAGAGATACATTCAAAACAGAGATACATTAAAAACAGAGATATGTTAAAAACAGAGATACATTCAAAACAGAGATACGTTAAAAACAGAGATACATTCAAAACAGAGATACATTCAAAACAGAGATACGTTAAAAACAGAGATACATTCAAAACAGAGATACGTTAAAAACAGAGATACATTCAAAAATAAGATACGTTCAAAACAGAGATACTTTAAAAACAGAGATACATTAAAAACAGAGATACATTAAAAACAGAGATACATTCAAAACAGAGATACATTAAAAACAGAGATACATTAAAAACAGAGATACATTAAAAACAGAGATACGTTAAAAACAGAGATACATTCAAAACAGAGATACGTTAAAAACAGAGATACATTCAAAACAGAGATACTTTAAAAGCAGAGATACATTCAAAACAAAGATACATTAAAAACAGAGATACGTTAAAAACAGAGATACATTCAAAACAGAGATACATTCAAAACAGAGATACATTAAAAACAGAGATACATTAAAAACAGAGATACATTCAAAACAGAGATACGTTAAAAACAGAGATACATTAAAAACAGAGATAAATTCAAAACAGAGATACGTTAAAAACAGAGATACATTAAAAACAGAGATACATTAAAAACAGAGATACATTCAAAACAGAGATACGTTAAAAACAGAGATACATTAAAAACAGAGATAAATTCAAAACAGAGATACGTTAAAAACAGAGATACATTAAAAACAGAGATACATTAAAAACAGAGATACATTCAAAACAGAGATACGTTAAAAACAGAGATACATTCAAAACAGAGATACGTTAAAAACAGAGATACATTCAAAACAGAGATACATTCAAAACAGAGATACGTTAAAAACAGAGATACATTCAAAACAGAGATACATTAATTCATGGGCGAGAAAAAGAATGTGACATCGATCGTTAAAATATGGCCAGTTTATTACAATTACAAAATAAATAAATAAAAACGGCTATAATAAACAAAATAAAGCATGGGAACAAATCAACGGGTATAGCCGGTGTGTACTGCATGTCTCAAACTAGATCCAGCATTCTAGTTCAGACTACTCTCTTTTAGTATTACCATATCTGGATATGTATCACCAAATTAGAGTTTTATATACTTTGAGTAGATTTATACATGGGTGAAACCAGTTTTTTTTCGGAGGAGGGGGAATTGTGGGAGGTAAGAAATGTTAAGAATTTAATAAGGGCCTTTGAGGAATTTAATAAGGGCCTATTTACTTTCTTCTTTAATACAAACATCTAAAGTCTTATAAGCTCTTGATACAAAAGGGTCACTTCGAATTATCTTATCATATCTTATATAATACGGACGTTACTTCAAAAAAGAAGATGATTACTTCCTACTCGTCATGCATTTAGACATGCATATTAACCAATGACTTAAATTCTGCCAAGTCACTGGTTTTCCTGGCTAGCTCAGGCAACCCATTCCATGCTCTAATAGCACTAGGGAAGAAGGAGCATTTGTACAAATTTGTCCTAGCATATGGGACGAGGAATGTGCCTTTACCTTTGTGTCTTTCAGAGTATTTTATTAAATTTTGTTTTTGTATTTGAAGATTATGGTTCAGTGTTTTATGTATAATTGCTACTTTACTTTTGAGTCTTCTGTCCTGAAGGCTTTCTAAATTTAGTGATTTTACTAAAGGTGTTACTCTAGTCAAATGTGAATATTCGTTTGTTATGAATCTCACTGCTCTATTTAGTGTCTGTTCCAGTTTCTTAATGTTTTCTTTAGTTGAGAGGTCAATAAACTAGACAAAAATGATCAGAAATTGACTTTCAAAAGTTTTGTAAACATTGCATATTTAGCCTGTACATAGAGGTGGAAAAATATGCAGGTCACAACTGGTTCTGCACAGTGAAACTATAACATTGCACTCACTCCCCTTTAATCTTCGTAACTAAAGACATTGCCATTATATTATTGTAAGATAGATGAATAGATAATAGATAGATAGATAGATAGATAGATAGATAATGGATAGATAGATAGATAAATGGATAGATTAATAGATAGATAGATAGATAGAAAGAAAGATAGATAGATAGATAAATAGATAGATAGAAAGAAAGATAGATAGATAGATAAATAGATAGATAGACAGATAGATTGATAGATAGATAGATAGATAGATAGATAGATAGATAGATAGATAGATAGATAGATAGATAAATAGATAGATAGATAGATAGATAGATAGATAGATAGATAGATAGATAGATGATAGATATTTTTTGGATAATATGACTAGCTATTATTGCTATTAATGTAATGATTAGTATTATTATTCTACTGAAGGACAGTTTGAAATACATTACACTTAGTTGAAAAAAAAAACATTTAGTCATACCGTGGCTAGTGAAGAATAAAATCCTACTTCGGAACTTTTTGTGCTGATAGTTTTTGACCAGCGATATTTACACAGGGCAGACGAGGGTGCTGGGGTGGATGTCGCACCGTCTGTCGTTTCGGTGTCGGCTAACATTCCTTCTCGATGGGCGTCGTCTTGCAGGAAGTGATCCAAGAGGGTCGATATATTCTCCTCGGTGGGATCAGCCCTGTCATGCGACGGGGAGCGTGAGTGTGGCGACCCTGAAGCCGTGGTGTCCCGACTCTGACCTTGGTCTGGCTTTGTGGTCAGTGGATGATCAAGTTCTAAATCCAGATCTATGTGCGCGTTATGTGACGCTGAATGAACACTTTCGTCCCCCTGGTCTGAATCTGAACTCTTCGGTTGTCTGGCTTTGTTTTCTTGTGGCAAAAAGAAGTTGTCCACCTCGTCTTCCTCCGTTACCTGGTCAGTTCCAATCTTGAAGCTTTGGATTAGCGGATCATCTTCTGTGCAGACTTCGTTAGGACTATAAGGTCTAGTCCAATCTGCAGGCTGGGGATCAACGGAAGCTGTACAGAAAAATAAAATGTAGTTAAAAACATAGAAAAAATAAAATAAGCATCGGCTTAAACGCTGATTCACCATCTGTCAGTTTGGACTAAACACCCGTCAATCTCGTCAATCTTGACCAAACACAGTCTTGACTAAACACCCGTCAATCTCGTCAATCTTGACCAAACACAGTCTTGACTAAACACCCGTCAATCTTGACCAAACACAGTCTTGACTGAACAACAATTTGTGAAAAATTAAAGAAAAAAAAAAGAAAAAAATCATATTTGACGCCTATTTTTTGTCAATAGAAACAGAAATATAAAAACAAAATCCCCCCCCCCCAATATTCACACCATGCATTAAATTTATTGATTAAAAGTCTTACATGCATGAGACAATTACAGACAAATATATACCAATGCATATCAATATAAATGTCTGTTTAAAACATCTAAGTGTGTGCTAATATAATAATATTTCTTGCAGACATCACACAAACTAAATTGAGATACTATATATAGGTGAGTGGACCTTACTTTAAATGTGACTAACACACTAGCTACCAGCAGAGCTAGGCCTCTGTCATGAAAAATCAAATGTTCATTAATACGAAGAAATAGAAGGAGATCGATAACCTGCCATTCCATATCTCAACCTACACAGCACCCCTACCCCCTTTCTTTAATTCACAGGCAAAGACACAGATAAGGGCTGTAATTGATAGCTATTGAACACACAATGGAGGGGGAGGGGCGCGGAGAAGTTAAGGCGGTTAAAATATCTGACACGGAGTATAGAATGTGGAAATCAGACGGACTGAAACCGTGCGATCGATTCCCATGAGGGACGCCCGGCTCCGCCTTGTGTAGAGCCCCGGTCTAGAATAGCCGGTGCCTAAGTGAAAGACAGGTTTGATCAAGTACTGTGCTGTTTGGTCTCGTGTTCTGGCCATTTACCTATACCCTTAAGTTTACATTGGATTTTGGTGTTGTTACGTTTTGTTCTATGATGAGACTCTTTTAACACTACACCAACACACACGTCAACGTCAGAGTTTAGAATTAATTTAATCTTCATGAACACTATTTAGTTTCTATTCCTCCATTTTGGTCCACTCCCTCCTTTCAACATGCATCCGCACCGTTATACATTGACACCACGATGCGCACGTAACAGGTGTGTTTATGAGTATATGTGTAACAGTATGTGAGTTTGTATGTTTAAGAGTATGTGTGAGAGCATATGTGTAGTAGTATTTGAGAGAAAATGAGTATTTAGAGTGTATATGGGTTAAAACCATGCTTATTTAAATTATATATAAATATATATATATATATATATAAATATATATATATATATATATATATATATATATATGCATACATATATATATGTATATATATAAGCCTAAATATACAGAGAGGGAGAGAGAGAGAGAGACTTAATCATGCCGTTTGGTCTTTTGATCTGTCTGCCTGTCCAGTCTCGTTTGAATAAAAAAAAAATGACCATTTTGAGCAGAAGTTCATTGCTTTTCTTTTTTATCTATTTTATAAATTTTGGGGAATTCATATTCACCTTTTTATTTTAAAGTATTTTTTTTAATAATATACATTTTATTCCAAGTATTTTACTAATGGAAACTTAATTTGAAATTTTGGAATATTTAATTTTTTTTTTTAAGGCCAGAGATATTGGTAGCTACACCTAGTGATACCATTCGTTGAGTATTATTTTACTAGCAGTTTCATTTTTAGTGTTTTGTAACTGGTAGAAATAAAATTGAATATTTGATAAAGCCCTTCTCTAAACCTGGAAGAAATACAGGGCCCTATCGCATACATTAATAATTGAAAAAGTTGACGTACACATAAAAATAAAAAATAATAATAAAAAGAATGTACATTTAATATTTTAAAATATACAAAAAACACATATAGTCTATTAAAAAAAAGAAATACACTTTTCTAAAATTTAACTTTTCACTAAATGTGCCAACAGAATAAAATGATAATTACCTCTTTTGAAAAGTCAAAAAAAAAAAATAAATAAATCTTTGTGCAAATTGAGACTATAGGTGTATGTATACGAAATTGAATCTTTTGTTGTATAAGTCCCCTAAGCCTAGAGCAGGCATAGTTCTTAGATACAGTAAAAAAAAAAAAAAAAACCACACTGTAGAAAGCTTACCTAGGCTTTGTGAAAATTCATATCATAAGGGCTCAGGCCTAACTCTGATACTCTCAAACACTCTCTTGTCCCGACTACACATGAAACTATTTATTTCTAAATGGGTTTACATTCAATATAGGGGAGAGGGGGGGGGGAGGGGAAAGAAAGTTTCTAACTGTGGGCTAGTTTATTATCTCTGGCTGTGTGACGCAGGGGAAACAATTAAAGTGCCATTGAGGACCTGAAGTCGGAAGCTTTAGAATACTTTTGAATGTGTGTGTGTGTGTGTGTGTGTTTAAGTGATACTGTTAGAACGTGAAAGAATTACATTATTTGTTTGTGTAAATATATATTATATTTGCGTGTGTGTATTATAACTACGAATGAAGAAATAAAATTAATTGTAAAAGAAATGACATAGAACTTGTCATTTCTTCTTTTGTCTGGTGTTGACAAATAAACAGATGTCTCCATTCTCCATTTTTTTTAAATTTTTTTTTTATTAAAGCCAGTCACAAAATACAATGGTCTTTACCACCATCTCTAAAGGCGTCTCTCTTGGTGGTAGTAGCTAAGGACAATACAAAAAATAAATTAAGGAATGATAGAAATTGACTCTTTCTCTCATTATTATTTTCCACGATCCGACGGAATTCTTCATTTTTGCTTTAATAACGTATACGTTTGTTATCAGAAAATGTTTGATTCGGTAAAGAATTAAAGGGAAATGCTCTTTTTATAGAACACAAAGTCAAGTTTAGACAATCAAACATTAATTTAATTTAATGAGGTCGAATCAACGATGGTATCGTCAATAGGGAAATGTTTGGCTCAACTATTTCAGTTCTAACGCATTAAACCCTCTATCAAGCCCTGTTTTTGTATTATTATATCTAGACTATGGATAGTGTATAATGTAATTATCTTCATATTTAAAGGAACGCCTGTAATTTAAGTGATTAATACAGGTTTCGAGCAAATGCGGCTCAAATTTTGATCAGATGAGGTTAAAATGTCGATTTTGTTCAAATGAACCCCTCCACCCCCCACCCTCCCCAAGAAAAAAAAAAGAATCCACCCATTAGATTTTTGTATGTATAATTTCTGTTGTGTTGTTTTCCAGACATTTAAAGAATAACTAAATATTTAGTCTGTTATCAAGTTTTCGTTGTTAGAAAATCGAGGCTGTGGGTAGGCTACAGAATTTATAAATGATCCTCAATCATTAGAAATAGAAAAATAAGTTTACAAATACAATTAGCTTAAGCATATGCATAAAGCGAATCTTAAAAAGTAGGTTGGTTCTATATTCTAAACAGTTTGCCTAAGCCTCTATCGTTATCTCTGGTCCGACTTCTTTAAGAAAATAATGTGTGATAAAACAATAGACAAATATTTCCCTTCAATGTTAGAATTAAAAAGAAGGTTACAAAGACAGTTTATGTGGAAACACAAACTCAAAATTGGCTCCCAAAATTGTCCACCCAGGCAGGTAAAATGACAGGTTTCAATATTTTCAGAAAAAATATCAGAATGGAATTCTATTAAAGACAAGTGATAGAGAAGAATGGAGAAAGAAGGTTGATAGATCTTGGGTGCTATCTCAACGGTCCAGCAGACAAAAGGGTTATGTGAAAGTGAATGTGAAGTTAGATGTGAACCTGGCCTAATGATGTCATATAATGATTATCTAATTGATCTAATTGTTTTGTAAAAGGCCAATCTCTTATTCAAAGCCTCAAGGAAAAACAAAAAGTAACGTAAAGCAAACAAAAAAAAAACAACAAAACCTTTCCTTATTTTCATTTAGCGAAAAACATAATAGGTGCAAGAAAGGTTTAGATTTAGAGTGCGTTGAAATAATGCCAATAGTTCAGTAGGGAATCGATCGGAAAAGAAAATGGAGTAAGTTCAAAAGTTCAGGCTGACAGAGAACGTGAAGCAATTGGAGAGAACTTTCACTCGCAGTTATGATCTGATCTGATCTCTACCTGTAGTGATCTCTACCTGAAACTGATGAGAAACCTCAAAACCCATTTCCATTGTCAGTCTTCCGTTCTTTATCTACCCCTTTCTTTTTCTCTTATTCTTTTTTTCTCTTTTTCTTTTTCCTACTACCCCTGTTTTTTCTCTCTATCCTACTAATTCTTTTTATCTCCCTTTCTCCTTCTCTCCCTCTTACTCCTTCCTTTTTCTCCTAATCCTTCTCTCTATCTCTTACTCCTTCTTATTCTGTCTTACTTCTGCCCCCCCCCCTTATCCCTCTTTCTTTCTTTCTCTTTCATTACCCTTCTCATTACAACTTGTTCCAATGTATCATGTCTCAGTCTGGAACCAGACCCTCACATTGATACTTACACTTACAACAGGATTTCTGCACATTATGTCTGTTCCAGTTCATTTTGAATACTTTGGTCCAGGAGCGGACTGGGTGTCAGGTCCCAGGTCATGTTTGGGTATAGCTGCAAGGCAGAAGTGGTTTGAATTTAGAGTTTTCCTTCTCTTAGGTGGGTTTTGTGAGTTCAAATCCCCGCTCCCTTGCTGTACTAATACTTCAGCTTGAACAAACATCTGGAGTGAAGCCCCTTAGGCGTTCTTTGGGGAAGTATTAACTAATTCCTTCTGACAGCTTCTGCAACTGAGTTAGTGGCAAATGTAATGCGAAGCGTTTTTTCGAACACATCGTTAAGGTCAAGATTCATTTTCCTTGGGTAAAGATATGCGCCCCCCCCCCCCTCTGATGCTTCTGCAAAACAACATGGAAGGCAACGGAAGACAACATTTATTTTGCCCTGACTCAAGAAGAAAACAAAACGAGTGACTCATCAGGGTGCATCCATTGCCTTTGTAGGCCTACTAGCTATTGAAGTCTGAAAGATCTTTTGTAAAATGTAACGCGAAGGCTAGTCCCGTTGACGAGAATTATTCTCATCTTAAGTGGTCAATTCGGCAGCTCTACCGGCCCATTGGGCACAGGCCTGAAAAAATATATGCCATATAGCCAGCCCGCTGTTGTCTATCAATAGGTCTACTAATCCTAATAATACTTTACCAACCTTTACTTGTTCTAGTGATACTTTGCTTACATATATTTAACATATCAATATTCATCATACCATTAATATTCTTTCCAATAACATAGCAAGAGCCTTGTCTACAAAAGATATGAAAATAAAAGAAACAGACAAACTTTCTATGTTGTGTCTGTTGTATTTATGTGTATGTTTCGGTTGTGTTGTTTTTATATGAGAAAAGAGTCCTTGTAATCACAACAAATTTCCATAAGGATCAATAAAGCAGTCTTAGTCTAAGTTTAAATACAAATATATTAGCACCATAATCGAGAGCTTTGAAGCTATGATTAAGGGCAATAAACCAGTTTTTATTTTAAACTGCTCATTGAACAATGAGTTGTCTTTCTTGTCCTTTGGTTACCAGTCTAAATCTAAAGTGACTCGACACTGAATAAGGTGGAAATGTTAAAAAAAACAACAGGAAATGAAGCAAACTAGCACAGATCTAACTTATCGAAAGGTCATATGTTGCTATTGTGCCTTAAAAAAGGATTTTTTTGTAACGTTAAATATATATATGACAATAAACAGTGGCTCAGTGGCCAAGACAATGAATGAACAAACTGTATATTCTATGTAGTGTTTTGGCATCCGTTTGGGTGCCCCTTGACCAACGCGGTCTTAAGTAATTGGAGGGCATTGGCTCAGTGAGTTTAGTTACCCCAAATGAATAGAAAAAAAAAAGATAAAATAAGCAACGATAAAATAAATTACGCACTTTATTAAAAACCTACTTGATCTATATCTAAATCAAGAAATAATTGAAATCGCCAAAGCATTCAACTAGCGTTCCTTATACTTGTTAAACATATTAATGCAGATAGCATAACTTAAATAATATCAATGTTATACGAAGGGCTGCAGCAGTATTTAAACCATGATCATAAATAAAATGTAATCAATCTTTCTACGTTTTCATTACAGTAATCAACATCCACAAGGGTCTTCTTATTTGCGTGGTCGTGAGACTTAGTAGCTTGGCTACTAGACATAGGGTCATAGGTCTTGCTTTGTTTAAAATTGGATGCCAGTTTCGCCATTTTTGTCCAGTCTTTATAAGGCCCCTACCAATCGAAGGCCCAAGGTGTCTGCCTAGCTTGCCTATGCCTGAGTCCGCCCTGCCCCTACGCTCAAGCGACCAAGGAGGCATCTATCTGATCCCCTTTGGTAAATCACTATCTATATAAATATCTTACAATCCAGACAATTTATCAAATACAGACATTTCAACAGAATTTTCAATATACATACAAACTCTATAGATATAGATTGACATAGAAAAAAAACTCAAGTCATTATGATGAATATCATGTCTAGAAGTTTTGAAACAGAAATTCACAGAAAATAAAACTAAACACCAAGTTGTATTCAATAAGTGTACATACAACATGAAAGTCAATTTTAAATTGAACCCAAATATCAACGTGTTCACTATTTGACTGCGTTGCATATGACACAGGAAGTACATCACAGTTTGAACTGCGTAGCCACGTAAAAGTGAAAATTAGCATTTATATATATATTTTTTTTTAATTTGCCTCACAAGCAAAAAAAAAAGTGGTTATTTTCAAATCCTAAGTATTCCTTGATTTTCGAGAGATTGCTACTCTGTATCACAGTATAGTAGTATAGTAGAATTTGAAGCTTATAATTAAAAAAAAACAAATGAATAAACTTGACATGTAACATATAACAATAGCAGAATTAAGGTACCGAGATTTACTGAGAATAAAAGGTGAGGAAAATATGGCGAAACAAAGATAAGACATGAGGAGGACTCGAACCACGGACCCTGACAGACCCCATCACCTAGCCACGACTAGATACCAGTGTAACATCTACTTTGACTAAGCGCTTTCAAGTCATTATTGTGATTGTTGTTCGTATGTGCATGTATTTTGTGCATCTATATTGTTATTGTACAGTAGTTACATTGAGGTTGTCAATTGTAGTCAAACTGAATTTCCGTTTGTTTGGATCAATAAAGTTATCTTATCTTATCTTATCTGGTCTTCGCATCGCTACCCAGGGTCAATTGATTACGCGCACCTCACTGAGCTGGCCAACATTCCTGTCCATAATAGTCCCCACAAACAATTAGTGCTGCTATAATTATAAATTATACAAGTCATGTTTACCTGATTTAAAAAACAAGAATAATACAATAAAACATCATTAATGAATACAATTCCACCACAAAGCGGAAGAAAAGTTAATCGATATTCGAAGGGAAAAGAAGGAAAATAATATTGTGTCTGTAGCTGGAAAGAGCATTGAAATAGTGCAAACTTTTAAATACTTTGTACTATCTAAGACAATACATTTAATTTTACTGCAAATACTGATAATATCAGAAAAAAAAAGGGCAACAAAGCTTACGATTACTTAGACAAATTTTATCCTTTAATGTTACCGAAAAGGTCTTGGCGATGTTTTATAACGCTCACATCAACACTAAAAAAAAAAAAAGAAAGAAACATAATAAAATTCTAAATGTTGCTGGTGGTAAGGTCATTGGAAAAAAAAACTGTTTGAGAAAAACATTCATAAGAAAGGTAAACAGATCTTAGAAATAAAAAAATCACCCTTTGGGTCAGGATTTTGTAATTTCACCATTATGTGATGTCACAAGATACCGATAGCAAAGGCAAACAGACATAAAAACTCTTTTGCTCCCCTGGTAATCAAATCATTAAAAAGAATTCAACTATCTGACATAAACATTTCACATGAAAATTATGATTGAGTCTGGTGGGAATGTTTGTTGTTTTTTTTCTATAATTATAATGTTTTGTTTGGTGTAATGCACACATTGTAAGACAGTTTTGTTATGACTACTAATGATGATTATTATTGTAACTGCTTACATGATTCTTCAAAGTTGTCCATATCGAATGTTGTATAGTGTTAAGACCTTGCTAAGTTCTCCCAGACGTCTCTGTAAAGAGAGGAACAAGTAAGTGGCTTTTACGAGTTTGTCATTTTAAAAAGTACATCGCTTAGTTCATATATTATGGATTTTTCATGTTTATTACTTGGTGACTATTCTGTGAATATAAACGTAAATACAAGCTTGCAATGTTTCACTCACATTTTTAGTGTGAAGAATGACTCTTAAGCATTACGACGGAAGTCCAGAAGTATCCAAACATTATCCATTAATCTGCAGTAACGTAAACTTATATTAATATATCTGCTAGACAATTAACATGTTCGAAATCAGTTCTGATTAAGTTGTCTTCAACATTTTTCCTCGAATAACAATATATTTAGTTTTTTTTTTCCAATGGAAAATCTTAGTATGTTACAGCTTTTACATATTACAATGGGGAAAAAAATCCATATTTTCGATGGACATAAGCACCCCTGACAAATCGTCAATCGACCCCCAAGGGGTTCGCGACTCACAGGTTGAGAACCTTTGTTTTATTTTCTTGAGTTGAGGGGTTCCAAATGGAGGACACATATTCTAATATTTGCCCAACTTCAAGGCCAATTAACATTGTAGTTGTTGTTCTTATTTGGTTTCTAAACGTTTCTTTTAATAAAACCTAATGCTTTGTTTGAATTTGTAATACTTGTGTTAATATGGGGATTCCATGATAATTGTTCATTCATCATAACACCTTAGTATTTTGAGTTTTTCAATTGTAAAACTGGTTCCTCATGATAAAGATAAGTTTCTAAGTTGTTATAGCTTGGTTGTTACTCTCAATCATTGACATTTGTCTGGGTGGAAAGATATGCTTCAATTTGATTTCCATGTATGTAATTCTTTAGGAATTAGCTTAGAGATTAAGAACTTTTCTCGCTGGATAGTAATTATTTTGCTGTTCACTAAGATACTTATTTTATTGTATCCTGTGGCGAGTTCCTGACAACTGTCCAGTAGATTAATTGAGGGTAGTTATTGTGCCGGCCTTACAAGATCCATTTAGAACCGATCTACTGACAAACAAAAGCCTATATTTTTTTTTACTATGGTCTATTTATACTACAAGGTTATCTTTCCACACCTCAATTAAACTTGGCACGAAATACTTTTTAAGTCCGCACTGCTCAATAAAATGTCAATTCAAAGTTTGGTGGTGTCAATTAAAAAAACACAACACAATTGACACGCAAGTCGTTAGTCTCAGGCGGCAGTAATTGAGCACAATGAATAGATAACGAAAGAGAAATAGACACACACACGCACACACACACGAATGCACGCACTTACACACAAACCTACACACACTACACACAAACACACTCACACAGCGGGTTCCCAGAAAAAAAAAAAGAAATACACATTTACATATACCGTTTTACTTGCACTCCGATAGTAATACTTTTGTCTTTTATTTCATTGTACAACTTTTCTTATTCTAAAACTTATATCCACTCACTATGTCTGTAGGGTAGAAATGTGTACGTGCCTAGTTAGTTCCATTTGTCCTACCGCGCGGTATAAGTAACGTGTTTATGGCTTTTTCTCCATCTGAATATTTTACTAGGGGTGTGTTTTTGTATTTGTAAATTATGGTTTATAATTTGTATGTGGGCCGATTATTGGCACATAGCATTTTAGTCCTTTGTCCTGTCTCCAAATTTAGTGTTGATGGTACATTTGATCACAGTAAGATGTTCATTTTTTTTTACTTTTTGATTTTTTATATACCGGTGACATTTGTTAAAGCAATCAAATTCAGCCAAAGAGAAAAAGAAGAGAATATGTCACGTAAACAAATGTGATGGCAACATAATGGAAACCTGAAGAAACTCATAAGAAAATCAAATTTGTAAGATTCAGAGAGATTTGGAAAGAAATAGCTCAAATAATCAGTGGCAAGGACGTTCTATTGAAATATCAAGTTGCCAAATAAATTATACACATTACATTGTACTGCTAGTGAAAGAGTTTTGAAATATGATTCAAGTTTTTACTGGGAATTATAAAAAAAAAATAAATTCAAAGCTTTATTCCACTATTTTGTCAATCACTACTTCCGTATTCAGTACACCCGAGACACCAAACTGCTGTATGAAATTATCCAATAGTTAAATACATTTCTTTAAACTTCAAATAGTTATCAATTTTGAAATGTTGTAGTTTTTAAATTCTAACTTGAAGTAAACAATGTTTTTTTTTTAAATTAACAAAGTACTATAAGACAATAGTAACTACTAACTTACCGTAGACCACAGGCACGATTTGCATCTTCTGTCTGGGAGACAGGGAACGTTTTAACTTTGTGTGTTTCCGCAGTCGATAAAGAAATGTTCCCGACTGAACAGTTTTGTTTAAGTGTGAGCCCTGACTATGTCACTCGATACTCTGGTTAGAATTAATGCAACACATTTGTTAACTGAAGCATGGAGTTAACGATCAAAAGCGCTGATCGATTGCCGATGATCGATGGATCAATTAATCAACAACTGAGAGCAGGTTGAATGGTTTATAAGACAGTTTAACAAAAAAATAATACATATTCACGTAAAAACAGAAAAGGAGAAATAACTTTCAATACAGTTTAAATCAACTCCGGGGACTAGCTCTATTGTATGAAGTTACAATGTCTTGAGACACTTTGTATTCAATCATTGTGTTTGTGTTAAATTTTTTTTTCTATTAACTGATTATTACAAAGCTCATATCAACTCACTCTGTCTGTCTTTCTGGTACAAAGTGTGTACACGTTAGTTCTCTCCACACCCAGTCTCGGATCAAGCTGAAACTTTTCACTATTATTTCTTTTACATACCAAAACCATAATCAGTAAGTAAAAACAATTAGTTATTTAACTATTGGTAAAAAATTATTTTGTTTAGAATCTGAAACAGGGGAAAGCTAAAAGCATGAAATAGCGCTATAGAAAAACATTGGGTAAAAATTTATAATCTCACAGACTTATCATTTTGTTAGTCTAGATCTATTACAAGTTTAATTACTTAACTGATGCAAACGAATTGATACAATCATATTTAATAGAAGCTTTGTTTTTTTTAAGTTTTTTTTTTTATTTTACTTGTTTTACCGATTCGTTTTCACTAAACCAAGTAATTCAGGGTAATGAATTTCAATAAAAACTTAAGACAATACATATTTTTGAAAGCCACATTGTCTTTTTCTGTTAAGTTTAATTTTGTATCAAACATTAAAGGCTTTACTGCAATTTATTAGATTATCGAACAAGACATTTCTCCTATGCAGTCATATCCTTCTTTAGACTGTTTAGCCGTTTGGGATGCGCTGTGGACTGTCGTCTCGAAGGTCTCAGATTCAAACCCTGAACGCCGTCATCCCTCGCGGTACAAAGGAAGATTTGGGCTAGGATGTAATAATCTTTATCTCTGAAGAAATATCCAAAACTTGTACAACGAATCAATAAACAAAACATCCCATTACAGTACAGTCATAAGTCACATTATATTTTATTATTGTTCAGTCATAATTAATTTTATTATTGTACAGTCGTAAGTCTCTTTGGGGGCGCGCTGGCTGTGTAATTAAGTGGTTGTTTGAATCTCGGCGGAGACTGGGATTTTGAATTTCGTTTTTTTTAGGGCGCCCATGAGCCCACCCAACTCTAATGGGGACCTGAATTTACTTGGGGAATGTAAACGCTGTTGGTCTATGTGGTGGCCACATGCCACCCTGCTAGTAAACTGTTGTTTAAAGAAACATCATCTGCCATATAGATCGCATAGTCTGAAAGGGGACTTTACCTACACAAGTCAATTTATATTTTATTATACATTCATAAGTCAATTTATATTATATTATTATTAATTCGTTAAGTCCCTTTACATTTTATTATTGTACAGTCATAATTCAATTTATAATTTATTTTAGTATAACCATATTTCATTTTATATTTCATTATAGAATAGCCCAATTTACTATTCATTCAAATACTCTGGCTAATTAATGTAACTTTAATCAATGCACACATATAACTATTCAATAATAAAACATGTACTATGTCCTACCTCATATATACAGACACGTCTTTAAATACATTCACAGAGAGAATATTTTAATGACCTTCTAGTTTTCTATTCACAGATCCTTGAAGTCTACATTCCTTATCAAAGAGAAGTTTGATTCAGTACAGTAACGACATGAACCTTCGAACGGAAACTTTACAACACTGGATCTATCTACAGTTCAATCTAACTTTTGAATTTCCCCAAGTGAAGAAATTGTCCTTAAGTTTATCAAAGAGCCATGTATCGATCAGGTAGTAGATCCATAAGGCAGCGCGTGATAGTTCGTGTTTTCGATTTGTATGCTCATGGTCATCGTTTTTTTTTTTCTTTTTCAATAGCAAAGATTTGAAGAACACTTTAATTTATAGCCATCGCTATCGCTGTAGTACCTGGAACATGGAACTATACTAATGGAACACCAGCTTAGAACAAATACACTGAGTTCTCTAACATGCAAACTAGAACAGGAAATAGAGATAAAATAAAAGTTAATGTAGTTAAAACAATTTCAAAAATAACTTTGCGGTAGGATTTTTAAAAATGCATTTTGAAAGATAAAAAGCTACTATTAGCTTTCTGTAGCCTGTCCGTCTTTTCCTCTGTACATCTATCATGTTTGGGTCTCAAAAATTAAAAAGACAATTGAAAATCAAATTTTAACATTTTTCTATAATGTATTTTAGTTTCGATATTCATTTACGACTATTAAATATATATCTGTAACATTTTCATTTTAAAAATTTAGAAAAAGAAATTACGGTTCGCAAGGATACACTTAACAAGGTTACAAAGACAGTTTGTGTGGAAACACAAACTCAAAATCGGCCCCCGAAAAGGTCCATCCAGGCAGGCTTCAATATTTTCAGAAAGAACATCCGAATGAAATTATATCAAAAACAAATGACAGATATGAATGGAAAAAGAAGGTTAACAGATCTTGTGTAGTGCCCCAATGGTGCTGCAGATCAAGGGATAGGTGAATGTGAATGTAAAGTTAGATGTGAACCTGGCCTAACTAGTTCCCATTTCAGACCTTGTGGTCTATAGGGCAGATGATGTAAAGTTCCTCTGTTTTTGTGGCGTACGGTTAACGAGGGTGTCATGTAGCCAGCACAACGACCAACGACCTTTACTTTTCCCCAACTAATGTCAGGTACCCATTAGAGCTGGGTGGACTCAGAGGCGTCCAAAGATTCCGAAGTTGAGAATCCTAGTCTTCACCAGGATTCGGACCCGGGAACCCCGGTTCCGAAGCCAAGCGCTTTACCGCTCAGCCACCGCGCCTCCACTGCCTAACTGTTGTCTTATAATTGATCTAATTATTTTCAAAAGGCTCAATCTCTTATTCGAATTCTGAATATTGTGTACAGCACTACGATTGTACAAAAAAATGCAATTTACAAGATTACTATTCGTTTTTAATTATGTCTAATTTATCATGCATACTAAATAATTTTTTTTCTCTTTAAAAATAGTAAACATTTGTTTATGTGTAAATATAGTACTTAGTATAACAGAACTTCCATAACTTAACAATCTATACTATAAAGTAGAATGTGAGGTGTATGTATGTTACTTATAGACATCAAAACCGCTTGACCAATCTTGATAAAACTTGGCAGGAATGTTTCTTAGGTACCAACTTAGACCTTAGTGTATGTATTGTAGGCCTAAAACAAACTTACGACCCTCAAAAAAAAAATAAAGTTGTCCGACTCTATTACAGCTATAGTATTTAATGGATCTAGGCCATGTCTACAATGTTGACATAGAAAAGATCGAAAGGATTTAGACCTAGATCTAATTTTTAGAAATACACTTTGCGCAGATAGTTTTTTACTTTGACTCATGAAAATACAAAAGAAGATCCATTGATTTTATTATATAATAAAATTAACCTTCAATTTTGTGTTTCAAAAGCATTTTTTTAATTAATTAGTTCGTTATATCTGTGACTGCAGATTTCCTGACAAACATTCTTTCATTGTATTGTAATTTCAATAGACAATACCGTAATGAATCGCTTACTAAAAATTAATTCGTTTAATTGTTTACTTTATAATCCCATCCCTAGATCTAAAACTCTAATTCAACTCTAAGATGATAAAACTTCTCTTCGCACAGATAGTTTTATACTTTAACACATGAACATACTAATTATAGTCCATTCATTTCATATTTTGATCAAATAAACATTCAAATTTGGTTTTCTAAAGCATTATTTTTAAGAGACTACATTCGTTTACAAAAGCTGCGAAGCCGAATAGGCCTAGATCTATATTCATTCATGAATCGAGTACTAAAAATTATTTCGTTTAATTGTTCACTTTATAATTCCATTCATTTAACAAAGCTATCGCTCTTTTCGTTTTTAATAGATATGAATGTATCGGCTTCGGATAAACCCATTTTCGCAAAACTAATTTTATTTTCGTAGCGAAAGAGAAATAACTTCAAAGGATCATTAGCTAAGTTTAACATACATCTAAATCCAATCCACTACATTAGTAAACACAAACATAGACCCGCAGGCCGCGGGTAATGCCAGGCTAGTACAAATATAAAAACAAAATTTTTCGAAAAAAAATCTACAACTGTTTGCATTAAAGTGTTAAAAATATGGAAATCTGTGTTTCAGTGTTTAAAAGTTAATAGTTATAAAAGTGGTGTATTTTTATGAAAAAACTGCTTGCATAAGTGGTTTAAAAAATGAGATTTTTCGCTTTCAGAAAAGAAAAAAGTAGCCGTTGCATCAGAACTTTGAATGGTCTAAAATATTGTAATGTCGGATTTTCACTATCTTTTCTAGTTTACGTGATCTAAACGGGACAGACGGACAGACATTTCACCCAAAACTAATGGCGTCTTTTCCCCTTTCGGGGGCCGCTAAAAAAGCAAATTTAATGTCATGAAATGTGTGTATCTAATTTAAAAAAAATATCCCAAATATTCAATACCAATATATGTTGGGACTTATACACGAAAAATGTTAAAAGGTTTTACATGTTTCGGATGTTCCTTCAGAGTTGAAGATAATTACTTCCTAATGCAAACCTCCCGCATAACGACGGGGGATGGGAGCGGGCAGGGTTTGAACCCGGGACCATCGAAAATCTGAACGACAGTCCAGCGCGCAAACCGCACGACCAGGCAGCCAGTCAAAAGGTCTGGTCCAGAGTTCTAGTATAAGTGTCAAGTACCAGACCATACTTTCAATGTTTAAAACTTGCATCGCAGTGATGGCATTAAAAGATTGAAACATTTGTTTTCCAACGTATTTCTTCGTCAGAACTTTTGTGGAAGAAAGGAAATAAAGTTTCTTTTTATGCTCTTTATACTCAGGGAGACAAAGATATTCTTTAGATACGATTTCTTGGATAACTGTAATCAATAGAGAAATAAAGTCGTAACTCTCATTGAATTTTTTCTATTTCATTTTGTTTTAAATGAAGCAATATCTTAAATATATTTCCCAAATTTCCACTCATTGACGGATTGATTCATTTATGCATCAAGAGAGCTCAGCAACTGCGGTACGGATTGGCATAAAATTTCTCACGCATGTTGCTTTTACCCCAGGGAGTTTGCTAATAAGTGTTCTTTTTTAACGCTGCGATACGCGAAAAACCACATCTAGAGTGTATTTCTTTTTTTTTTTTTTCGAGACCAAGCAAGAAGGATAATGATTTGGCACTCATGTAGATAAGTCTACTATACTCTGTAGCACTGTTGTTTTTTTTCCTACACTCATAAGGAAAAAAAACGATTACAGGTAATAAAACCAAATTGTTAAATAAATAGTGTGGTAACGGGGGGGGGGGGGTATAATTAAATTTAAACTTTTGGAAAATGCCTATCTTTTTAGCGGCCCCCGTAAGGGGAAAAAGCCGCTATTAGGTTTGTGCAAAATGTCCGTCTGTCCGTCTGTCCGTCTGTCCGTCTGTCACACTCAGATCTCGAAAACTAGAAGAGATATGAAAAATATTATTTCATCATTAAATCCGGCTTGAAAAGTTTAGGTGCAACGGCTACTTTTGGTTTTCTAAAAGCAAACCGTTTAATTTATAAAATTAATTATGCAAGCGATTTTTTCATAAAAATACACCAATTCTAAAACAATTACGTAAATGTAAGGGAGGCAATGTTACAATATGCTAACAAAGATGGACAATTTTTGTGTATTTTCAGTATCACTAAGTCAAATATATTTTTAAAATGTACAGGAAATGTTTACAACAAATACAAATAATAGTTAAAGACGTTTTTTCTGGTCAACTAGCTGCTAAAATTAAAAGAAAACATTTCTGTTTGTTTATAAAGGCTAATAATGAACTTTGTATGTAAATATCACGCACATTTTTTTAAATGGACTTTTTATGCAGCGATTTTCGTGCAGTAGCGTAACGTCGCAACATGATCAGGTGCTAAACCAATTCCTTAAACTTTTTTTAAAAATCAGATTTTATTTATTTTTTGTTTAGTGCCCCCATCCGAATAAAAGAAGCTTATTTTTGTGCGTTTTGTCTGTTGGTCGGTCTGTCCGTCACGATTAGATTTAAAAAACTAGAACTCTAAAAGCTATTGAAAATCTGATTTACCCTTTAATGTTCCTCCCATAACATCTCAATAGTTTTAAGTATCTAAAATTGATTGTTCCGGATTTTTTTGTGCAAAACTAATCAACGCCAACAAATGTTTATTTGCTCTTCTAACTTATATTACATTCAATTTCCATGCTTAAACGTTGCAAAAACACATTATCAATAATATGTTGTTGTTCCGTTTTTTATGTAAATAGCATATTAATGCTAAATCATAATCTCTATACTGACTTATATTTCATTAAGTGTAAAAATGTTCCGGATATTGTTTTATAGAACATGAATTATGCCTAATGATTGTTTGAAATCGCATAAGGCTTTTAAAAAAAGTAATTTACTTGAATTGATTACTGAAAATTACTTTTTAGACATTTAATTTTCTTGTAAAACAAACATAACATAGAAGTTTTGTAATCGATAAAGAAAGTTCCGGATTTTGTTTCTTACAAATCGTCGCCAGAAATTTCCGAATTTATTTAAAAATCTACTAACGACAAATAATTGTTTGAACTCCCTCTTCTAATTAATAAACAAATAATCTTCTCATTTACGAAATAATGTTTTTACGGATTTTTATGAAAAATATTTTAACTCACTACTCTCTTACAGTACATTTAACTTTCTACCTAAAACACTAAAAAATCTAATTATCGTTAATATTATGTTCTGATTTTTAAGGAAAACAGAATCCAAACACCAAAGTAAGGTATGAAAATCTCTCCAAGTGGCTGTAGTACATCTAATTTTTATACGAGACCATCCAAAAAATTTAATTAACGGTATTACATTTATCTGAAATTCTCTTTTTCTTTTACTATTTATACAAACATCCGGAACAATCTATTATATAAACTTTTCAATTGTGTTCATACCTAAAAATTATTGCGATGTTTTGAAACGTAAAATAAAGGTTAATCAATTTTTAATAACTTTTAGTTGTTTTTTTTATATCAAGATAACGGACAGACCGACTGACAGACAAAACGCAAAAACAATGTGGCTTTGATCCTTTTTAAATAATATCTATTAGAACTCAGTGCACCAATGTCTATGAACCCTCGTTAAATATCTCGTGTAAATAAAGACATTTTTTTTATGGTACCGGTACTAGCCTATTGTGAGGTAATGGAATTTTTTTTCTTTGACGTCATATGAATGGACTCTTTAAATGTAATGTTAAAAGAACGCACTCGGTGCACCAATGTCTATTAACCCTCGAAAAAATTGCTTGTATTAATGAAAACATATTTTAGTCTAACTAAGCCGTGTGACGTAGTGTTTTTTTTCCTTTGACGTCACATGGAATGAAATCTTTAAATGAAATGCTAAAAGAACGCACTCGGTGCACCAATGTCTATGAACACTCGAGAAATGGCTCGTGTTGATAAAGGTGATTTTTAGTCTAGCTAGGCCTTGTGACGTAGTGTTTTTTTTTTCCTTTGACGTCATATGGAATGAATTCTTTAAATGAAATGCTAAAAGAACGCACTCGGTGCACCAATGTCTATGAACACTCGATAAAAGGCTCGTAATGATGAAGGCGATTTTTATTCTAGCTAGGCCGTGTGACGTAGTGTTTTTTTTCCTTTGACGTCATATGGAATGAATTCTTTAAATGAAATGCTTAAAGAACGCACTCGGTGCACCAAAGTCTATGAACACTCGATAAATGGCTCTTATAGATGAAGGCGATTTTTAGTCTAGCTAGGCCGTATGACGTAGTGTTTTTTTTTTCCCTCTGACGTTATATGGAATTAATTCTTCAAATGAAATGAAAAAAGAACTCGGTATAGTAATGTTTATTAAGCCTCGTTATGTGACTCGCGTTTAAAAAAGGAATGATATCTTGATTTAGATCTAATCTAGATTTTTTAAACTAGATCTAGATTTTTATTACAGTATATCTAGATCTGGATTTATATTCTAATTAAAATTATTTTAGAGTCTAGATCTAGAATTTCTAGATCTAGTTTAGACTAAAATAGACTAGATTAAGATGTAGAATTTCAATTTCTAAACTTAAAGTGTAAAAAAAATGTGTAGATTTTCATTTCCAAACGTTTTGATCAATATTGTAATGTTTTAATATACTAAAACTAATCTACTATTTTTTTATTAAATTTAAATTTAAATTTACGGCAAATGAATCTTTGAAACATTATTACTTTTGACCATCGGATGGCTGCCTGGTCGTGCGGTTTGCGCGCTGGACTGTCGTTCAGATTTATGGATGGCCCAGGGTTCAAACCCTGCCCGCTCCCATCCCCCGTCGTCCTGCGGGAGGTTTGGACTAGGAAGTAATTATCTTCAACTCTGAAGGAACATCCGAAACGTGTAAAACATTTTACATCAAAATTAAATCACCTCTTGAATATTATTTGCGAATATGCAGATCCGACAGGGATCCGACTTCGACGGGGCCGCCTCTGAGTTTGTGTAACACAAACTCTCTTTGTAATCTTGTTTTTTTTTAGGCCTGAAACTGATAGTGTGCTATGTCTAATACCTTACATTGAATACCTTATGTTAAAGGATTTAAAAAAACAACAACAAAAACTAACGAAACGAGCTATATCTACAATTCTAGAGCAGAAAGGTGTGGGGGGAGGGTTTGATCCTATAGAGGATGCTAAAAAAGTTAGGGGTTGTCATTATAAAAAAAAAAGCCTAAAGTAAAAAGTAAAAGTCATACTAACATGTACGTCCGAAAAGTATGCGTGCGTGCTTGTGGGGGAGGGAAATAGAACATAACAAAGCGCAGGATTAAACAAAAAGAGGTTCCCAGGGACAGAGAGAGAAAAGGAAAGTGAAAGAGAGCTGGTCGTTTCAATTGAGTGTAACATACTAGATATAATGTGCTAAAAAGTATATGAAGGGAATTGTAGAAATGAGTTACGTATGATTAAAAAGGAGACGGCATTCCGTCCTAAATAAATGATATATACAGGGCCGCCGCTACCTATTGTGCCATGTGTGCATTGCACGCAGGCGGCCAAACTTTAGGGGCGGCCAAAACGTTATGAAAGTTTAACTTTTTATTTAAAAAAGTATACGTAAAAAAAAAAATGACCGTATCGAAAATGTCTCGGAACAAATTTTTTTATAATGTATTGGTTCTGTTGTCATTTGACATTATGTAGTAAATCTTATGTTATGTATTACAGAGGTTACTTCAAAACAAGAAGATAATTACGTCCTTCGCATTTCATGTGTCAATCTAGTCATACATGTTAATAAATGACTTAAACTCTGCTAAGTCGTTGGTTTTCCTGGCTGATTCAGGCAACTAGGCACTAGGAACGAAGGAGCACTTGTACGAATTTTTTCTAGCGTTTGGAATAAGAAAAGTGCTTCTTTCTTTGTGTCTTTCTGAGAAAAAGCAAATGAAAATGATTTTATAGACCTAAAATCCTCTAAAAATTCGAGAATATTACCTGGGTGCTCTATAGGAGGCATTTAAGGCTCCTTTAACGCTTTCCTCAAAGGTGCCTTCGCTCCGTAATGGGCATACGCTGGCTAGTCTATCGGGTACCTTACAAATAACCATGTTCTGCTGGAGGCAGGTGTACAGTGTAGAAGCACTACTTACCCTAGAGGCAGGTGGTAGCAGATAGCCTCTGAAAGAAGGTCGATGGACACGCATTTGGAGTCCAAACAAAAAGCTCTAGCCGGAGACAGGTGCAAACGACAAGATAAAACTTAAATAGACTCCCGGCACACAACGGCCATGTCTGTATTAGATGTGGCGAAAAATGCAGTCCGCAACTGTGTTTACAAGCCTGGTTGTCTTAGATATTGCACTCATTCTTAATTTTCGGATTTAAAGACATTGCCTGTTAATGACACTGAAAACAATTTTGAAATCTTTGTCTATTCCATACTTGATACAACAATGAAAAGACAGGTTTGAGAGAGATCTTACTTGAAAGGATAATGGAAGAAGATCCCGAAGGAGCAAGAAGGTTCTGTAAGCATTTGAGAAAGAAGAAATATTAACTTGCGTATTGCGGACGACATAGGTGGTCTTGCAGGGTCAGCAGAAGAATTAATTGTTTGAATGATGCACATAGACGAGAATTCCGCGGCCTATTATAGTCAAATCCTAGCAAATGTCAGGAATAGATCCTAGGTATTACTTACAAAGACCGCACCACCAATAAAGAGATTAGAAACAGGATTAATACAGCAATTGAACCCCACGATGACGTGCTAACTACTGTTAAAAACTCAAACTCTTCGGCCATATCACAAGGTTCTCAGGGCTTGCAAGGACCTTCCTTCAGGGAACAGTATCAGGAAAAAGAAGAAGAGGCAGACATAGAAAACGATGGAAGACAACATAAAAAATGGACGGGCCTGTTATTGAAAGAAATTCTACCCAAGATAAAAGAGAAATGGAGAATGAAGGTCAACAGCTCTAGTGTGGTGCCCGTGAACGGTCATTTTCTAAATGACATTGTTAAAGTTACTCAATATGAACAATGTTACAAGAAAGACTACTAGTGCCAGCAATGAAGCCAAAGAGGAAGTGTTTGAAATTCTTGCTTTTGCTTAAAAGTATTCGAAAAGCTAGTTTTGTGTGTTGTTTTTTGTACGAAATATTGCACATTTGATTTTATGAGACATTTATGCTGTGAAAACAGTGATCAATATTTACACTGATTAAATTATTAGTAGTAAGTTTTAACAATTGCACCTTTACATATGCATCTATATACAACAATAAGAGACTCTGAAATATAAGTTAATACTCTCTTCCCCAGAAACAAAAGTGAGGGGCGGCATTTTTTTATTTCGCACGCAGGCGGCCACAACCCTCGAGGCGGCCCTGGATTTATATATATACAGGCGTAGCCATGTGTAAAGCTAGTAATAATATATTATAAGAAAACCCATGAGTAGAAAGAATTTATCGTAATTATTGAAAAACAAATCCAAAACATAATTTAGAACAAGTAAAAATTCAAATTATTATCTAGGTCACACGGGGATTAACCACTAGTAGACTATCGAATAGTTTTGAAAGCCGTTTTACTTCCCTTATTTTATTCCTTAAAAACTCTTTTTCTAAAATTTAGTTTCCGTTGGAGATTTTAATATTGGCGACAAAAGCTATTACAGCTCAAAATAATTTCAACATGGAGGAAGAACAAGTCTTTTTCTCTATAATTTTCAACTTATTTAAACCAAAAGGGCAACTAACTAGCGGTAATAAAGGAGGATTGATACGAAGATCACATGTCACGCATACTGTCCAAATTGTAGCTTAATTCTTTTTTTTTTTTAGTTGGCAGCTTTGAAGCTGAATTTAGCGTTTTGGACCTTGCTCAATTGACACTAACCATTCTCAAAGAAGATTGCTCGATTCTTTACTCACATTTTCTTAAGCCCTTCCGTTTACAGCTCACAATAATTTCAACATGGAGAGGAATCAGAGAAAACTCTATTCTGACTATTATAATTTTTCAAAAATAAAAAATAAATACATTTAAATTTGGTTAGAGACTAAATCTAGGTCTAGAGCTAACACCCGTATTACGTTATTATGTAATAATCAATGTCTAGGAAAATCGTTAGAGCATTTTTTTAAACATCAGCTGTCTGCTTATCAACCTAGCATCCAGGATCCTCCTTGAAGGAGTGACTTGAATACAGGTATTGTAAAGATACAATTTATAAAAAAAAAAAGAAATGATAAATTAAAAGAAAAATTTGTCTAAGCAGGATATCAAAATGGTGCTTTGGCAGCCTCACTCGATGTACCTACGTGTCTAACCATTAGACCAGAGCTACTTTGTATATTTGTAATAGTTTTTTTTTAAATTATTGGCCTTTTCATTTGTATAGACATCTAGAACTAGATCTAAATCTAGATTGCTGATTTAGAACTCTTAAGGTCTAGATTTAGATGTAGTTATATATCTATCTTAGATTTACGTAGTAAAATATATGCAAAGCTTATATAATCTATTAATAAATTTCAAATTTAATAAAAAAACCTCATTATTTATGAATGCTTTGCTTGAGTTGGTGAGTATAAGATACTCGCCAGACTACTTAAGATGTAAAGTAAAAGTAAAATATTGAGAGTGACTGTTACTTGTAAGGAAGTTAAACAGGGACAAGTTGACATTTAAGTGTCTTCTAAGTGGTTTTGCCATAATTTGACCTAGATATGACTGACAACCCACTGTGAGAACTTCGAGCTCCAATGTGTGTTGACCCACATATACGATGGTTGTCTTAGAAAGTTGTGACCTAAATAATAAATAAATTAACTACATTATGGAAGAAACTTAGTAAACAAATGTCAAATTTCCGGTCTTTCCTGTTTCATCCTTTTCAAATCACGTTTCATGCTGAACAAATATTTAAATTTTAAGAATACTATGAGGTATACACACATTTAAATATATGCAATATATATTTTACTCATCATAGGAGCAAAATATTGATTGATTTTTTGTTCAAAAAACGTAGGTTTTTACCTATATACATGCAATTACTTACGCATCCAAAGCATAAAAGCCTATATAATTGAAATTACTTACGCATCCAAAACATATGTATTAACCGTGTTTCATCCGCCTTAATTAAGTTTAAAATACATACATACATTTTTTTAAAGCAACCCTTTTAAACAAGAGTGAATTCGTTTTTTCAATACGACTTGTTTTATGGTTATAACATGTCAAGCAGATATCTTATCTTATCTTATATAATACAGACGTTACTTCAAAAAAGAAGATGATTACGTCCTACGCGTCATGCATTTAGTCATGCATATTAACCAATGACTTAAATTCTGCCAAGTCACTGGTTTTCCTGGCTAGCTCAGGCAACCCATTCCATGCTCTAATAGCACTAGGGAAGAAGGAGTATTTGTACAAATTTGTCCTAGCATATGGGACGAGGAATGTGCCTTTATCTTTGTGTCTTTCAGAGTATTTTATTAAATTTTGTTTTTGTATTTGAAGATTATGGTTCAGTGTTTTATGTATTATTGCTACTTTATTTTTGAGCCTTCTGTCCTGAAGGCTTTCTAAATTTAGTGATTTTACTAAAGGTGTTACTCTAGTCAAATGTGAATATTCGTTTGTTATGAATCGCACTGCTCTATTTTGTGTCTGTTCTAGTTTCTTAATGTTTTCTTGAGTTGAGGGGTCCCAAACAGAGGATGCATATTCTATTATTGGCCTAACCAAGGTTAAATAACATTTTAGTTTTATGTTCTTATTTGATTTATAGAAATTTCTTTTAATAAATCCTAATGCTTTGTTTGATTTTTTTGTAGTTTCATCAATATGTGGATTCCATGACAGTTTTTCATTTATTATAACACCTAGGTATTTTGCGTTTTTAGTCTGTGTTACTGGTTTGCCATGAATAAGATAAGTGGAATTAATTTGTTTTAGTTTTTTTGTTACTCTTAACAACTGACATTTTTCTGGGTGGAAAGACATGCTCCAATTTGATTCCCATTTCTGTAATTCATCTAATTCTCTTTGTAAAATATCTGTGTCTTGTGTTGTTTTTATTGTTCTATAGATTATGCAATCGTCTGCAAATAATCTGACTTTTGTTCCTGAAGTAATGCAATTTGGTAAATCATTTATGTAAATTAAAAACAGTAGTGGACCCAAGACTGTTCCTTGAGGTACACCTGAGTTTACTGTTATCGGTGTTGATTTAGAGCCATTTATTATTACAGTTTGTTCTCTCCCTATCAGAAAGTCTTTAATCCACTGATGCAGTGGACCATTAATGCCGAAATATTTTAATTTTTTAAGCAAACTATGGTGGTGAACTTTGTCAAAAGCCTTAGAAAAATCTAGTAAGATAGCATCTATTTGTTCACTATTATCTAAACCTTTTGAAAAATCATCAATTAGATAAACAGAATGCACAGATATTTTAGCAATTTTTCTTTCCTATGGTGGCTATAATTTTATCCTAGAAAATGTTAATATCTTTCATAATTATAATTATTGCTGCATTGAAACATTTTAAATAAATAAAATACTTAAAGGAAATGTCAATGATGTAGGAATGGTCATTCAATCTAATTATTACAATGATGTTGTTTCGTCAAAAGCTTTGAACTTTTTGTTTCATGTTTTACATTTCCTCTTATTATCTTGCAAACTCTTCATGGTTGGAACCATAAAGCTAAAATCTACCTTGGTGGGTGGACATAGATCTCTAGAACGGCTCTAACTGTTTTCTTTGAAATTTGACAGTTAATGGTTATGTTTGGAAAAAATGCTAGCTGATTGGCAACACAGGGAAAACGCTGATTTGACCAGTATAATATAATTAGACGCTAAGCAACATTTTTTTGCACAGCGTCTTATAAAAAAAATATTAGCTGGACTACTAGAATTAAATTTATGAAAAAATATCTATGTATATAATACTTATAAAATTTCCTAATAAAC
Source organism: Biomphalaria glabrata (assembly GCF_947242115.1). Lineage (NCBI taxonomy): Eukaryota > Metazoa > Mollusca > Gastropoda > Planorbidae > Biomphalaria > Biomphalaria glabrata. The sequence continues at coordinate 32,118,099 of NC_074716.1, forward strand.
AACATCTTTATTATATTTAAAAAAAAGTATCAATACCGTATCTCCTATAGTCTAGAATTTAAAAAAAAAATATTTCCTTAAATCAGTTTGATGTATGTCATCTTCCACAAATCAAATTACTAGATCGATAAAACAAAAGAAAACAAACAAAAAACATGGATTGGTAGACACGGATCTCCATACAAAAATCAAACTATTTTCCTACAAATTAAACAATTGATGTATATCTTTGGGAAAAGAATTAGTGGCTGATTGGCTGATTTGACAGTTATAACTTTTTAAATTATAATCTTCTAAGAATTAAATTTGTTCTGGGCTCTAGACAATATATAGCGTGAACACGTATACGTCAGCGGTTATTCCCGCTTGTCTTCATTAACCCTTAAAACGCGTGTGGTAGTTTAGCCTCTAAACAACACAATTGTAATTAAAACAGCTCAGCATTTAAAGGGTTAAAGAGTAAAATGAATATACGTTCAAGCACATTTTGGTTTAGAGATTTATGCGATCTATATTTAGAACACACATTAGTGGAAATTTCCGGACATATGCACTTAAGAATAAGTGCACATATGCACTTAAGAATACAATAACAATACATTCAGTAACATTTTGCGCATTTTTGCATTTTATGATTCATGATTTAAAATTTAAATAATGGATATTTTAATTGTGTAGCGAGAAGGAGATGTTTTACAGAGTTAAACTGTTTGTTGTTTTTTTTTTTAAATCAATCACAAATTAGTTATAAAGAGCAAGGTAATCTTACAAAACATCCCCAGCTTTACAGTGGAGGAATTGTCTTTGAACAAAATTATTTTTATTTCACTTGTTCTAGTTCTTCTTAAAATCAACGAACAATTGAAACGCTACGCGAATTTTTTTGTATGATCGATACTTAACCCAAAACTGGAAATGACTAATGATTTTAATTAGCTAACAAAAAAAAAAAGGACTGAGTCTTTTTAAATACGCAAAGAGACCTGATAGACCACATTAACAAGAATACAAAAATAGATTTTTAAAAAAATGTCAAATATCTTTTTGCCTACAAAATCCATTATCGGATTACACATGAACACAACACCACATTTATTTTTTTTTAATTTGTTTGAGTCGTTCATTTCAGCGTATTTTCATTCAAAAGTTGTAAAATTGTGAAATACAGTTATATTATACAATTAAAGTAGTTGATCAAATAAGCCTGACATTTGCTTGCAGTAATTCTAATATACTTTTAACAAAAGTAGTTTACAATTTAAATTTGATTATGTTTAACGCTGGACTTTCATTCTGGACTTTGTATTTACTTATTGTTGTTGTCAAACTCAGTGGCAGATCTTTGCATTGTAAGTTGAATTATCATTATAACATTTAGCGAAACATCTTAATTCAAATTGAAATAACAATTAAAGTTGTAATTAGCCGGAAAATATGTCCAGATTATGTATCTAAAAATTGCAAAAATTATAACGTTGAGAACGGAGAGCTCTTATTTTCAATGCTCAATTACTAGATCAAGATCTAAACATTAAATTTTATGTTACATTGGTTAGGGTTGATTTGGATCAAATAATTGTAGAAATACAAATTATAGAGATTTTTTAAAATTTTATTAACCAGATCATTAGTAAAATTAAACTATGTAACTTAAGACATAAACATAAAAGTATTCTTCTCATGGCTCCGTTATGACATAACCAGCGAATTCCTTATGACATTTCGTCCTTTCCCCAAATACCTGCCTCCAGTTATCTTATAGTATCAAATACAGACGATACTGAAAAAAAAAAGATAATTACGTCGTACGCGTGTCTCTAGGTCAATCTAGTTATGCATATTAATCAAAGACTAAAATCATTAGTTATCCTGGCTGTTTCAGTCAACCCATTTTATGCTCTAATGGCACTAAGGAAGAAGAAGTATTTGTACAAATTTTACTTAGCATATGGAACGAGGAATGTGCCTTTATATTTTATACTTTTTTTTTTTTGGCATTTGAAGATAGTGGTTCAGTGTTTTATATAAAATTGCTACTTTACTTTTAAGTCTTCTATTCAAATGGGTCTCTAAATTTAATGAATTTTTTTATAAGGGATTACTCTAGTCAAATATGAATATTCGTTTGTTATGTTTCCTCCTAATGTTTATATCTAATTTCTCCTAGCAGCCTTTGTGAGACATTTGTCCGAAATAATACTAAATATTATAATTGCTTATAAATATAAAAAAATCGCATGGCTGCATAATGATTGACGTACTATGTTAGTTAAATATAAATTTTATAATACTTCGTAGCTAAAATGAACTCTTTGTATAAATAGACATAATTTTCATTATTTCTGTAAGACAAAGTCATGTGAGAACTGATTGTTTATACTACTTTTATTATAGAAAGGAATAATGCATATAATTATACAGGGAAAATAATGCCTAAGTATTTTTATTTGTAGTATGTTTGAAAGTCTCACTGAAAAAATGATAAAGAGAGTTTGTGTTTTTGCACAAATTTATAGAAGGCACACTATGTGTCAGTCCATCTCCTGTTATTGTTTAAAAATTAGTGTAATAAGGTCTTGACGTTGAACAGTAGATCTAGAAGTATATTTAATATTCAATATTGTATAAATAGTAGATCTACTGAGTCTGATCTAGACTATTTCTACAATTTTTCTAGATTATATAGAATAATCTAGATTGTAGATCTATTAATAAACTTTAGTTAGATCTAGATCTAGTCTCATGGTTACCGATTCCCAGTCCTGCCTCCAAGCCATGGCTGGCTTAGGGGTAAAGTCCAAATTGGTGGAAGAGGCATTAGGCGCCGCAAATAACATCCGCCTACTTATTGGAGCTGTCATCGTTATGCAGTGGGTGCCCTAGCACTGCGGCGTGAGGGGCAAGTGGACAACATAAACACATTACATATAGAAGCTTCAGTGGGTACGAGCAATAATGCTGTCAACGTAAACGTAAACATAGAGTTGAAGCTAGGTGCTGAAACAAATGATACATACATATATTAAACATAAATGAATAACAGCACCAGGGACCAAGTTTTTAAGAGAGAACTAGCCTCTAGACCATCTGTATGTAATGTGTTTATGTTGTCCACTTGTCTTTGTGAGAGATAAACAATTAGATAGAGCCATCGATTGTCTAATGCATGCCTAACGGCTGTCTGTGTCGGCTCTATCGAAGTTGTTAGTGAACGGATGCTGCGAGGGTGGGGGAGGGGCTATCTGAAACTTGTATTGGGGTGGTAATTTGCATACGGGCGAAATGACTCTGGATCAGAAGAATGTTTTTTTGGACATTCCGATGGTCTAGAGGCTAGTTTCGCGTGGTGCGTTATCGCTAGGCGGTGTTGTCGAATCCAGTGTCGCGGGTTCGAGCCTCGGTCGGCGCATGTCCTTATTTTCGTAGCATTTTTATTCACTACTTTCTCTCTTAAAAACTTGGTCCCTGGTGCTGTTATTCATTTATGTTTAATATATGTATGTATCGTTTCTGACATGTATAGAATTTTTACTTGCAGTAACATAGCACATTAAAATTGAAATGAGATAAAAAAGAAAACAAGGTTACAAAGACAGTTTGTGTGGAAACACAAACTCTAATTCGGCGCCGAAGTGGTCCATCCAGGCAGGTAAAAAGGCAGGTTTCAATATTTTCAGAAAGAATATCAGAAAGAAATTCTATCAAAGGCAAATGACAGAGAAGAATGGAGAAAGAAAGTTGACAGATCTTGTGTGGTGCCCCAACGGTCCAGCAGACTAGGGATAGGTGAAATTGAAGGTGACGTTAGATGTGGACCTGGCCTATCTGATGTCATATAATGATTATCTAATTGGTCTAATTGGTCAATCTCTTATTCAAAGCCTCAAGAAAAAAAAATTCCGAAAAAAAAAATCCTTTAGTATCTTTAAGTGTCTTCGTTCGGAATACGACGCAGTAGTTCACTTCGTAATACGAAAGCTACTAATTAATTGTTGTTTTAAATTATGTCCAACTTATACTAAATAGATTTTTTCTCTTTAAAAAGTAAAAAAAAATTGTCTTTAAATGTAGTATTTAGTCTGACAGAAATTAACTAACTTAGCAATACAATTATAAAAAAAATATTTTGGAAAAAAAATCTAAAACCATTTGCACAAATGTGTTTCAAATATGATAATTGTGGCATCTTACTAAATAGCTCCCGTGTTTGGTACTATTAAAAGTGAATAGTTGTAAAAGTGGTGTATTTTTATATAAAAAAAAACTGTTTGCATAGTTAATTTTAAAAATTAAATTTTTTCGCTTTCTGAAAAGAAAAAAGTAGCCGTTGATCAGAACTTTGAATGGTCTAAAATATGATGTCAGATTTTCACTCTCTTTTTTAGTTTACGAGATCTAAAGGGGCGGACGGACAGACAGACCACACAAAACTTATAGCGTCTATTCCCCTTTAGGGGGGCCACTTAAAATCAACAAAATTATAAAATCATAGACTTCCAAATAGAAACGAGAATTTAATGAAATAACTTTCTTTAATTATATTTTCAGCACTTCATACAATTTCATTTTCCTACAAGAAAAACTTGAATACGAATCAAACATTTCCAAAGGACAGAGATGCTTGTGTCGACGGAGGGATTTGTATCATCAATGTTCGTATCTCTGTCAGCGACAAATATAATACAGCAGTAAGTATATACAGCTTGAAATATTTGACTAGTCGGTTTGTCTAGTCGTAGGATTTTACATTGAAACTCAAACCTTTTACTTCAATAGTGGATTGGTTACAAGTAAATCTACTATTCATCAAAAGGTTAGATCGAGAAGAACAGACATTATTTTATAAAATATTTTTTACAATTCTTTTATTTAGATTGCACATTTTTCATTAAGTTAAAAATCGCGAAATACTTTTCAAAAGCAGCTTTAACTTTAACGATGTTTGTGCTAATTTTTTTGGACAGTTAACGTATTTCTTAGGAAAGAATTACTAGCTGATTCGCCACACTGGGAAAACTCTGGTTTCACAATTATAATTTTCAAAGTATATCACAAAAAAAAAAATAATTAAGTTTGACATGAGGTCTAGACAATCCATATCTTGAAAACACATACACAGCGGGTATTCCCGCATGTCTTCATTAACGAATCTAATAAATAAATGCAATTTACGAACCTTATTTTTTTTAACTTCTGGATCTATCATTAGAATTTTATTAATTCTGAGTAGATGGATATATTCTATTTATCAGGATTTTTTTTTCTTGGGATGGGAGTGGGTGTGACAGGTGGGGAAATGTGACGTGTGTTTGGCGCGTTTAATGTCTAGGGGATGATTATTTTTAAAGCTATCACACCCCAACCTATCAGCATATGAATCGGGAGCAGGCACGCAACGAGACAAGCAATGAGAGATAGATACAAAAGTTAAAAACGAAGAATATTTACATAAATATACATATAAGAATAAAAAGGGGGAGGGTTTGCATCTATCTCTAGATAAAACTAGATTTAATCATCACTCTTGCACTTAATAAGATAGTATGTCACTTTGTCCTCTGACTTAGCTGGTTGTCCTGTTGGTGTCGCAGCTGGCTGGGTCCTGGCTTGAGGTTCTGCAGCTGGAGATGGCGCTCTAGCGGATATAGGGACGCCGGTGATATAGTTCTTGTGGAGTCTCAATCCCAAGTTCTAATATCCGTAGTGGGCACAGTAGGGCGGATGGCCGGCTACCGTGGGCACAAGGTTATTGCGGGCAGAGGATATGTCCAGTGAGTTGCAGAGGGTGGGCGTAGCTATGACGTCTCGCACAGACCTGAGTCTATAGGGACGTCGCACCTAATAGGTTGACAGGTGGGCTGTCGAATAGGCGGGCAAGGCCGATAGCGCCAAGTAGTAGAGTTGAGTAGATCTCAGTAGGCAAGTGCAGTGCTGAATAGCACTAAGCACATAAATAGTAGGTGATTCTCGATAGCAAATAAATAGGCAGACACCTGAGGACGTGGCCTAGCTATCTTCAATGTGGTCAACTAAGTCTAGCCTGGAGAGGAAAGGGTGGGGGGCGGGTGGGGAAATTGGGGATAGGATGGGGAAATAATTAAAATAAAATAAATAAATAATGAAAAATAATAATTAAGGCTGTGATAAATTTGAGTGACTCTGACAGCGAGTTTTTGACTTGTCACAGTGGGGTTGTACGTGGGGGGGATTAAAGCGATGTGAGTTTTTTTTTTAACATTTATATTATTTTATATCATTCATTAGTTATCAAGAGGGAAGTAATCAAATATACAAAGAGTTGTCAGTCTCATAACGGAGGAGTTGTCTATTTCTTTACACAAAAATCAACAACACTTTTTGCATGTTTCTTTTATATTTTGTTTTTGTTAAACAAGAAAAACTGATGTTTAACATCCCAATAAAAGAGTTTCATAAAATATGTAATATATTAGAAAATATATTCTTTATGGTTGCCATCGTGAACACACCTTTATGAATCTAGTTCTTAACATTGGATGTTTTGTTTTGTATTCACTTAGGCATATGGGTGCTCTTCCAGTCAACTCGTTAGAAACATTACCTGGGACAACAAGGAAGAACAACAGTTTCTAAACAACTTGAGACAAGAATGTAATGGTCAAAAGAGATGTACGATTTTAGAATCAGCACAAAATAATCTGCAAATAAACTGTACACAAACACTTGTAGAGACTGATGTAATGCTTATTGATTATTGGTGCAAGCCAACAAGTAAGAGAATCATCATTAACTTGTAAGAAAAAATTGCTTAAACTTGATAAGTGATTAATTATTTTATTATACTAGTTCTACTATTTCCATAATCATCATGTCTTGAAGTCAATCCTGAACTAAATAGACTTAATATAGCTTTATGAAAAACATGTGTCGCTTAGAGGCTTAAATTGTTTTGCTTTCTTATTTGGCGGGTTTCCAGTTCTAATACACATATAAACCAGCAATGTTTAAATCGAGATTTCATTCGAATTGTGCTCACTGAGAACCTAAAGGCAGTATGAAACTTTCCTCTCCATGGATGTTCACAAAAGAAAATGAATCACAGCGTTATACAAAAGTAATTATTATTTCAACCTGCCTCTATATAGGTGGCTGTGAAGGTCATTGTCTAGGGAATTGATCCGATAGGAAAAACATTTCTATTCTAACAAAATCATATCTCACACTCTAATTTGAAAATCAGACAATAACTTGCAAATCCAACCCTAATTTGAAAATCAGACCCTAATTTGAAAATCCAACCTTAACTTGCAAATCCAACCCTAATTTGAAAATCAGACCCTAATTTGAAAATCCAACCTTAACTTGCAAATCCAACCCTAACTTGAAAATCAGATACTAACTTGCAAATCCAACCCTAACTTGCAAATCAGACACTAACTTGCAAATCCAACCCTAACTTGCAAATCCAACCCTAACTTGCAAATCCAACCCTAACTTGCAAATCCAACCCTAACTTGCAAACCCAACCCTAACTTGAAAATCAGACACTAACTTGCAAATCCAACCCTAACTTGCAAATCCAACCCTAACTTGCAAACCCAACCCTAACTTGAAAATCAGACACTAACTTGCAAATCCAACCCTAATTTGCAAATCCAACCCTAACTTGCAAATCCAACCCTAACTTGCAAATCCAACCCTAACTTGCCAATCCAACCCTAACTTGTAAATCCAACCCTAACTTGCAAATCCAACCCTAACTTGCAAATCAAATCCTAACTTGCAAATCCAACTCTAACCATAAATAGTTAATAACCTTGTGTTGAGCATATAGACATATAAGATTTATAAAGCTTAACAAATAACCCTGATGTCTTAAATCTAGCACCAGATAATTTGGCAGTGTTTGACATGAGTAAAGATAACAACACTTGGTTAAAGGATAAACCTTTGATATCAGCGTTGACACTTATCCTGCGTACAAAGACAAAGCTCTTTAATAGCAGAAGCTGTATCATCACAACTAATAAAAGAGATGCACTTGTTCATCTACTACATATAGACTGGGGACAAACTTGCTATAAAACGGATATTACATATACAGAATTCATTGAAATTAATAATAAAAGAATATTTTATTGTGAAAGGTAAACTATTTCTTTATCTATCTATCTATCTATCTATCTATCTATCTATCTATCTATCTATCTATCTATCTATCTATCTATCTATCTATCTATCTATCTATCTATCTATCTATTTCTCTCTCTCTCTCTCTCTCGTGCATATGTTTTTTGTTTGTCAGCCCGTAATTTAAGAATTTCATGGACTGCGTGTGTGTTTATTCACCTTTTACTTGTACCTTTACATCTCCTTACATAGAAGAAAAAAGTTTTATCCTTTTAGACAGTTGTACACTTTATTTCTCCAACACCCATTCTCGGATCAAGTTGAAACTTTACAAAATAATTTATTACACCTAACAAAACATGAATGGATAAAAAAACGCAATAATTAATTAATTATAGGTAATTAATTATTTGTTTGATTTTGAGGAAAGGAAATAAATTCAATATAGTTATAAATTTGGAGTTGATACCCTTAGTTAAGTTTTTTTTAAAACGTATTTGTATATTTTGCTTGTTTTTCTACTTTGCTCCACCCCCCCCCCCCCAGCTTTTGGATTCCCTCCTTTTGTGAGAAATTCTGCATTATGTTTTTTATTCATCACATATTCAAACTATAATGATTCAAACTATAATGATTCAAACTATAATGTTTGAAGTCAATTAAATATTTACATTTCAGTTTCTTGAACCGCAGCATACGTGTGAGCAACAAACAAGTCAACATAACAGTGAGCTCTACGTCACGTGTTATTTGGATGGAAGTTAAAGGTTTGAACTTATTTAACCGTATTCTTATTAGCCTAGAGTGTCATCCCCTGTAGGCTAAGTTCGCTATTGTAAAAAATGGTAGTAAAATAAACTTAAAATTCAACTACTGCATTCTCAATAGGCTAGATCGTCATCATCTGTACGTTAAGTTCACTTTTAGTAATAAATGGTAGGACAATAGGTTTAAAAATTCCTTCAGTGAATTTTAGATCTCATAAACCAAAAGTGCTACTAAAAATAAGATGTGACCATCGCTTACATCGTTTACAAAAATAAAAGAGTAAGCAGGTACGTTTAGACTTGTAAAGGTGTACAGAGGTACAATACATGCGAACACCCTTGATAACAATATTATGTAGTTTGATTGGCGCGGTCTTTTCTCAAACAGTACGAATACAGATTTATTGTTCGAAATATTTTGTTTTCTTTTAAAATAAACTTTCAAAATATTCGAGCTCTTCCAAAATAACATATAATCGTTTTGCTCTATTTTGACATGAAATATTTCTAGTGTATGATTATCAATTCAAATAGCTTCTAAAATAAAATTAAAATCTGTGTTAAAGTTTTATTTCTAGTAAACTGCTCAAAGTGGACATTTTCACTAGTGCTCCAATCGTTATTCAATTATGTTTAAAATATTTTCTTAGGTGCATGGATATTTATGTTCTACCGAAAGAGTGTCATTTGGTTTTCAGTGTTATGCTATATCATAAAATAGGTAAATATTGTGAAATATTTGTACGACTAAAAATATTCGAAACTGAAAGTGGATAGCAATCGACACAGATTCATTTATTTTGATTGAGAAAAACTAAAGATGCATTACACATACATAAAGCATTGTCTTCGATTCTGAAGATGATTGCAGTGTTTCACATGACAACGCTAGTCCTGCATATTTTATCAAATTTAATGCAGGCAAAGTCTTATTTAAGTTTTCATTTCGTAGTCTCTCCCTATCTTCGAAGGGGCCCTTATTTGGGGTCTCAAATGTATCTCTCCATGAGAGATCTGTAATTGTCTCTTTTAAAGGTCATCTGTTGCCAGCTGATGTCCTCTGTGCAAAATGGGCCAAGTTTTTATATTTATAGCACTTAGCGGACAACTCCTTTACACACACACACTTCAATGTCGTTTAAAAAAAAAAGCTCAAAGCCTCAACAGATTCATAGACATCAAATCATTAGGGAACATGTTGTAGATATACATACCTTAATTAATTTTATTAAGAATTACTCCAAGAATAATAAGAATAGTTTTAAAGCAATCACACACCCCTGATTTACATCATTCTCTATAGAGAAATAAGCTGATACATGATTAGACTTTTTTAAACCTTAAGTTACTCGAGAGATACATTTTAGAGTGCATCAAAGACTGGTAAAGATCCCGTGTCAAAAGCTTTGATAAGATTGATAAAGGCATTGTACAGGTCCAGGTTCCTTTCCCTGAATTGTTATAGCATGAGTCACACAATGAGAATTATGTCTATATGCCACCGCTAGCCCAAAAACTGAATCGTAATGTGTTCATGTGACCAAAAAAGTCATTTTGTTTACTATATAGCTTATAATAATTATCCTACCTGATTTAATAGAATTTCTTAAAAAAACTTCTATAGAAACCCCTAAAGTTAATGAAATGGTAAACTAACTTACTAGACCACTAACACTACTTGTAAGAAATTATTTTATTACAAAATAATGTCAGAAGTCAATTGTATATTTCAGCCTCTAAATTTCATAGTGTCGAGTGCCAGAATCCTAAACCTCAAACAGTGGATTATATCTCAGAAGCAGGTAAATACATACATACATATATAAACATATATTTAAGGGCCGGAGCCGGATACCTTACCTACATGTGTAGTAAAATACTAAATAACTATATCATGGGCGAAGCTAGGATTTTTTTTCGGGGGGAGGGTGATGTTTGTGAATATTACTGTGAATATTAACCATTTGTGTTTATTTAAAAATATTGTTATTGTTCAACTATTGTTGAACACTTATTTACAGTTCGGTTATTATGCAACTTGGTTTGCTGTTGTTCTTTGATTAATACATTGGTCTGTTGAGGTGGAAACCCAGTTCATTATATCATCCCCTAGCTAGACCATTAAAACCCACCTTCACATCCCACTTCAAAGGAAGACTATCAAAGTAGTTGTTAATTGCATCATTTTTTTTCGATATAAACGTTGTTGATATCACATGACCAGTAAGAGGGATGTGCGTTTCAATCACAACCACATGTTAAAAAAATTAACTTTTTAGTTTGTAAGTGAAAAATGTTGTTTTTTCTCAATTTAACTTTAGTTTCCCTTTAAGACATTGCGGTCTATAGGGCAGATGATGTAAAGGTCATCTGTTTCTGTGGCCTACGGTTAACGAGAGTGTATGTGCCTGCAAGTGTAATGCTCATCTATTATGTATAATTGTATTTCTATTGATATACGAAAATCTTGTAACAAAAGATGTTTGCTGCTTGTTTATATATATTTTAAACACGTTATATTTAAAAAAAAATATTTTTGAAAAATATAAACGTTAATAGATTCCATTACTGACACCAGTGGAACCATGTAGTTTTTATACTTATTAATAGATATGCAGATACTATGGTTTACCTTTTACTATCCGGCAAACTATCCTGCTGTGAAAATCGGCCGGAGCTGGAGCTACTAATCGGTGCATCCCTAGTATTTTCTCATTAAAATATGTAGGAATGTAGTTTGTATTTTTAATCTAATTATTTAACACTTGGACATTTTATTTCATGTGTACATATTGTCAGGGGTTCAAATTTATATATATATATATATATATATATATATATATATATATATATATATATATATATATATATATATATATATATATATATATATATATATATATATTGTTACGAATCTCACTATCCAGGCTCTCTGCAAACTGCACCATACACCACCAACTTAAAGAACTTGAAAAGTCAGGGCTCCAAAATAACGTAAAGGTTTAATCTATATAAATAACAGCCAATACTGTACAATTGGCAGCACGTAGAACAGTACAAATAGCTCTGCGATAACAAATATCTCTCCGATAACACCGTTCCGCCGTACCAAGTCTTGCACTGGCCTCTCCGTCTCGTTCCGGGCTTGCACTGGGTTCAACAGTTCGGGACTGACTTCACACACTTGGGCTCGATGTGTCGGACTCGATCACAGACCAAGATCAAGACGCCGTTCGTCTCAACTGTACTTGACAGTACTCCGCACTGAACCGTCGTAATGCTCCGTACAGAACCACACCGCTGAACTGTGCTGTAGTCGACCGGACTGTAGTGAACCGGGCTCTGAACCCCTGCCGTGAACCCGCTTTCTGAATCGTCTTGACTGCGACACCTCCGCTCTTTATATAGGGTCCCTACTGGCCTTCTAGAACTGAACAGAACGCCGCTCGACGTTTCTAGGTGGTCAGATGACTACAACTCTCGTGACGCTAATGAGCTCTGTTCACGAAGGCGATTCTTCCCGAACCCTCTTGTTGACACTCGTCTCGGCCGATCGTCGTAACTCGTCACGGTTGACCGCTCGTCTAGCGCTGGCCTGGGGCGATTTGCGTCGGCTGACCACACTCACAGCACTACCCCCATCTGTGCCACCACCAGGTTTATAACAATATATATATATATGCTGCTATGCTCTGCTTGTCTCTTGTCTTGTTGTGTTTCTTAACCTTGCTCACTAGGGGTTTCTTGAATACTAAATAATACTTGCTAGATACTTTCTTGGTTACTCAATTATAAGTCATCAATACTTGCTTAACTCAAAGACGAACACTTAATATACATCAACTCTAACTCCTTATATTCATGAATATCGATATTACTTTAGTACTTAACCCATATCCTACTTTGTACACTGGCAGTGTACGATTTTCAAAAACTTATATAAACAAGATTACAAAGAGAGTTTGTGTTACACAAACTCAGAGGCGGCCCCCGTCGAAGTCGGATCCCTGTCGGATCTGCATATTCGCAAATAATATTCAAGAGGTGATTTAATTTTGATGTAAAATGTTTTACACGTTTCGGATGTTCCTTCAGAGTTGAAGATAATTACTTCCTAGTCCAAACCTCCCGCAGGACGACGGGGGATGGGAGCGGGCAGGGTTTGAACCCTGGGCCATCCATAAATCTGAACGACAGTCCAGCGAGCAAACCGCACGACCAGGCAGCCATCCGATGGTCAAAAGTAATAATGTTTCAAAGATTCATTTGCCGTAAATTTAAATTTAAATTTAATAAAAAAAATAGTAGATTAGTTTTAGTATATTAAAACATTACAATATTGATCAAAACGTTTGGAAATGAAAATCTACACTTTTTTTTTACACTTTAATTTTAGAAATTGAAATTCTACATCTTAATCTAGTCTATTTTAGTCTAAACTAGGTCTAGAAATTCTAGATCTAGACTCTAAAATAATTTTAATTAGAATATAAATCCAGATCTAGATATACTGTAATAAAAATCTAGATCTAGTTTAAAAAAGCTAGATTAGATCTAAATCAAGATATCATTCCTTTTTTAAACGCGAGTCACATAACGAGGCTTAATAAACATTACTATACCGAGTTCTTTTTTCATTTCATTTGAAGAACTAATTCCATATAACGTAAGAGGGAAAAAAAAACACTATGTCACACCGCCTAGCTAGACTAAAAATCGCCTTCATCTATAAGAGCCATTTATCGAGTGTTCATAGACTTTGGTGCACCGAGTGCGTTCTTTAAGCATTTCATTTAAAGAATTCATTCCATATGACGTCAAAGGAAAAAAAAAACACTACGTCACACGGCCTAGCTAGAATAAAAATCGCCTTCATCATTACGAGCCTTTTATCGAGTGTTCATAGACATTGGTGCACCGAGTGCGTTCTTTTAGCATTTCATTTAAAGAATTCATTCCATATGACGTCAAAGGAAAAAAAAACACTACGTCACAAGGCCTAGCTAGACTAAAAATCACCTTTATCAACACGAGCCATTTCTCGAGTGTTCATAGACATTGGTGCACCGAGTGCGTTCTTTTAGCATTTCATTTAAAGAATTCATTCCATGTGACGTCAAAGGAAAAAAAAAACACTACGTCACACGGCTTAGTTAGACTAAAATATGTTTTCATTAATACAAGCAATTTTTTCGAGGGTTTATAGACATTGGTGCACAGAGTGCGTTCTTTTAACATTACATTTAAAGAGTCCATTCATATGACGTCAAAGAAAAAAAATTCCATTACCTCACAATAGGCTAGTACCGGTACCATAAAAAAAAATGTCTTTATTTACACGAGATATTTAACGAGGGTTCATAGACATTGGTGCACTGAGTTCTAATAGATATTATTTAAAAAGGATCAAAGCCACATTGTTTTTGCGTTTTGTCTGTCAGTCGGTCTGTCCGTTATCTTGATATAAAAAAAACAACTAAAAGTTATTAAAAATTGATTAACCTTTATTTTACGTTTCAAAACATCGCAATAATTTTTAGGTATGAACACAATTAAAAAGTTTATATAATAGATTGTTCCGGATGTTTGTATAAATAGTAAAAGAAAAAGAGAATTTCAGATAAATGTAATACCGTTAATTAAATTTTTTGGATGGTCTCGTATAAAAATTAGATGTACTACAGCCACGTGGAGAGATTTTCATACCTTACTTTGGTGTTTGGATTCTGTTTTCCTTAAAAATCGGAACATAATATTAACGATAATTAGATTTTTTAATGTTTTAGGTAGAAAGTTAAATGTACTGTAAGAGAGTAGTGAGTTAAAATATTTTTCATAAAAATCCGTAAAAACATTATTTCGTAAATGAGAAGATTATTTGTTTATTAATTAGAAGAGGGAGTTCAAACAATTATTTGGCGTTAGTAGATTTTTAAATAAATTCGGAAATTTCTGGCGACGATTTGTAAGAAACAAAATCCGGAACTTTCTTTATCGATTACAAAACTTCTATGTTATGTTTTACAAGAAAATTAAATGTCTAAAAAGTAATTTTCAGTAATCAATTCTAGTAAATTACTTTTTTTAAAAGCCTTATGCGATTTCAAACAATCATTAGGCATAATTCATGTTTTATAAAACAATATCTGGAACATTTTTACACTTAATGAAATATAAGTCAGTATAGAGATTATGATTTAGCATTAGTATGCTATTTACATAAAAAACGGAACAACATATTATTGATAATGTGTTTTTGCAACGTTTAAGCATGGAAATTGAATGTAATATAAGTTAGAAGAGCAAACAAACATTTGTTGGCGTTGATTAGTTTTGCACAAAAAAATCCGGAACAATCAATTTTAGATACTTAAAACTATTGAGATGTTATGGGAGGAACATTAAAGGGTAAATCAGATTTTCAATAGCTTTTAGAGTTCTAGTTTTTTAAATCTAATCGTGACGGACAGACCGACCAACAGACAAAACGCACAAAAATAAGCTTCTTTTATTCGGATGGGGCACTAAACAAAAAATAAATAAAATCTGATTTTTAAAAAAAGTTTAAGGAATTGGTTTAGCACTTGATCATGTTGCGACGTTACGCTACTGCACGAAAATCGCTGCATAAAAAGTCCATTTAAAAAAATGTGCGTGATATTTACATACAAAGTGCATTATTAGCCTTTATAAACAAACAGAAATGATTTCTTTTAATTTTAGCAGCTAGTTGACCAGAAAAAACGTCTTTAACTATTATTTGTATTTGTTGTAAACATTTCCTGTACATTTTAAAAATATATTTGACTTAGTGATACTGAAAATACACAAAAATTTTCCATCTTTGTTAGCATATTGTAACATTGCCTCCCTTACATTTACGTAATTGTTTTAGAATTGGTGTATTTTTATGAAAAAAATCGCTTGCATAATTAATTTTGCACAAACCTAATAGCGGCTTTTTCCCCTTACGGGGGCCGCTAAAAAACTATTAAAGTTTTTTCTATTTTTTCTTTTGTTTTCGTTTAAGACCATGTTTGTCTACGTTTTGCCATGTGCTGTTTGACTTTTACAATTGCGTTTTATTATTTTATTGCGCTTGAAAGTGACAACATTGTCAAAAATTGAAAAAAATGAAACCTGTTCGGAAAATGTAAGTAATAATACATTTATATAAATATTTTCAAATAAAACTACTTGATTTAGAAACATAAAGTATCCTAGTATTATAATTAATTAATAGATTTAACATTTATAGCATGGTCTTTTTAAATTTTAATTTTTTGTAACGTACACTCCCAGTGTACATGGCAGCATATGCCACTGTCGGAATTAATGACTGATATATGAATCGAAATAAATCAAGACTTCATTTAGAACATAGATTTGTTTGTTTTAACCAATATTATCATATATTATTGCTATACACTCATGGGCGTAGCCAGGGGGGGGGGGGTTGGGGTTCAACCCTCCCCCCCGAAATGAAATCCCCCCCCCTTGGGGGGGGGGGATCGGAATTTAATGAATGATTTTTTGCTTTGATTTTGTTTATTTTAGGTGAGATTTTAATACTAAACCATCAATTGCCCCAGCACAACCAATAGGGTTTTGAGTTTAAAACCCCTACCAGGGGGGTTCGAGTTTAGAAACCCCTAACAGGGGTTTTGAGTTTAAAACCCCTTACTAGGGGTTTTGAGTTTTTTGAATGATTTTTTGCTTTGATTTTGTTTATTTTAGATGAGATTTTAATACTAAACCATCAATAGCCCCAGCACAACCAATGGGGTTTTGAGTTTAAAACCCCTACCAGGGGGGTTCGAGTTTAAAAACCCCTAACAGGGGTTTTGAGTTTAAAACCCCCTACTAGGGGTTTTGAGTTTTAAACCCCCTACTTGGGGTTTTTGCAGTTAACCCCCCCCCCCTCTTCTATAAAACAAAACAAAAATGCAAACGAAAATCCCCTAATTCCAATATCACAGTTAAGGGAGATTTTGATTTTAAAACCCCCTCCAAAATTTACGATAAACCCCCTCTTCAATATAAAAAAAAGTTAATTACGCACTCAAAATGTTATGAGCGTAGCTAAATGGATTTTGACTCAGATTTGAGTTTAAACCCCACTTCAGCGGGGTTTGAAGGTAAAAAATACCTCTTTAATAATAAAAACAAAGCAAATTATACACTCAAAATGTTTTGAGTGTAGTCAAAGGGGTTTTGAGTTTAAACTCCCCTCCAGTGGAGTTTGAAGCTAAAAAGTACCTCTTCAATATAAATAAAAGCAAATTACTCACACTAAAATCTATTAACGCAGCCAAAGAGGTTTTGAGTTTAAACCCTCGCCAGGGGGGTTTGAGGCTAAAAAATAAATCTTCAGTGTAAGAAAAAAAGCAAATTACGCACTCAAAATGCTATGAGCGTTGCCAAAAGGGGTTTTGAGTTTAAACCCCCATTCAGAGGGGTTTAATGCTAAAAATACCTCTTCAATATAAAAAAAAAAGCAAATTACACACTAAAATTATTTGAGCGTAGCCAATCCATTCGGGGGTTTTGAGTTTAAACCCCTCTTCTACAGATGGCGTTTGTTTAAAGTTTAAAACCCCTCCAGATGGTTTTGGGTTTAAGATCCCCCTACAGAGCATTTTGAGGTGGAAAACCCCCAACAGATGATTTTGACGATAAAACTTATCTTTTCGATATAAAATCTAAAGCAAACTACAGTCACTTAATTCCAAGAGCGTATTCAAGAGTGGTTACACATTTTTACCAGTGGCAGGGCTCCCTTAATAAACTGCAGTGAATAGTCATCTGCCGAAATTGAAAAACACTAAGATGGCTAAGACAGATTTTAGGAGTCAGTTATAGAGATCGGGTTTAAATCAAGGAAATCCTATGCCGAACTGGGAGTCGACCCTTTAGTAAGATTGTGAGAGAGCGACGCATGAGGTTTGCGGGACATGTTCTCCGACAAAATGAATTACGCATAAGAAGAGTTGCAATGATACCCTAGTACAACTTGACGCCACTCATTCATTGAGGTCCTCATGGAGGGTGGGAAGAGGCTTCAGACATTACCAGTGAAAGATTTTATGGAAACAGCTTGACGTCAAATGCTCCGAACGGCGCGGTAGGGTCTAAGTCAGTAAGAATAGCACATTAGGTTTTTGAAATAAAACTTTTTTATAGCAGGAAAATGCACTGTAGATACCTCAGAATATGCATTTTGTTGGCTTTCAATACCAGAAATAGTGCTTGGCGGAGGGGCTTCGCCCCGCGCTAGCGCTCCCAAGACCCCATTGCTAGTAATGGCAGCTTGACGGCAAAAGCGCCAAACGGCGCGGGAGGGTCTAAGTCAGTAAGAATAGCACATTAGGTTTTTGAAATAAAACTTTTTAATAGCAGGAAAATGCACTGCAGATACCTCAGAATATGCATTTTGTTGGCTTTCAATACCAGAAATAGTGCTTGGCGGCGGGGCTTCGCCCCGCGCTGGGGAGCTCCTAGCGCTCCCCAGACCCTCTTGCTGGTATTGGCGGGGAATCTACAATTTTTCCACTAACTCATGGAAGAACCTATTCTAGGGCACAATAAACGTCTTCCGAAAGAATGAAGGGTCAGAATGCAATAAAGATTACGTATACACACACACACACACATAAATACATATTAAAAAAAAAATCGCGCTGGGGGGGGGGAGAAAAAAATCCCCCCCCCTAAACCCCCCCCGAAAAAAAATCCTGGCTACGCCCATGCAGTATACACAATAGATACCCTTATAATTGCAAATTATAGAACTAATAATGATGATTATAAGGTTATTATTTGAAAACATATAAACAATAATATAATAATTCCTTTTATATATTTTCTTTTGTTTTTTTTTACTTCATGCAGTTCTCCTAGGCTATAGTATTTTAACTGACTGCTTAGAAAAATATTTGTCCCATTAGCAAATTATAATCCTATTGATGTATGGTTATTTGAAAAAAAAAATTATAATAATAATTATAGATATTTATAATATTTTTTTAGGGTCTCAAGTAAATATTAACAGTTCACAATGTCATCATTAAGAATCAAGATGAGAACCTGATATCTAATAGTAAATAAATGAATTAGACAAAAGCATGATTGAGTTTCATTGACATTAGAATCTTATAATTTGTTATTAGGTCCTTGTGTTATATCATAACATAATATGTTTACCTCTAAGACACCGTTATTTATTATGTATACTCAATTTTACAATTTAGTCACAATTTAGTATAACTAATTAGCAGAGCTAACATCACAAGGGAATTGAGTCTATAGACTTTATCAAAGCTAACAAACTTGAAAATGCCAAAACTATGACTGCGACCCAATGAAAAGAATTCGAAAAAAATGGAATTTATTATTATTACATAACTGATAAGCATATGAATATACGAATATACGAACATATAAAGTATGTTTGGTTCAACCGCACTTCAAATATTAAAATCTTTGCTTATGGACATGATATTTGAATATCTCACTATTGTATTATTATTTGTTGTTGTAAAAAATATATCTGGATAGTACTGGTTAGTACCATATAATGTTGTACATTTGATGCCTATTTTTTTACTATATTATTCTAATTTTTTAGTAAAAAAAGCATTAAAATATACTTTTTTTGCATTAAAATGCTTATTTGTGTGTTTTTCAATGTTATTAAGTAATCTGTTTTCATTTAAAGATTGTAAAAAAAAAAATATTATTTTTTTTATATAATGTTCCTCACGGGGCCACTGACAGTGTACATCTCACAGAATCCAGAATCATTACTACATGGAATTTTTCAAAAATTCTTTTTGCAGTGTCTTAGTTTGACCAATAGAAATTGATATTTAATAGAAAATTTATATTTAATGCAGTAATAAAGTTTTGGTAGTTAATGGATTAATTAATAAAGCACACAATTATATCACTCTTATGAAATAGTAATACACAAAACACCAGTCCATCAACTTATAAATATATAAATGCATAAACATCAGTCCAGGAAGTAAACGTCCAACCTTCCTGGACCGGGAGCAAGACCTTACTAACTTAACACATTCTCTCGCACATTCAACGAAGACTTAATCACTCAGTTCACAACACCTGCAACACTTCGCATTCATAACAAGGGGATATAACAAAATACCAAAATATCAAACTAACATTCATTCTCGCCATACCTCTCCTTGACATCCCCCCTCTCACGATATGACTGTTATTAGATAACAGTCATTCTAATATATACATAAATATACATACAGACACACACTGTGTCAAACACATACTTATATACATATATATAAACATATATATCTACACACAAATGTATATAATGTACATGAAATTGAAATAGCCCTTATTAACCTAACAAAAGAAATATGTGCAGCTATTTACAACAAAGGGAAAGAGAGAAAAGAATAAATGAGAAAAAAAATAGTGGCATGGAGAGTTAATTACAATTTGAAGTCGGCAAGCCTAGTCCTTTCCACGTTAATATTTAATATGTAAAACAGCAAACATACAAGAAAAGATCAACTCCTATGTATAGCAATAATATACGACAAGATACCATCTCTAATAGTTAAAGGCACGTTTCACATTGTATTGGGAAAAAAATGAATTCTAACAATTATAACTAATACAACTATGCTAAGTCTTGACAGTGTATCTGCTAGTAGACAATGGTCTGTGGTCAAACTGGATTGTGAATTCACGTAAATAATAATAATAATAATAATAATTTCCTTCTCTCTGACTCAGTGCACTTTTTAGCGAGATCAAGGAAATATTTGTACTCTAGACTTGACAAATACTGAAGTACTGCTGCATGGTTGTAGGTCTGCATATATTTAGAATGTTTTTATGCATTGGGTTTGAAAACTTTCTTAGTTTTAAGATCACTTCTTATCCTAGGCTAGCGACGTCATTTTCGCTGCGTCACTTCCATGATTACTAGACCTAGATCTAAAAAGCTTGTTTACTGAGACAGTAGATCAAAATAAACTAGTTAACGCACGATCATTTTTTTATCTTCATTTTTGAATTTTGAGGAAATAGAACGGACCCATTGCTTCTTCCAGGACAGCGATGAATATGAAATAAATTAGGCGGTAAATATTATTCACAAATGAGTCGAGTGTCTACTGAGGGTAATTCACAACCTCATGACCAAACACAAGAGGTCGGTCTACTCCCTGACTCGCACCCCACACAATTGAGAGGTGCTGTTGGTGGTAGAACAAGAGGAGCCAAAAGGATCAAATGGACGAGAGAAATGAATATAGACGTTATCAAATCGTTCTTCCGTGTAAACATTTGTGATGATAAACCTCTCCCAGGTTATAGGCAAAAACTCTCCCTGGAATTTAACAAATTATACCCTAATCTAAACCTTACAGAGCAGAATGTTGTAGACAGAAGATCTGTAATAATTAAAAAATGTTATTTGACCCCTGCAGAAATTGACGTGATAAGAAGGGAAGTAGGTCATGAGCTTCATATACAAGAGCTCATCTCAGACATAAACGACACGCCCTCACAGCCGACCAACGAAGACATTAGTAGAACACCCAACCAACAAGAGAATGACCCAACATCGGCAATAAGCAATGAGCTACACTCAAAATTTTCTAATCTTATAGACCGTTATAAAAACACCAATCTTAACTCTAGGCCTCGTATCCCCAAGCTAAACGTCAAGAAAGAGACAAACACATATATTAATGAAATAAATAAAGTCTTAGCCAACCATTTTGAAACACCAAGAAACTTGTTTGAGACACACCTCGCTATATACTGCGCCGCTGTGGCTGTCACGGAGCTCTCTGGACAAAAGACCTTCGCGCTAGGCCCAATTAATCAAAGACCAAAACAACATGTGCCAGCATGGAAAAGGCGCCTTGAAGACAATATTAATCAACTGAGGAGCCAAATGGATACAATTGGACAATATCTGGGAAACAACCATTCCGCGAAAATACTTAACAAAATGAAGACAATACTAAGAACAACTGGAATCAAATTGACGGACTGTGATAGCCACGCACGACTCTTATGTTTGAAAGATACTCTGAGACAGAAAGCTAAACTAAAGGGAGCTAGGTTAAAGCGCTACAACGAAACCACCAAAAGAAAGGAGCATAACGCTTTATTTCAGCACATGAGAAAACAGTTCTTCCGTAAACTAGCTGATAATGGTGCTGACAAAATTCAAACCATTGATAGCACTAAACACGGCTCCTTTACCGACTACTGGGCGGCGCTTTGGTCCGACCCGCTACATTACAATGTGCAGGCTGACTGGATCGAGGAAATCCAAACTAAAAACAACCTAATACCAGAAATGCCTGATGAGGATTTCACAGCTGAGGAAGTCTCCGCAGCTATTTCAAAAACCCACAACTGGACTGCTCCTGGACCGGACAATATTCACAACTTTTGGCTGAAAAAACTTACAGCCGTACATGCACCACTAACATCAAGTTTTAACGAGCTAATATCAGAACCGTCTTCAATGCTGTTAGAACTCACTGAAGGGAGAACATCTCTCCTCCCCAAAAAAGGGGATCCAAACCAACCATCAAACTATCGCCCTATCACTTGTCTGTCAGTGGTGTATAAACTATTAACTTCACTTTTAAAAAGTAAAATGTATAAATTTTGTTCTGCCCATAAGCTACTAGCAGATGAACAACAAGGTTGCATTGAAGAGTCGATGGGCTGTAAAGTACAGCTAACTATAGATGGTATTATATTGCATCAAGCTAATAGAAGAAAGAGAAATTTACACATGTGTTACATCGACTACAAAAAAGCTTTCGAATTAGTTCCGCATGATTGGCTATTAAAAACCCTGGACATCCATAGAATCAACCCAAGAATAAAACAACTATTGAAAGTCTGTATGAATAATTGGAAGATAAACCTGCACCTAAATCGTGATAAACTAGGATCTGTGCACATAAGATGAGGTATATACCAGGGTGACTCACTATCTCCACTCTGGTTCTGCCTAGCGATTAATCCTCTATCTACATTACTCCAAGACTCTACGAACGGTTTTAGGGTTGACACTAAATGTACAAAATGTGTGTCCCACTTATTATACATGGATGATCTAAAGCTATATGCAGAAACCGAGCAAAAATTACACACCTTAATCAAAACGGTAAAATGCTTTAGTGACGACATCTGTATGTCTTTTGGCCTGGATAAGTGTGGCATCATAAGCATTAAAAAGGGCAAGGCAACGAACACCAACATTGAATTTGAAGGCATCGAGGAATTGAACTCCGCCTCTATTTATAAATATCTTGGAATAAACCAGAATGCCAAGATAAACCATAAGAAATTAAAAGAGGACTTTCTTGGCAAATATAAGCAAAGAGTTAATAAAATCCTCAACACCAAACTGTCTGGCAGTAATCTCATCACTGCAATTAACAGCTGGGCCGTCCCTGTGCTCCTTTACACGTTCGGTGTGATCAAATGGACTGACACCGACCTACATGACATTGACAGACTCACTAGAAAATTACTAACCAAGTTTCGATGCCTACACCCCAAGTCCTCCACCATAAGGTTATACCTGCCCAGGAAGGATGGGGGTCGTGGATTGCAGAACATCTTCAAATTGTGTAAGATGCAAGTTTTAAAAATACGTTCAAAACTGCTCGCCTCCAGCAACAAATTAGTTTCCTTCCTACGGAAATACGACTCCGATGCAACCCCTCTGAACCTACACAATGCTGATGTCAATATCGGTTTGGACGACGTAGGGCATGAAATTCGCCAATGGGAAGAAAAAACACTCCACGGAAAATTTCCGGCTTCATTACATGGGGACAACATCGACAAGGCTGCTTCCTTAACATGGCTCAAAGCAGGTCATCTCTACCCTGAAACAGAAGGCTTTGTTACAGCAATACAGGACAGAGTAATCAGGACAAAAAATTACGAGAAGCATATTCTGAAACTCAATGTTGTCGACAAATGCCGAAAATGTGGAAATGTGGGCGAGTCGATTGAACACATTATGGCAGGATGTCCAGCCCTATCAGAATCAGCCTACCTAGGTCGCCATAACCAAGTTGCAAAGTTAATACACCAACACCTGGCTTTGACGTACAAATTGATCGGTAAGGACACTCCCCCTTATTATAAATACTCTCCGCAAGAGGTTCTCGAGTCTACTGAACATCTGCTGTACTGGGATAGGCCTATTCTGACCGACAAAACGGTAGATTTCAATCGCCCGGATCTGCTGTTCATCGATAAAAAAGAAAAAACCGCTACCATTATCGATATCGCCGTACCACTGTCTCATAATTTACGAAAAACTGAGATAGAAAAACAAAGAAAATATGGGAACCTAGGCTTGGAGATTAAGCGTCTATGGAAATTGTCCAAAATAACAATATACCCCATTGTTATATCAACCGAGGGGATAATAACAACTGACCTCACAGACACCTTCAAGGCCCTTAACATTCCTAGGAACATCTTCGTTGCCTGTCAGAGGGCGGTACTGCTGCAGACCTGCCACATCACCAGAAAATTCCTCAGTGGAAACTGTTAAAGGGACTACGATGAATTTTGTTTCTCTTTAGCGAAACTCGACCCTGGCAGCGCCAGAGAATGACTACTCGTTCATTTCTAACATAATAATAATAATAATCTTTATTATCCGTAAGGAAATTTGTCTTACAATTTGTGCATTACACCAAACAAAAAAACATTATAACTATAAGAAACCAAAGTGTACATTCACACCAGACGCACTCATAATTTACATTTGACAAAGTTTATACCAGATTGTTCTTATTTAATGATTTGATTGCCAGGGGAACAAAAGAGTGTTTGTGTCTGTTTGTCTTTGCTATCGGTGTCTTGTATCTCTTTTGTGATGGTAAAATCACAAAATCCTGACACAAAGGGTGATTCTTTATTTCGAGGATCTTGTTAGCTTTTTTATAGATGTTTGTCTCAAACAACTGACCAAATGGGGTTTGTTTTTTGCCAATGATTTTGCCAGCAGCATTTAGGATTCTATAAAGTTTATTCCTATTTTTAATGCTCAGATTGCCATACCAGGCAGTGATATTGAAACTTAAAATATTGCAGATGTGAGCGTGATAAAACATAGCCAAGGCCTTTTCGCTAACATTAAACGAGGACAGTTTTCTTAGTAGTCGTAATCTTTGCTGCCCTTTTTTGCTGATATAATCAGTATTTGCAGTAAAATTTAGTTTATTGTCTAGGATAGTACCAAGGTATTTAAAGGTTTGCACAATTTCAATAGTCTCTCCAGCTACAGAAACAATATCATTTCCCTTCTTGTCCCTACGAAAATCGATTATCATTTCTTTGGTTTTTTTTACATTTAATAATAAAAAATTATCTTTATAGTATTCCTCAATGTGTTCTAGTTCTTTGAAATACTCATTTACGTCTGAGCTCTCTGAGAGCAGGGCAAGAAGAGCCGCATCATCAGCGAATTTTGTGAAGGAGCAACAAGAACTATCGGATTGAAAATCATTGGTGTACAAAATGAACCACAATGGCGATGTTACAGCCCCCTGGGGCGCCCCTGTGTTAACTATGCGTTCATTAGATATAACATTGTTTACCCTAACCCTCTGAGCTCTCTGGGTCAAAAATTCATTAGCCCATAGTATTATGTATGGACTAATCTACAACGCTTTCATCTTTTCAATGAGTAAATGAAGTATCAGAGGTATGTATCTGTCTAGGCGTCGGACACTCGCTGCTGATGACATAATGCCACTCTCTATGGATCAGCTCTCTGCCGAGGTACTTTACCGGAAGGATGCAATCCACTTGGTGCAACACACAGCAAGCTATTTCGGGTGAACTGTTTAGATAATACAATATATTAAGATTTGGTACAACAACAAAAATTAAATACAAAAAGAGGACAAACAAGGCTGAATTTTCTCTATTGGGAATTCAGGTGACCCTCGTGCACTTTCCTTTCTCAGCAACTGGGAGAGGGGAAACACTACGTCAAAATTTCTTTTTTCTTTTTCTTGGAAGTTTTAGGTACAAAAACATTTGTAGCCTATTGGGGTCTGGTTTAACTTTACCCCCAACAACAACTTGACAAAATTCTTTAAGACTTATTTTTCGTTTTCTGGGGATTTTTATGTACAAAAACATTTGTAGCCAATTGGGGTCTGGTTTTACTTTACCAGTACAAACAACTTGATAAACTCCTTTTGTTAGGTTTAATCTCTTTAATGGTTTGTGTACTCTGTGAAATGGTCTCAGAACATGAATAATATTATTGCCAATAAACTTCGCATTCATAACATGGGGATATAACAATCATACCAAAATATCAAACTAATATTCATTCTCGCCATACCTCTCCCTGACACATATTTGTTCGTTGCATTAAAGTAAATATAGTTTTTTTTTTACTTTTACACATGGATATACCAAATATATAGTCTTCTCATTTCATTTTGTAATAAAATTAACCTTCAAATTTCTGTTTCACAAAAACATTTTTACTTAAACTAGTTCGCTATAGCTGCGAAATATGACTTTAGTCGTCAGTACGTGCATTCTGATACCTCCATCCATATGTCACGGACACCTTACATATGATGTAAGCACACTATGATTTGACACGGCAAGATGAAGCTCTATGTGGGGGATATTAAATATACTAATGCATGATATTTAATCAATAAGCTTATTGTTCCCTTGAATCTAGTCTTTAAACTTATAGATCAAGAATGTTTAGTTAAATTAGATGTATTTTACCTAACTTAAACACTCGTCCCGAGACATGACGTTAAACTGCGCTCCTCTTTCCTTAGCACTTTTGGAGCTCAAAAGTGCCCTACTTCTTTTCTATCATTGTGTCTGCCTCCTCTTTTCCTAAGTCTGCCTTCATTGATCATCACACTGTCTCCTTAACTTTAAATTCTCACTACGTCCTAGACCAGTCCGTTTGCCGTGGACTGCGACGGGTAAGGGGGGATAAAGAGATCCTGGTGTTTGAGTGGTGGCTATCTGAGGATAAACCACAACAACACAATACTTTGGCTCCAAGTTCCCCTAGACCTGAGACCCAGATGGCCCGCTCTGGGTCAACCGGCTGGTCATGCCGAGCTACCAGCATAGGTCGTCGACCTATGCTGGAGGGCGGTGGCTGAAGGGTCAATCAGGGAGCTGCTGTATCGGACACATGTCCGATGTAGCAGCTGACTGAGTATAGCACCTGTGTAGCCCTGGCGGGCTCATTCTGGACATCCGAATGGCCCGTCCCCTTGTTGGACTCGATGGCGGGTGGGGAGCACAGGTGCCGAATTAACCAAAATATATATGGACAAAAAAACACACACAAAACTACTTGCCCCAGACCTATGTCTGGGCAAGAAACGACGAATTGACGATAAAAAAGAGGAGGTCCCAAAAAGCTGTGCCACCTGGCCATCATTTCTGGTGGTTAGATGCACAGAGGAGGGAAAAAGCCTGACCAAGTTGAGCCCTTTTATCATCTATAAGGGACTCAAGTCAGTAGTGGGAGAGCCCAAGAGTGTGTCTAAGCTACACAAAACAATGGAACTCCTTGTAGAAGTAGACAGCAAGACACACTCTGATGGGCTTTTAAGATGCAGAAGACTCTGTGATCTCCAAGTGGAAGTCATGCCACACAAGAGTCTGAACACCAGCAGAGGTGTAATCAGCTCTAGGGACCTACTGGAATGTTCCGAGAAGGAAATAGTGGAGGGCATTGAAGGAGTCACCCATGCCCGGCGCATTACCAGGCGCAGGGAGGGTGAAGAGGTCAAAACCGCCACTATTATCCTCACATTCGGAACTAGGACACCGCCAGAGTATGTGAAGGCAGGATACCTACGAGTTCCAGTGAGGCCCTACATACCTAACCCCATGAGGTGCTTCAAGTGCCAGGGTTATGGACACGGCGCGGCAGTCTGTAAGAGGAACACTGTGTGTGCCAGATGTGCTGGAGAGGGTCATGAGGACAAGGGCTGCACAGCCCAGTTCAAATGCCCAAACTGTCAAGCTGGCCACTCAGCCTACTCCAAGGACTGCCCTGTGTGGAAACAGGAGGTTGCCGTGCAGGAGTACAAGGCAAGAAACGGATGTACCTTTAGCCAGGCGAAATCGGCTGTACTGGCCCTACCCAAGAGCCAATTCGGCTTGACAAAGACCTACGCCCAGGCTGTTGCTAAGAAAGGAAGATCCATAGCCACACAGACGAACACATTGACCCCACCACCCCCTCCTCCTCCCCCAACTCAGAAGAAAACACCGCCAAAGAACACACCTCTGAAGAAACAAGAAAGCCCTGTTGTCATGCTAAAGAACAGGTTCTCTGTGCTCGCTGATGAGAGCATGGAGACTGAGCAGCATGTCAAAACCAATACTCCGGGAGAACCCGGAGACATCATGTCTGACACAGGTTCTCCTCAGAGAACCCAGCCAGACACCCCAACCTCTACTGAGTTAGAGGTTGACCAACTCCCTAAGGGGAGAAATCAAAGCGGAGAGGATGCCCGAGGTGAGAGAGGAGGAAATAACCTCCGCTCTAACCAGAGGGATCTTCCCTCTCCAGAGAGAAAGACTTCCCCCAAAAGGGGGTTGTCCTCCTCTCCATCCAAACCCAAGAATAAAAATACCAAGGTCACTGGAATAAAGGGAAACCCCTCCGGGGGCCTCCCAAGGCCAAATAGCTCGAAGTAGGTCATCTAGAATAAGCCATGGATTCCAGAATTGTACAGTGGAATTGTAGAGGCCTCAAGGCCAATTACGAGGAAATGCAGCTACTGATGGACTCCGAGACTCCTGTAGCTGTCTGCTTACAGGAAACATTTCTAAAAGATTGCATCAGCTTCCGAAGCTACCGTGCTTACACCAAGAATGTTGAGGATGCAGAGAGAGCATCAGGTGGAGTCTGTATCCTTGTGAAGGATAGCATCCCCCATGAGAGGGTAGAACTACAGACCACACTACAGGCCGTAGCAGCTAGGATAACCCTTCACAAGGTTATCACTTGCTGCAGCCTGTATCTACCACCAGGCGCTCCATTAAACCGAACAGACATGGAGGACCTATTGAAACAACTCCCCCGGCCTTATTTAATCCTTGGGGATTTCAATGCCATAACACCATGTGGGGATCCAACAATACCGACACAAGAGGTCGTATGCTGGAGGATATCTTCCTCCAACATGACTTATGCATATTTAATGATGCATCACCGACCTACTTGCACCCAGGAACTGGATCATTCACATGCATTGACCTCACCGTATGCGCCCCCGGACTTCTGGACGATTTTAAATGGTCAGTTAGCAATGATCTACGGGGAAGTGATCACTTCCCAATCATCATTACTAACAATCTCCCTTCACTGGGACGACCTCAGCGGTGGAAACTGAATAAGGCCGATTGGGAACAATTCCAAAAAAGATGCTCTGAGGATATCACAGAAAATATCCTCCATGAACAGAACCCAGCTGATACCTTTGCTAGCAAGCTACTAAGTATAGCCAGGAAAGTTGTACCCCTAACCTCTGCAAATCCAAAACGGCCTAGCAAACCATGGTTTGATACAGCTTGCAAAAGTGCTATTGGTGATAGGAAAAAACGACTGGCTGCATTTATAAAGAACCCTTCCCAGGAAAACCTAAAGCTATTCAGGATAGCTAGAGCAAAGGCTAGACAAACCATACGGTCAACCAAAAGGAATTCCTGGAGAAGTTTTGTCGGCAGTCTGGATGCCAAAACTTCTGCTAGAGCGGTTTGGAAGGCAGTAAGGCGAATCAAAGGGAAAGAATCAAATGCAATAGGGCATTTGAAAAACCAAGGACGAACTGTCACGTCCCCCAGAGAAATAGCTGACTGCCTTGCATCCTTAATAGCAGAAAAATCATCCACTGCACACTACACGCCAGAGTTCCAAAAAGTCAAAACCAGGGAGGAAAGACACCCCATTGATTTCAGGTCAGAGAACAATGAAGACTACAACAAACCGTTCTCGCTTGAGGAACTGAGGGAATCGCTGGACAAGTCACATGACACAGCGCCTGGAGAAGACGAAATCCATTACCAGTTCCTCAAGCACCTTCCCGAACCCTCATTGGCAGTCCTACTAGGGGTCTATAACTGTGTGTGGCAAACAGGCGCTTTCCCAAACAGCTGGAGGAAAGCCACAGTTATACCGATACCTAAACCGGGAAGAGACGGCTCTGACCCAGCTAACTATCGACCAATAGCACTAACAAGCTGCATCTGCAAAACCATGGAAAGAATGATTAACAGTAGGCTGGTCTGGTACCTGGAAAAGAATAAAGTGATCTCAAACTACCAGTGCGGATTCCGGCAGGGGCGGACAACAACTGACCACCTGGTAAGGCTGGAAGCTTATATTAGAAATGCATTACTCAGAAGAGAACATCTAGTAGCTGTATTCTTCGATATAGAAAAGGCCTATGACACAACCTGGAAACATGGCATTCTACATGACCTGGCGCTTATGGGGCTTAAGGGACACCTCCCCCGTTTTGTGGAGGAATTCCTGAAAGATCGAAAATTTCAGGTCCGAGTGGGCAACTCCGCTTCTGACACTCATGACCAGGAAATGGGTGTACCCCAGGGCAGCATTCTGTCAGTCACCCTGTTCAACATTAAAATAAATAGCATCATAAATGCGCTGTCCCCTGGCATAGAGTGCTCTTTGTATGTTGATGACTTTGTCATTCTTACTTATGGGAAAAACATGAACACCTTAGAAAGGAAATTACAGTTATGTTTAAACAAAATTCAGGGTTGGGCAAACTATAATGGTTTCAAATTCTCTGACTCCAAAACAGTTAGTATGCATTTTTGTAATCTAAGGGGGCTCCACCCAGACCCTGAACTATTTATACACAAAAAGAAGATCCCTGTCGTGAAAACTACAAAATTTTTAGGCCTCACCTTAGATTCCAAATTTAATTTTCTCCCCCACATTAAGGAACTTAAGAAGAAATGCCAAAAGTCATTAAACATACTAAGAGTACTCAGCCATACGGACTGGGGAGCTGACAGAGATACCTTGCTGCTGCTCTATCGGAGTCTAATTCGATCCAAGCTAGACTACGGATCCATAATATATGGAGCAGCAAGGAAGTCGTACCTAAAAATACTGCAACCAATACAAAATGCTGCCCTGCGTCTCTGTCTCGGCGCGTTTCGTACATCACCTATACCAAGTCTCCATGTGGAGGCTGGAGAACTCCCCATGGATATAAGAATGAAAAAGCTTGCAATGCAGTATATAGTCAAGCTAAAATCCAACCCCACGAACCCTGCTTTTGACTCCATATTAAACCCCACAGAGGTAGAATTATACAATCGAAGGCCTAACGTCATACAGCCGTTGGGCCTTCGAATGAGAGAACCCATCCAAAATTTAACCCCACCCATTGACCAAATCTCTAAAATAGAAACCCCTCAGAACCCTCCTTGGCTAATGAATAAACCTAAATTAAATTTATCCCTCCTTAATTTCAAAAAAGAAAATACAGACCCAAGCATACTACAAGTCCACTTTAGGGAACTGCAGGAGAGCTACGGAGATTGTGGCACCATCTACACAGACGGATCCAAAATGGAGGGAAAGGTCGCGTGTGCCTGCTCCTTTCGGAACAAAACAATCTCCCGTAGACTCCCCGATGGCTGCTCCATCTTTACGGCCGAATTGCACGCAATATTGCTTGCACTTATGGCCGTAAAAGCATCAGAAAGGAGTAAATTTATAATCTGCTCCGACTCCAAATCTGCATTTCAAGCTTTGGGGCGGATGAAGACTGACATCCCATTGGTACATAAGAGCCTGAAGCTGTTGGACCTAATAACAGCCGACCGTAGGGATGTCACCTTCATCTGGGTCCCCTCCCATGTTGGCATTGAGGGAAACGAAGCCGCAGACAGAGAAGCAAAGAGAGCCCTAAATCATGCGGTGTCAGGAACCCAAATTCCCTACTCGGACCTGAGACAAAGTATTGCCTCTGCCACCTATCGAGAGTGGCAGAACCGATGGGAGGCTGAGACTCACAGTAAACTCAGGCAGATTGTGGCGGATGTCAGGTGGCGGCCCACATCTAAGGGTCTGACAAGGCGTGGTAGCACAACCAATACCAGACTTAGGATTGGCCACACCTACATCACGCACTCTTTTGTACTGAAGAGAGAGGAGCCCCCACTTTGCGAGTACTGTGACTCTCGCCTCACCGTGGAACATATCCTCGTTGATTGCCCCAGATACCAGGATGTCAGGGCGAAACATTTTAGAGCCACTAATCTAAAAACACTATTTAATAATGTCGACCCTGGGAAGGTACTGGGCTTTATTCGGAAAGTGGGGCTATCTACGAAGATCTGATTTCTGAATTTGTGAACATGCACTATTTACATTAGATTTTTACCAAATATTTAAATTTTTACTACCTTTACTATTTTAACTGTGAATAGACCTTAATTTTAATTATATTACTGTATAGAATCTGGCCCTTGTTGTTCAGAGAGAGAGTAGTCCTTAAGGGACTGCAGGCACGACATGGCCTAAATTGTGCCGATGTGCCTCAAATCAACAAATCAAATCAACAAACCTAACTTAAACAAACTAATCTAATTAAATCTAAGTCTAAAACTATATTAGGCCTATCCTTACAAATCTTTATTTCGGATTTCGTTGGATGTAGTAGATCAACACGAGTTCGAAGTGTGACCAGGCTACTAGGGCATCCATATTTCTTATATTCTAGATCTAGATCTACATAAAATTAAAATACTTTTCAATAATTAGTTTTATAAAAAATCATATTCTTTGCTTGGGTAAACCATTTACTTCTTATATATAACCTATATATAGATCTAAGTAAGTAAGTAGGCATATAAACTATAAGTATAATCAGTATAAGTATCAGATATCCTGATAGGACATAAATGTACATTTAGATTACATCTATTAGTATAGTAGATCTGCATCTATTATATTTTTATAAAGATTCAAGATCTAAATATATATGTACATGCACATGTTTTTATAAAGAAGTTGGATTTAAGTAGCTATTTTAATAGCTCCTTTCATACTATTTTTACATTCACATTCGCTTAACTTATAAAAATTATTATTTTGTTTAATTGTTTCTAATACACTATATCAGTAATTATATCAGTGATTTGTAAATTAAGACCCGCTGCCACGGGTAATACATGGCTAGTATATATATAAAGTTATAAAGTTGCTTGAATTCGAGCTCAAAGGCTTAAGCCTTCTTTATGGAACGCCAACGCATTAGCCACTGAACTAGCAAAGTGCTTAAGCCATTATATAAAAACACAATTAATAAACTATGACTAATTGATATAATAATTCGTCGATTTTTCGATTGATTTATGTGTTGTTTGGGACAATAAATGAATGAATTTCAACTTGATCCGAGAATGGAAAGTGGGTGAAATAATGTGTACAAGATTTGTATCAGACACAGAATTGATATAAGCAATGTACACACAATCTTGCTGTATATTGATTTGCACCCACGTATGATAATACATTGAAATTAGTCATTATTGTTTCTTTCCTTATGTTGTGCATGTACATTACTACACATTATATTCATATATTTTTTAATCAAAATGTATTCCTAAAGAAACAAGCTGCCTTGCATTAACGCATACTACCACCAAGAGAACTACATCAACATCAAAAAACCTGACCTCTTCCGAATGGGCCACCACATTGACAACTTTAATCAGCAGTGTTCACAACTCGTCAGGTAGTTATATTTGTAAATTGATTTCATTTGTAACTTTGACTGCCTTTGTTTGGAGCTAGGATAAGAAACAAAATAAAGATAAATAAGAGAAAAATCGAAGGTTCTACAAGATCATAGATTATTGGAAAAATACTTCTTTTTTGGATGATTTATTCAGTCAATAGCAAAAATGTTTCACTATTTGCAACAAGATTTACAGAAATGGTTTAAATTTTGTAACGGTATTTCATTAACTTTAGAAAGTTATTCCAAAATTAGAAAATCACTACACGGCTGAAGAACACTTTATGAAACAATGACAGCCCCACGTAGGCTACAAAAGATATGACAAAAGAAACATTAAAGAATATATAACACAGATAGCTTGATCTCGCATTTTTTTTCTGGAAAGCAGAATTCGGCATTTCGTTGCTACATTGAAGATGAGCCCGCATTTAATAAAGGGAATTCCTTTGCAATGCAAATGTTTTACAAATATAACTCAGTACTGAAGAGCGATTTGATGAATGCCTGACAGCGACCGAAGCTCTTTACCATGGTCCTGATCTACCTCTCATTGCTTTATTTTCTAACATCAGGTGACCGAGCCTCGCTCGGATTAATAATTTGTTAAGGAAGACATTTTGGGAATATTGTTGTAATTACGAAAATGTACGATTGGGTAAAGACTATCAATCTGAAGAGTTGCTTTTTCGTTCTGTCAGTTCTCAATGTAATTGTTCATGGCAATTAGAATAGAAAGTCCCCCCAACAGTAGGAACGTCTTAACGTTTTACATTGCTTCTTTCGCGTAAAACTATTGGTCTATTATAGGCTTGGAAGAAAGTCTTTGCAGTATAATTTTTAAAATGTTTACTTTCTGACATTTAGTAAAATTAATTGCAATTAATATATTCATTATGGCTCTGAGACATAAACACTTTACAGAAAACAAATAAGACGATTTGAGTGCTTTCACCAAAGATGCTTGCGCTCCATCATGGACATACGGTGGCAGGACCGCACTACAAACAGCGATGTCCTTGCCAACGCCGGTATGGACAGTATAGAGGGACTTCTTATCGTCCGATAGTTGCACTGGGTAGGGCACGTATCCCGTATGGGAGACGAACGTATGCCAAATGAAGTCTTTTTTTTGGTGAGCTAAAAGGTGGTCGACGTAACAGAGGCGCCCCACGGAAACGCTTTAAAGACCAGCTTAGGTGCCAACTTGCCTTAGCTGACATTGAAGAGAGCACCTGGTCGTATGCGGCCTCAGAACGAGACAGCTGGAGGTCACTCACGAAGGCCGCGGGATACACATTTGAGACCAAAAGAAAATCTGCTGCCGAGGACAAACGCAGACGGCGAAAAGAAAATCTAAATCGACCACCTGCGAACAATGGTTATGCTTGCCCTGGATGTGGTAAAATATGTAGGTCACAGCTGGGGCTGCGCAGTTACGGGAAATACTGTATTCCTCACAAATCTTCGGACTCGAAGACAAGCCTTATTATTATGGCTTTAGTAAGAATCATCAAGTGATGCAAAATCTCTACGTTGTAGTGTAAAACGTGCACCTAGTAACAAAGTAAAATCACGCATTTTTTCCTAAGAGTTAAAAACATCGCGTTAGTATTCTAAAGAAGCGTTATTGTGAGGCATCTCTGTTACTTTGACAACCTTTCAGCTTACTAAAAATAAAACATTGCCAAAAATATGTCCGTCCCCCATACGGAATAAGTGCCCTGCAAAGCGTGACTGTCGGATTATAAGAAGTTCATACCATTTTGCAAGAATATCGCTGTTTGTATTGCGGTCTTCGGTGAAGTCGTTCAAGAAGTCTTAGTTGCTTTCTATAAAGTACTCTTATTTCAGATCCACATAGAAGGGTTGAGAGAATCACTGGTTGACACTGATTTTTGTAGACAGGCGGAGCGATTTATTTCGCCACACTCTCGCTTGGAGGCGTCCAAAAGTACGACTATCCCTGATCACATATCAACCTCTCTTTAAAGCAATGCGTCATTTGATACTATGCTTCCCAGATAATGTGAAGTTATCTACCACTTTAAGGGATGTCTATGCGCGGTGATTTTTGAGCTGAGTAGGTTTTATTGGGTGACTTCTAGAACATGACTTCTTTTTTACCGAGGTTTATAGGTTAACCAAAAAAAGCAGCAGCGTGATGAAAATTCGTTGACCGCGAGCTGGATATCATCAGGGCCAGCATTAGGCCTATGCTGCCGCAGTGGACCCCGAAGGTTCAAAAGCCCCGAGCTAATTCTAGGTGTAAATTATTAAATTAAACCATTATAATCTATAATAGGGTTCCCGTGGTCTCCTTATTTTCAAGGAGCTCCTGGAAATCTGAAACTCATAAAAATGTCCTTAAAAAGACAAAATTGTCATTTTGGGGTGTCAATCAATATGGTAAACGCCAGTCCTACGCGTGATATAAAAAAACGGCATCGTCAGCTTTCATTTAATAAAAATGTAATAGAAATAAGAATTTATTTTCTAATACAAAATCTTTATTTTCACTTATTATCCTTATCCCTACCCTTACTGGTCCGCGCGCAATATATTTCACATAGGGTTCCGCAAATGTTAGGGCCGGCCCTGGTTCTGCAAGTAAGGCATTGATAAGCTGTGTTATGACCATTTCCTATGTTTTGGTATCACTGGCGGATCCAGAACTTTGGAGTGGGGGGAGGGCGATTTTTTTTCCAAACCCTAACCCTAACGCCCAGTAAACCCTAACCCTATGCATAAACGTGCGTACAGCACACACACATATATATCATAATGTGTACAAGATATACATATATATATATATATGAGAATAAAAAAAGCAGGATTTCTCAACCTCCGGCGAAAACAAAACAACTGGGGCAGCGCTATAAGGCTTCCTAGTGGGGCTCGGGGCGTAGCCCCGACGTCAAAAGTGTTTTCTTGCATTCTTCAATGCAAAAACGCATTCTCCTGACATCTACTGCTCATTATTCATCAATGAAGTTCGGGGCGAAGCCCCGACGCCAAAAGCGTTTACTTGCATTCTTCAATGCAGAAACGCATTCTCCTGGCATCTCCTGGCATCTACTGCTCATTATTCACTAATGGAGTTCGGGGCGAAGCCCCGACGCCAAAAGCGTTTTCTTGCATTCTTCACTGCAAAAACGTATTCTCCTGGCATCTACTGCTCATTATTCATCAATGGAGTTCGGGGCAAAGCCCCTACGCCAAAAGCGTTTTTTTGCATTCTTTACTGCAGAAACGTATTCTCCTGACATCTACAGCTCATTATTCATCAGTGGGGTTCCGACGCCAAAAAAGATCTCTAACATTCTTCACAGAAGAAACGCATTCTCCTGACCAAACGCTCATTATTCATACTACTAAAAAAGGACTTTTCAAATAATGTTGTACTTGAAAAGTATTCTAATATGAATTTATAGGCCCATAATACATTGCAAATAAAACCGATTTTTTCCTTGAAAAGATAAGATAACCCACATATTTAGATTTTGGCTTTGAGGATCGACGCCGAAAAATAATATTCAATAAAAATCAAGTATAAATTGTGAGTTCTAGTCCCAAATGTATTTAACTAGCAAAATATCAAATTAAGTAAAGGTTGGGAAAAGGGACTATGAGGGCATCATTCGAGTTTAGAACTCATCTCAACCGTGACTCTTATACTGAAAAATTTCGTTTGAATTCTAACTTTCTTAAAATAATTATTATAAATTAATGTGAAATTACATAAACTCTGTCTGGAAATGGGAGGGGCGGTAGAGTTAAAACGATTAATCCTTGCTCCTTTAATAATTTCTGCTAAAGATAGCATTTGGCATTAAAGAATAGGGGTGGGGCGACTCAACTAATTTTGTTCACAAACTATGATTCTCTATAAAAATAGGACCGCCCCCCAACTCAGAGGGCTAGAGGTGGGAGGGCAGTACATGCAATCGCCCTCCCCCCAACCCTACCGAATTGGCAAGATACCAGAAAGGGATTGACATAATATAAAATTTATATATTAATTGAATTAATGTTGTTCACAAATTATGATTTCTCCATAAATGTAAGACCGTTTAGGTGGGAAGGGCAGTAGAGGTATTCGCCCCCCCCCCCCCCTCCAATCGGCAAACAGGGAACGACATAATATAGAGATCGGTTAAAATATTGTTACGAATGAACAGTGACATGTAGAGGTCACTATGTGTGACCCCGGCGAGATGACACAGCATCGAGTGTTATCTGGAATCTATGCGTGTAAACAAAGACAGGATGTGACGTGCCTCACGTGTTGTTCCAGGGGACGAACAGATTTACGAAGGGGGGCATTGTGACAAATGAACAGTGACAGTAGGTGTCCTCTGGAATCGACATGTATAAACAACGACAGGATGTGATGTTTCCTCCCATGTTGTTCCAGAGGATACTAGAAGTGTTTTTGCAATAATGGACAAACGATTAGGGACTGTATATAAACCAGAGAGTTCATGTGAAAAGAGGAGGACAGTCATCGTTACTGTGGTCTACTGTGCGAGACAGTAGAAGAGAGTGGACTTGAGTCGTTACAGTCGATGTAAGACGTATACGCTACATGTTACAGTGACGAATTGTTATAGTTATTATTCAATAAAGTTAGATAAAACTGAAAGTTTAGTCGTCAAGTTCTTTGCTGTGTTTTTATTTGTGTGCCAACTAATACATCTAGCCAGAAGATTCAGAAATACGTAACAATATCAATAACAAGTTTTAATCATACAGATATTTAATTGACTCTGTTAGAAAGCTGTGATTTCTAGAAATAAATTGAACCGCCCCCCCTCACTCGAAAGTGTATTGGGGGGCGGGGAGGGATTGATACCATCGCTCCCTTCCGACCCCACCAAATCGGCCAACATACTAGAGGGGGGGGGGCGAAATAATCTAAAATTAGGTTGAAATATAAATAATTAGTATATATTATTAACATAAGTAATAAATTCGTATACAAATTGTATAAATTCTATAATTAAATTCGTCCACCCCCCCCCCGTCCTTAGGGGGGGGGGGTCGGCCGAGTGGGGGGGGGGGCGATCGCTCCTACCGCCCCCTCCCCCCCTGGATCCGCCAGTGTTTGGTATGGGACAGTAGACTTCGAAGCTTAAACACATTGCAAAATAATAATAAAGTAAAAGCTTCCTACGGGTGTACGCAATAGGGTTCATTGGACTAGTCCGTTTCGTTTCTTTGATTAAAAAGTATTGGGCCGGAAGTCGCTTTTTTCCCTATATATCTTTGTATTTTTCAGTTCTCTTTTTAAATTAAACTGACATTATTATGCTATAATTTTAAGTGTACCTGATAGAGAAAAAAATTCTGCACAAAAATACGGGTAGTTGGGATATAACCCGATAGAGGCTATAAAAAGAAAAGAACTTAAACTAGCGCGTGAAACTACACATTTACAGTACTTTATTTGATAAGTATTTTACCCAAGATCTGTGGTTTTTTTTTTAGGACTAGCTTATTTCATGTACCCGGCATTTTCCGATACACAATTTCATACACAAAATAATTGTTGAATAAAATTATAGTGATTTTAAACTTTAAATGATTACTTAAAAAGGTGTTACTCTAATCAATTTTGAATATTCTTTTGTTATGAATGTCACTGTTTATTTTGTGTCTGTTCTAGTTTCTTAAATTTTTCTTGAGTAAAGGGGTCGTTTTTCTCCTAATGGGTATACCTGATTTCTCCAAGCAGCCTTTGTAAAATATTGGTCCTAAATAATGCTATGTTTATAAACGAAAAATCGCATGGCTGCATTATGATGAATGTACGTGTTAGTTCAATATATTTTATATTACTAGGTAACTATAAATAACCGCATAAATAGACGAAAGTTTATTTTTTTTCTGTTAGATAAAGTCATATGGCAAATTTTTGTTTATATCCTAATTCTAAAAAGGAATAATGATAGTATTATACATTAAAAATAATCACTAAGTTTTTCTTTTAATAGTTTTGAAACTCTGAGTTTGTGTTTTTGCAGATGTACACAAGCTACAATATGAGTCAGTCCATCTCTTCTAATTGTCTAGAAATGAGTGTAAAAATGAAGGCTTCGATATTTTTAGCCTGAATTTAAGAAGTTACAAACTTCAAACAACTAATATATTGCCTCTTCCATAAAACTTTGTACTTAAAAAATAAGTTTATCCAATGCTCGAAATCCTGCTTGTATACTTAGGCCCTATTTAAATCGATCCGGTATCAATGTATTAAGTAGCAATAACCCCGCAAAAAAAAAAAAAAAAAATTAAATGAAAGAAGATTGAGATATACATATATTTTTGTGACGGTACGCACCGGTACGGGGTACCGGCACCTTTTTTCAATTTCGTGAAAAATGATTACTTTTCTTGTAATTCAACGTTAATTGTTAATTTATTATTAGTTGAAAGTTAGCCAATCTATCACTGAGTACCGGAGCCTCTTTTTTATTTTTACAAAAAAAAAGCACTTTATATACTTTCAGCCGACATGACGTATTATTAAAAACACCTCTATGTGAACTTCTCAATCATCTAGAGTCTTAGACAGTCATTATTTTAGACTATATTTAAGTAGAGTCTAGACCTAGATTTAGTAGGCCTATTATTATAAAAAAAAATAATAATCAGTCATTATAGACATCATTCGCAATTTTATTATTTGGTCTAGGCATTGAAAAGTAAATCTATTAATAAACTATAATAGATCTAAGTCTAAGTACTAGCTTATTAAATAAGTCATTATAAGTAGAAGTATTATAATGAATATTGTATAGATCTAGATTGACTAGATTATAAATAGATCTATAGATAGATCTCTAGTTTAGTAGATTAAGTATAGAGTATAGTAAACGTATTACAGTATTATTAGATCTATGTCTTATGTCTATATGTAATAATCTAATAATTTAAAAACTTAAGTCTTTATTAATATCTAGACTTTTTTCTAATTAAAACTGACTATAGGCATAGCATAGGCTAGACTCGGCAATCTAGTCTCAAGATAGAATCTATACTATTACTAGATCTATTCGATTTTTATATATAGATCTAGACTAGAATTAGATTATAGATCTAAATATACTAATGGAGAGATGATATGAGGTATTAGCTAATAGCGTTGCACAAGAAACAAACCTGGCTTTTCTAAACTCTAATACTTGATATGTAATAGTAAAACAGCACCTACCTAAATAAATCGTAACTAGCAATCAAAAACCTATATTTATTGTAATATATATAGGTCTGTGGTTGTATTTTATATAGCCTTCGTAACTTCTTCTATAGAGAAATGACTTTTGTAATTTCTTTTACTGAAAATTGGGCACATATGTTCAGCAACAAACCCTATTAAATTGTAAACAATTTATAAAGCCTTTAAAACACAATAACTAATCATACATAAAGATATTTAATTTCATTATTTTTCTTCCATAGTTTCAGAATGGATCAGCCAAAGAGTTAAGAATTTTGTTCTTACTTTTATGCACATACTGTGAAATTTTAAAGAAAATAAAATTTATATATATATATATATATATATATATATATATATATATATATATATATATATATATATATATATATATATACAAGAATTGCTCTCTTAAGAGTATAGGATTAGCTTTCTCACCACACTATGATCCTATCACTTGTCTGGACCAGTTGGAAAGTGGTGGGGGAGAAAGAAGGGAGTATCTGGGTGATCTATTGTTTATAAAAAGAAAAGGGAGCGACCTAAGTTCGAACTCGAGGGCTAATGCTAAATAAATAAAGATTGCGTGTGGTGCCCCCTTGCCCCCCCCCCTTTATTAAGCCTCTGCAGGAACCTATTAAAGTGGAGTGGTAGCAAGCAAATAATTATCATCCTGTTTAATGGAGCTTAATGCCATATTTATATTTATTTTCCAGGGAAAGGAACCAATCGATTTTTTATTATTTCAATATCATCCGGAGTTGTAGCGTTGTTAACCCTTGCTGTGGTTATAATTATCGCTATAGCTTTATGTCGAAGGTAAGTTACAATGAATCCTTGTTGTTATGGAGTGTGTGTGTGTGTGTGTGTGTTTCTATGTTGACGATGGGAAGAGGATAGCGATTGGTTCTGAATGATGCAACATAGGTGGCATTGTTGTCATTTGGTTTTAGACGACTCCAGAACGTGAGACTGAAAGATTGTGTTGTTGTAGTGAATTAAATTTTCTTAAAGAATATTATTACTAATGTCTAGATTAACTTTTAACTTGATTTTGTTCATATTATTATAAAAGTTATATTTAGTATTGTTCAAAAAAAAGAAGCTACTCAAGTCATTTAGAGTTTATTAGTCAAGAAATAATACACCTTCAGCGGTTGAGTTGTCTACCAACAGTATGATGCTACAACTCAAAGATCGTAAGCAGTACTTATGTCTATTTGTCAGCCAGGCTCTCAAATTGTAATGGGATATTTAAGATATTTAATTTCTGTTTAAACGTTTATCTAACTGCATGTTTATCTATCCTTGTCTCCTGAAGTCACTGTTTCTTTCTTTCTCTCCTTTTAAAGTGTATGTCTTCAATTCTCATTCATTGTATGAACCAAACATCTTTTGTTTTAGAAGGAAACAAATTGACCAGAGTTCAATGAAAGATAAAGATGAGTTACCATCTCCCCAGCACAAGGACGGTCATGTCTATCACGGTGAGGAACAACATTTCATTCAACTTTCAAGGAGACAACAAGTCTCTTACTGCTCCCATTTCTTGCATTTTCATTCATGTTTCAGAAAAAAGAATTAGAAAAATAAACGAAATATAATTATATCAATTAGTTTGGATCAGTCATGTAATTAAATTTGTGATAGATCTAGACTAACAACTATAAATTTGTGTTATTAATAATTTTAACCAATTGTTTTTGTTTAGCGCTAGTTTGTGCTTTTAGTTTTCTCACTACGCTTAGTACATAATTACCAACTAA
Organism: Biomphalaria glabrata; assembly: GCF_947242115.1. Lineage (NCBI taxonomy): Eukaryota > Metazoa > Mollusca > Gastropoda > Planorbidae > Biomphalaria > Biomphalaria glabrata. The sequence goes on from NC_074716.1 coordinate 32,160,811, forward strand.
TCGTTTTTTTAAATTGATTCTTGTGTAGTCAGGTAAAAGAAATAATTGTGCAAAATTTCAGCTTAATCCGAGATTGGATGTCAGAAAAAAAAATAGAATATCCTTTTTACCACACAGTCTGTCAGAGATTGAGTTGATGTTAGTTTTGTAAAAAGTTTGTTTTCTCCTATTAGCAGCTTTAGTATTGAGGATTTTAAGATATTATAACATTAGAAGATAGCAACCGCTATTGTAAATAAGTTATTCAAATTTCTCTTGTTTTATACCATCAATCTGATGTCTATGTTGTAGAAATTTTGATTGTAAACATTCCATTACAGTAATATATATTGCATGTTTAAACAGAAATCTTGCAACCTGAGTATGTGGAACTGTATCGAGAGAGCCAGATCCGGAGTGACCCAAACAATTTCACTCCAATCTATCTTGAACTAGAGGACAGTTGCTATACTATGGAGTGAAACTATGTGTTATTGATCGGCGATACGAGATGGCATATTTTCACACGACATAGTTTTGATTTCTCAGACAAACTCGATTGTTCTGATGCTAAATGAATGCCACTTTAAAACTTAATTGATGATTTTCAACAGTTTAACATTTTTTTTTTAATGATTGTTTCTTTTTTAATATAATGGAATGACAATGTTTTGTTAAACATCTAAACACAATTAGTTAAATAGGTAAAAAACAAAAAACAAAAAAAAAAACTTTTATATATTAAGGATCTCACTAAACCTTAGGAGAGCAAGGCCAGTACTGACCTGCTTTGAGTGGTATAAAAGGCTGGACGAATACCTCCCAGTGGGGCTGCCACCTAGAAAATTAGTGGATGGTTAGAAATGCAGAAGAAGTATCCAGATGCAGTTTTTAATGCATCATGCCACTAGACTATCTGATAAAACTGGCCTCTCCACCAACCGACAAAACATTCAACGTTTTCATCCCCCCCCCCCCTTTGGTGTCGCCGAACGACCCCAGACATACGCTTGAAACTAGTAGACCCTAATGCCACTAAGCAAAGTCGTTCATCTAACGACTTTCAAATTCTAGCACTTGAGACCATTAATGCCTTCAAGCCCAGTGCTATTTTTGCATATACTAATGGGTCGGCATTGATAGATTTACTCAGTAAAAAATCTTTCTACCATGTGGTAGTGTTTGCATCTTTGATACGGAGACCATTGCAGTCTGTGAAGCCTTAAAGGTCATTGATTCTCATATCGGCGAGAGACATTTGAGGGCAATACAGATTGTTGTGGTCACTGACTCAAAATCTGTACTACAGGCTTTACAAAGCCCTGGACCATGGCCCCACAATATCGACACTGTCATCATGGTGTCTCACGATATAATGCAATGGGTACCGAGTCACATAGGTGTGACTGGCTACACAATTGCAGACTCCTTGGCCCACCAGGGAGGGCAAATTCCACCCACTGAACAGGCTGCAAGTTTTCACCATGTTCTGGCTATAATAAAAAAAAAAACAGAAATGGAAAAGTGGTTTGAGTGCTGGGACAAGTCCCAAAAAGCCCGTGAAATCAGGTAGCGCATGAGGCGCCCTGACCGCACTTCCCTGTGGTGGAGGCTGTCCAAGCAAGCTATTATAGCACAGTGCAGGACAGGCAACTGTCCTGTTGGCTGATATTTCTCTCAGCTATGGCCAAATTTCGATTCACGGTGCCCCCGCTGCGGGTAAGAAGTGGAAACCGTGCCTGATATTCTGTTTGACTGCCCCAGACTTAATGATCTCCGACTCGACAGGTCTGGGAAACCAAAAATTCTCGAACTGTATGGTGACGTGTATGCACTACGCAAGACAGAAGGGTTTCTGTCCAGGGCTTTTCCAAGAGAGGATTGAAGCCTCTCAAGCCCTCACTTAAATGGAGTTTGATGATGATGATGATGAAGAATCTCAACTGTTTCACATAAGAGCCTTAAGTAACACATTTCACCTTTCTAATTATCTCCATTACCTGTTCTACAAGGTTCTTTAAAAAATTCAAACATAAGTACTGGTTCTAGACTAAAATACCAGTAGATGTGATTGAACATAACAAAAACATGATCTTAAGTAAAACACGAACATCCTTTATACAAAGAAACACTTAGCGTCTGTTTTTACAGGCAAACACTTTGTATTGAAATCTGTGCATGTTTTTTTAGTCTCTTCTACCCTCGTTATGGAGAGATTGTTGAGACGAGCAAGAAGAGACGGCAATTGGTGTGTGTGTTTTGAAGTCAGAAACGAGGGACAGATACATGGGTCCTCTTTAATGGTGGTCTCTTATTCTTTGAGTTAATACATTCAACTTATGAAATAGCTTACTCCTTTGAGTGCTTGCTAGATGCGTAACTAGCGATGTGCGGGTGGGGGGTGGGGTGCATCAAGTGTTGAACGAAATGTAAATTTCCTCAGTATAAGTTTTTAGTAAATACTTGATATTGTACATATATAAACGAATACAAACTACTGTATTTTAAATGTAAATTAAAAAAAAAAAATCTACTTTGTTAATCTTCTATCTTCTTTCCTAAATTGAATGTAAGCTGTAAACCAGCTTGTAATAGATTGACGAGATTTTGTTTGAAAGCTATTTTGACAAGCCGACATGTGGTTTAAGTTGCTACCTCATTGTTCGATGTACTAGTTATAAATGAGGGACAAAGTCATTATGAAAACATTGGTTTTATCTAGATTAATCTAGATCTAGATGTTATACATATACCTTTTGATCCAGGTAATTGTAAACAATTAATTTGTCAAAAAGGAAAACAAATATATATATATAAAATAAGAACTAAATTATCCATTTTAAATTTCTTCTGGTCGTTTTGGTAAATACTCGGCACCCATGATTTTTTTAACAAGCAATATTTTGTCATCTCACCGTCAACAGTATTCTTGATAGCAACACTAGAAATAGACTTAGTCTCCTCATCAAAAGCTTTGTTAAAACATTACAACTTCTTTTTGAACTCTGTCCAGCATATCAGTCAGTGTAATGAATGGTAAATAAACTCTTTGAAATGAGCTAGATGGAAAAGGAAGATTAATTGACTTGTAAAAAAACATTCAGACTTTGAAAGTGAATGAAAACATTTATTTTCGATGTACATGAATAATTTAGCCTATTAATCGAGTTTTATAACAAGAACGTGTATGAAGATTGTTATTAAATGTCTCTATTATAAAACCTCGTCACCGATTGGGTCTAGATTCTAAAAGTTAAAAGTAATAAATATAGAGAGGTGGTTAAATAATTGTTGAGAGCTAGGCTAGGGTAAGAAAAGTATTTCTAAATTATTGAGAGCGAGGGTTCCTATGTTGAGAGAAGTTGTTCTAAAATGTTGAGAGAAAGAGGGTTCTCATGTTGACTAGTGTAGTGACAGCTGGAGATGCTGACTAGGACTTGTGGTTGAGAGGCTTTATACTGACAAGAGAGACTTACAAGATCTAATAGATCTTTTCTTCTTTCACATAGTCTAGCCAGCGGTGACAACAAATGTAATGCTGCCACACAGCTATTTGATAGGCAGAAATGTCTGAGGTTCTAAAGGGGTAAACCTTGTTTGAAACGATTATAGATGACAAATGTTATGGAGGTACACATCAATATGGATCTATTTCAGAACAGGATTGCGTCTAATTAGGTTTGTAATAACACATCCACATTTGAAAACCATTGTTGGCGAATCCTTCAGGGTGAGGTGGAAATGCCATGTCCTCATTATTGCTGTCATCCGTGTCTAAATAAATGTATTCCTCTGTCGATGTCATCCCATACACCTCTTGGCACAGATTGCCAAACTTGCTTAAGTAGAAAGGTGATCCGTTGGGTAAAATTATGGGAGTAGTTGGGCTACCATCCGCACGACAACAAAATCTTAAATAAAAATTGGGACCCGTTTCCAAGAGAAATCCACCGACCGTCCCTGAGTAATAGTTTTTTTCTTCGTTTATTCGGAAACCTCCGCTCTTGAAGCCAGCTGGGCAATGGCGTCCTACTCTATTGATACAGTATGATCCGATTGGCCAGTGGCTGCTGGAACCATAGTTTGAGTCCTTAGCACAGAATGACAAATAGACAAAATGCTTGCTTGAATCAATAACCTTAACAGGCAATGCCAGGTGTATATCATCACTGTACTTGTCTGCATTTCCGCTGCTCTCAGTGTGATATTTTCGATAGCCTTCTTTCCAAAGCCACGACTTCTTTGCATTGGTCGGGCATCCAGTGTTCGGTTTCAGCAGTGCGTAAGTTCCTTTCGGCCACGAAACTTCTCCACTCCCAACGACGGACGCTTCCAAAGTTGTCCCATTCAGAGAATTCAGTTGTAACGTTTCGTTCATTTCTTGTATTAGAATCTCCTGTCTCCGCAATTTTTCTTCTAACTCTGTCACATCTTGCACCGTATGCCGCTGTAGTTTCTCTTGCATCATCTCCTTTAAAGAAGCCAATTCCAATGAAGAGTTTTCTAACAGAGTCAAAGCTTGGCTCAATTTCTCATCCTTAGTTGTGGCCAAATACTCAATGAGCTCAGAGTTAGTCCTCGCCAGTTGTTTGGTTTCATCGACTAGTTCTTGAATGGAAGCATTAAATGACATAATGATTTCAGTCAACGTTTTCTGAAAGACAATGTCCTTTGATTTTAAAATGCTATCGCAATTTGCCCTTTCAACTCCCATGACTGTTTTGACAGGACTTTCTTTAAGATTTTTGAAGATGTCTTCACGTGACAGGATCTTCGAGAAAACTTTTTGAGATTCCTGAAGCAAAACAATTGACAGAAATATTTGCATACAAATGTTTGAAAATAAACATAAATTATAAGGAGTAAAATTGTTTAAAAATGTAAAGTAAAGCTGTCCTTCGTATTTTTGGTTGAATGTATACCAAGGGTGTGCGAAAAGAACAATTATTCATTCGATTCTACCTTAGAATTAAATATATACCAAGAACCCTGGGAATGCTAAATGTGAAATTAATTTTGCGCTAATTTAATTATATTTTGTTTTTGCTTAAAGAAAAAAAAAAGAAATCGAATGTTTTCGGGCATTTCAAGAATAAACAAGAAATTATTATTTCTGAAGCAAGTCCTAACTCCATCATCGAACTAAAAGACAAAGCGGGGCTTACATTGCATTCATATTTAGTGGAGACAGTTCCATCGTTCTACTGAGGGTAAGAGACATGTTCGCTGATTGATAATGCGCATGACTTCCAAACCCAGGGACCACGGGTTCGTATCTCGGTGAAGACTGCGACTTTGAATTTCAGGATTTCTAGCACTCTAATGGGTACACGACATCAGTTGAGGAAAGTAGGTTGGCCATTACACCACTTCCCTAAACATCGCAAGCTCTTAAGGGTTGTTGTTTTTGTTACTTCTAAGGGTGAACATTTGCTCGAGGTTTTAATCTCTATTTCTTGGAGTTGACATTTTGTAATATCTCCCTCCTACTTAAGTTGACCTTGTGGAATGTTTTAGTGGTGGCCTAAAGGAAATCTAAATCCACTACTACTAGTATTAAATCAAACAACCTTCTCGCCTGGTACGCAATCATAAAGTGTTTGATACTGCTGAAAGTAATTTAGTTTTGCACACGTACCCTTGAGTCAGACGTGTAATAGGTAACGTCACAACGGTAATCATCAGCTATGTCAAAGTCACTTCGTCTCCAAGTCAGCTGGATAAAGGAGGTCGGATCCAGGGCGGTCCCGGTGCTGCCTTTGGTTAGGAATAGAGTTCCATCTTTTGATGTCACGTGATCAGATCCTTGCGATATTTGTGCTAGTGTTTGCCATTGGTTCTTTAAAGACAATATACTTTATGAGTATCTATCTATCTATCTATCTATCTATCTATCTATCTATCTATCTATCTATCTATCTATCTATCTATCTATCTATCTATCTATCTATCTATCTATCTGACTGTCTGTCTATTCATCTGTCTATCATTCTCAAAGAATGTCAATAAACAATCTAATTATCATGTTAAGAAAAAACTTAATAAACATTTCAGGAAACATATCAAGAAATATTTTTTAAAAATATACTCTTCTATACTATATAAGCCTAACTTATGTATTGTCCACTTACTAGCTGGTGAAAAAAGATGGTATATTCAGCAACCTTAATGTCTGAGTCCAAAGTAATGCCGAGGACTTGACACTGAAGTGTCACATTATCTTCCTGTGAACTGCTCAAGTCAGGTGTAACAATATCAAAGTAGACATTCAAACTCGTATCGTTTGATGTCATTAATCCAGTCACTACAATGACATATACCAACACCACTTGCAAACAACTTCTAAGTTTTGTGACCATTATGATTTCATCATTAGTTGTTACCTGCAAAAAGAAAAAATGCTAATTTACTACTTAAAAACAATGTTATAAATTATTTTATCATAGTTAATTAGTTAAAAAAAACTATACTGATTTTTTTTCACAAGAGAGTGATTATATATTTCACTTAAAATTTTTAATATTTTGTCACTTTATTATTGTTCAACGAGTAGATGGAAGTAATTTGTCAATTATCTACTACGTTTTAAACGAAATTCTATTTTCTATTTATGGACTACAAAACTTTTCGAAGAAACTCCGAGTAATAAAGAACTACAACCAGATGAAGTGCCAATCAAGCAGACTATGTCCTTGACCTCATTTACCCATCTGTTTATTAATGTATCTAAATATCTAATGACTACCATCAAGACAGGAAGTATAAAAACGACTGGTGTGTAAATGCACAGAGTTCCGTTCACTTTTTTTTTTAAAAAAGTTACAAACCTGGAACTTTCACTTATTACATTTGTATCACATGATCCTTTGTATGTTTTCTCGTTGAGCTCCTTACGACTTGGGTGAGCTATGGATCACATGAGATGAAAGTCTGGGCGTTAGCTCTATTCGGAACATTGGCGCTCACGTAGCAGCACCCCTCCCTCTCACCACACATCTGATCTGTCCAAAAGAAAGGTAAGTGCTGATGGGCGTCGCTGTCTCTGCCAGGGTGTAGCACTGTGTGATGCGAGCTGTCTCTGCCAGGGTGTAGCACTGTGTCATGCAAGCTGCCTATGGGTTACCGGTTCTCGAGTTTTAGTTAGGATATAATTCCGATGCCATTCCATGTTTGGGCATAGCCGCAAGGCTCCGGAGGTTTGAATTCAGAGTCTTCCTTCTCCTAGGTGGGTAAAATAAATTATAGCTTTCATGCTTAAAGCATGCTCAGAGCGCTATGGCCCAATCTTATTTGTGGACGAGTTGTGTGTGTGTGTGGGGGGGGGGGGGAGGTGGTATCTGGGAGAAGGTATTCCGTGCTGCCTTTAGGCGCTCAGTAAACACAACTCTGCTTGAGTCGGGTGTCGAACCTCAAGCCCCCTTCTTAGGTAGCCAAGCCAAGCCAAGTTCAAGCGCACTTAGCCTCTCGACCCCTCTTCCCAGAGCTAACAGTCCCCTCCTGCCCCACCTATTCATTGTTATTAACTACGTTCCATATTTTAGTTTACTCTTTAATAATCTTTATTTACAGTCAAACAATTGGAAACCTCGATAGTTCATCGTTATTCTTTATTTGGATTGAATTTTAAACATTTTGTATATATTTATACTCGTGGACATGACAAGACTGTTGTGAATTGAAGAAGATTGTAACTGTTGTATGGTATGCACGTCTGACCAAAACTGTCCTCATATCATCTTTCCAAAGCGTGTAGATCTTATTAACGCGTATAAAACAAGAATTAGGCGCCTAAATATTTTGTGTTTTTTTTTTTGTAGCAAGCTGACGCCTGTTTTAGTTTCTTTAGACACAGATAAACGACAGTGTGAAGTACCAATAGGCCTTGCTGCCAGATACAACATATAAGGGACAAAAGTCCTCGCCCATAGATTTTCTTTACAAAAATGTATTATATATATCATGGGCGTAGCCAGGGGGGGGGGGTTGGACACAACCCCACTTCCGAAATGAAATCGGAGATTAGTGACTGATCTTTTGCTTTAATTTTGTTTATTTTAGGTGAAATTTTAATACTAAACCATCACTTGCCTTAGCACAGCCAAGAGGGTTTTGGGTTTAAAACCCCTACCAAGGGATTTTGAATTTGAAACCCCATACCAATGGATTTTGAGTTTAAAACCCCCTACCAGGGTTTTTGAGTTTGAAAACCCCTACCAGGGGGTTTTAATTTTAAACCCCCCTACTAGGGGTTTTGACTTTTAAACCCCCTACCAGAGGTTTTGAGTTTGAAGACCTCTACCAGGGGGTTTAAAGTTTAAAACCGCGTACCAGGGGTTTTGAGTTTAAAACCCCCTACCATGGGGTTTTCAGTTTGAAACCCACTACCAATCAAAAAATGCTATGAGCATAACCATAGCATAGCCAAAGGTTTTTTTTAGTTTAAACCCCACACCAGCGAAATTTGAAGCTAAAAAATAAATCTTTAAAAAAAAATTAAAAAAAAATTCGAAATCAAATTGCTATAAGCATAGCCCAGCCTATTGGGTATTTTGAGTTTAAATTTTCCTTCAGAGGGGTTTGATGCTAAAAAATACCTCTTCAATATAAAAAAAAGCAAATTACACACTAAAATTCTTTGAGCGTAGCAAAGCCAATGGGGGGTTTAAGTTTAAACCCCTCTCATCCAGATGGCTTTTTTAAAAAGTTTAAAACCCCTCAATATAGTTTTGAGTTTAAAATCCCCCTACCAAATTCTATGTCCGTAGCTAAATGTGGTTTTGAATTTAAAAAACAACAACTCCATATATATTTTAGTTTAAAACCCCCCAACAGATGATTTTTACGATAAAACTTCCCTTTTCAATATAACATCTAAAGCAAAATAGTCACCTAATTCCAAGATCGTAGTCAAGAGAAGTTACACATGTCTACCAGTGGCTGGGCTCCATTAATAAAGTGCAATGAAATTGAAGAGCACTAAATGTAGCTCAACAAAGATGGCCAAGACGGATTTTAGGAGTCAGTTATAGAGATCGGGTCTAAATCAAGGAAATCCTATTCCGAAATGGGAGTCAACCCCTTAGTAAGATTGTGACAGAGCGTCGCATGAGGTTTGCGGGGCATGTTCTCCGACAAAATGAATTATGCATAAGAGTTGCGATGACATCCTCTACTTGGCGCCACACTTTCATGGAGGTAGTCAGAGCAGGTGGGAAGAGGCTTCAGACATTGCCAGTGACAGATTTTTGTGGAAACAGCTAGCCACCAAATGCGCCGAACGGAGGGTCTAAGTCAGTAAGAACAGCACATTAGGTTTTTGAAATAAAACTTTTTTTATAGCAGGATAATGCACTGTAGATACCTCAGAATATGCATTTTGTTGGCTTTCAAAATTAGAAATAGTGCTCCACCAGACCCCTTGCTGGCAAAAGCGAGAAGTCTACAATTTTTTCACTAACTCCAGGAAGAACCTATTCCAGGGCACAATAAACGTCTACCAAAATAATGAAGGGTCAAAATGTAATAGAGATTAGTTATGTACACACACACACACATCCATCCATACAAACATATTTTTTTCAGGGGAGGGGGCGGGGGGGGGGTCGAAAAAAAATCCCCCCTCCTAAACTCCCCCCGAAAAAAATCCTGGCTACGCCCATGATATACATATATATATATATATATATATATATAAGGATTTTTTTTCTTTTGCCTGCTTTCTGACGCCCTATTTCATATCAACTTGACCAGAGCTCCCCATTTTCCCATGTTCTGTCACATGTTATGATTTGAGAATGAGTGCTGTCGTGTGCTGTGTGTTGCCTGCGTTGTGAGTGATGGCATCAATGGCCTTGCTGTTTTCCTTAGAAAATAAAAATTCATGGCTTCACGAAATAACTAGAACTGTAAAGAGGATGCTGATGTCAAGAGTTGGATGCTACATGGTTAAATTTGAGCTGCATTGGCTATTAATATGAGTAACGATTTAATTACACTTACTTTTTTAGCTATCGTACAATCTTTAGTTTTTTGTTGACTATTTAAAAAGGTCAGATTAGATAATCGAATTAAATAGAAATTCATGTAGTCCTATGTTTTATGATCTAATGGTATATTAAAAAACACTTAAATAGACCATGAATGATATCCACTTTGTCTGCATTAGATTGTGCAAAATATGCATGTCATAACTGGTTAATGTGAAATTCTGCACTCATCCTTAGTCTTCAGATTCGGTAATTGTAATTTTGTGTCTTTTATTTCTTCCACATAGTAAGTAAGCTAAGTGGAAAAAAAAAAGGGAATATTTAGCAGAGGTGGTAAACGACTGCGTCTCGCGTTCGATTCTTGGTGAGATTAAGATTTGAATCGAGGATTTTCTTCTTCTCCCCTCCCTCGCCACCGTCCTACTGTCTCTGATTTCTCTAACAAGCTTTTGAGGGATTTACTTTTGACACTGTGACTTTGGTCTCCAGTTTATCATTTATTTATTCATTTGACAATTAAAAAAAATGTATGCACACAGCCTAACATGGTGGCTGCTTTAAATATTCTTCTTCTTCTAGCCATATTTTTAATTTGTGCCCGCTTCTAAATATATACTTTTTATGTATTCTTGGAAATCTACTGTATTGTATGTTAAATCGAAAAGGTTTACTTTAAGAATAAAATTAATAGCTATTGCATCTATCTTTAGCCCGCTAGAAAACAGGCTAATCTCGGATTTTTTGTTTATAGCAGACACACGGTCAGACAGGCTACACAAAACTTATAGCATCTTGCACTTTATGCTAAAAAAGTGTAACAGGTAAAAAATAAAAGATGATGTGAAATGCAGAAACAAATCCTAGAACGCTGGCACATCTGAAAATTAAAATGTAGTGAGTTTTGAATTAAAACACAATCTTGAGAAGTCTGATTACTTTTATATTTGAAAGTTTACTCAAGTATTCTCTTGTATTAGAAAAGTTAGCTCAAGTATTCTCTTGTATTAGAAAAGTTAGCTCAAGTATTCTCTTGTCTTAGAAAAGTTATCTCAAGTATTCTCTTGTCTTAGAAAAGTTAACTCAAGTATTCTCTTGTATTAGAAAAGTTAGCAAAGTCCCACTGAGTTAAAGACATAGTACAGAATCGGATTCTTGCTGCAAAATTCTGCAGCATTCTCAACAATCTTGTGAATTGGGGTGAAGCAACCGCCGTAGAATCGAACAGTTCCAGGCCTCATATCTCGGTAGCAGCATTTCTGGTCACCTGGGCACTGGGCATCAATTTCGCAGGTTTGCGACATCTCAGTTCCGTCTAGCATGTATTCTTGGGGACATTCTCCAACTTTTGGTGGTTCTAGGACTTTCTCTTCTGTAGCCAGAACATAATTAAACAAATAAAATTATTTTGTTTTAATTTGATAGCATTCGTAATATTTTAAAATATAAAAAAAAAAACATTATGAGACTTCAAATCTTAGATTAATTGCTGTGTGTTGGGAATATTTGATTTAAGAGCTCTTATTGTCCAGGAAAAAAAGAAGCTACAAATGTGATATCTATCATTTTAATAGTAAGTTAATGTCTGTAAAAAAAATTAATTGCATTCACATTTTGGTGAATGAGTAAAATGAATATGAATGTCGAGATGACAAGTCTATAAGCTCTTTAAATTCTGAAGACTGATTTCCTCACCTACTCTACTAACTGTAGTTACGTGGAAACTGTAAACAAATGTAAAGCTTTGGGACGTTGTGAAGCTTTCACAGCACTAATGTAAACCTTTGGCATCTTTTGACAACCTTCTACCCACCGGATACGCCAAATTCAAGTCCTAATTACAAAACTTTGATTCTAAGTAGATAGACGCTGCTCCAACGCCTCCATCGTTCCATTGACAGCGGGCTGTACTTTCAAATGTCTACAAGTTTAACTTTTATCTCCACTTGCCAGACCTCAAACCAAAACATATTTTCATTAGAATAGGAACAATTTTTTTAAACCAATTTTATTTCGTGTTGACGTCTGCTTGATGACCAACAGGCCAAGTAACACGCCCGAAGCAATTGTTCATTCGACTGGGACAACCAGATTGGTCTGAATTAGCCCCGCTGAACCTATATATCAGTAGAGTCCTTCGAGAAGAGGTCTCTATCCCCCCAAAAACAACAACAACAACAACAACAAAATCTTCAATAACTTACGCGTGTGTTGCCAACAACATCTGTTCAAGTTGGTGCCCAGTTGCGTACACACTGTACCATCGCTACAAGGTTTTTGTAAGCAGTCTATTTCTGTGACATTGTCAACCACAGGGTAGCCTGCCGTGGTCTTATCCTTGAAACTGCACGTATTGTCGTAGTAGACTTTTGACTCTGAAAGAAAAAACAACCCACTAAATAATGATTGACGATGTTGAAATGACTCAACTTGTATATAAACAAAGCGTAAATAGATAATTTTAAAGAAGTTGTCATGAAATAATTAAAGTTTTATGCGCAATACTTTATAAGAATTTGATTATGGGTAAAAACTAGATTGTCTAAAAATTGTAAAGCAGTACAAACTTGGGACACATGTAGCTATTGGCTTGCAAGGTGCTCTCTCACAGTTGCTCTTTACAAGTCGACATTCTTGTGTACTGGCGCAACTCTGTTAGAAAGTTAAAGTAAGTTACGTTAGAAAATTGTAGTTCTAGAGAGACTGAGTTCAGGGAAATAGTCCAGAGTTAAAGAAAGACTGAGTTCAGGGAAATAGTCCAGAGTTAAAGAAAGCTTAGAAATATAGATTTGAAATTTAAAAATGTTGTTTGTTTGTTGTTTTTTTACCTGAACAAAGTATAACAGGGAAATAAATATGAAAGAAAAATACTTTAGGAACTATTAAAAACGAACGAGAAATCTAGACAAGACAGAGACAGAAAGAGAGAGATGGAAAGATAAAGAGAGACAGAGGGAGACAGAAAGAGAGAGATGGAAAGATAAAGAGAGACAGAGGGAGACGGAGAGAGAGAGAGCAAGACTTGCCATTTTTGTGCAGGGATGTTCAGGCTCAGGTATACATTTACAAGTAGGACAACCGTTTGAGTCCAGCACGTTGCCATAGCTACAAAATAAAACACAGTTGCGAATACATGCTGAAAATAAAAGACAGAAATATTGGATTAGATTTTCTACTTACTTCAATACACAAGAAATATTGGATTGGATTATCTACTTACATTAACACAAGATGAATCTGTATTTATAAAATCAAATGTTTTTTTTTTTTTTTTTGTTTTTTTTAGAATATAAACAATATTTCCTAATCTGAAGAAATAAAATGTGTATTGAATTAAGATAAAACATTTACAAAATCACGCAAGCAAATAAAATTATTTTAGGAATTTACTCATAGAATCTATGGCTCTTTATAAAAGCTCAAAGGTCAGATAACAAATACTTTTTAATGTGGAGCTACAGGCCATTTATGAGATTTTTATTACTTGCTGTAAAATATAGATTTGTGTAGTGCTAAAATGCATGTTTCAGGCAAATTAAAGAATTCCAAAATATTCTAACATAGAAAATAAAAATAAAATAAAATATGAGAAAAATCATGGAAGATTTGCCCTTTCTTCTGACCTTTCTTTGCTTCACACTGACACGTCTGACATCCGGTACTGTCTACCACACGTGATTGACCAGCTGGACACGTGGTAGTGGCACAATTTAACTGAGGACACCGCACCTGGGCTAGAAGAGAAATAACGGTTCGCAAACAAAGAGAATAGTTCCAACATATAGCATTGTATCGTGGAAGAGAGACGTTTGACTTAATTAAACATACACTTGATAGAGTCATTAAAACAAGGGATAAAATCAACTGATTTAAGTCTAATAGTGCGTAGAGACTGTTGTTTGGAGATTGGTACTTGTTTTTTTTTTTTTGAAGGTGGAATTGCTTTTTTCACTTTATATTTTAAACTTAGGAAAAAAAATCATCTTTCTATGACTTTTCTAATTGAAAGATTATTGTTTTATAAATTAGTAGCCAAGGAGGTCAAAGATCTGCCTCTTGGGTTCGAATCCTGATGAGCATTAAGATAGGAATTGCAATATCTTTGTTTGCTTACCCCCCCCCCCCCCCAATCTCTAAAAGGCAACTGGCAATTAGTAAAGGCCATAAAGCGTTCATTGCCCTAATTCTATTTTTTAATTTTTAATATTTGTTAATGATTTCAATATTTGCTTGACATTACTAGTTGATGTTAAATATATTTAAAATTGTACAGAATGACACAAAAAGAATGAATATCTAGAACGTTTGATGTGCTACGTCAGTTATGTGTTTCCATTATTTATATTGTTTATTATAAACATTTCTTCCTTTTCGTTTTTTTTTATATTCATTAAATGAGCCACATTTTAAAGATAACTCAAACATATAATGTAGCCCTGGAATTAGAATGTGGGTTACAATGAAATTAAACGACATGCTCTATTTTTCTTTCCTTCTCTCTCTCTCTCTCTCTCTCTCTCTCTCTCCCTCTCTCTCTCTCTCTCTCTCTCTCCCCTCTCTCTCTCTCTCTCTCTCTCTCTCTCTCTCTCTCTCTCTCAGGAACCCCCATTTGTTTCTCAGTGTTTTAAGCCTGTACATCGTTATTGCAAGACCCGCTTTATTACGCCAACTCCCGACACACGTACCTATGCTTTAAGTCCGTGAATTCTAGTATCACTTTTACGTATCTACTCCTACACCCACGTCCTTCCGCCCACAACGTAGAAGCAGGTCCTATGTATACTATCTGACTTTACTTCGGCTTCTTAACTCTTTCTCTCCATAATTATTTGCCACATTCTGGTGGAATTAACGTACGTATCGTTAGTTAGGAGAGAATGAGTTAATTCAATATCTAAAATAACTTATTTGGCCCTTACACTCACGCTTTCCCTTAAAAAAAAATTAAGAGCTAATTACTTTCTGGGACACAGGTAGCCTCTTTTTGGCACGGTGGCTTTGAACAGGGTGTGTCTCGAACTAGACACGAATATCCAGTCTTGCAAATCTGTGGGATTCAGACAACGAAACATGTCATTCACGTTTCTATTTGTATGAAAACTCAACACTAACAATTCATTGTAAACATTTTTATTAAGAAATACATTAAATAAATACGCTTTAAAAAAAGCTTATATTAAGTGTAACTGTATCAATTAGTTTGTATCAGTCATGTCATTTTAATATCGTTTAGTCGAGACGTACTACATCTGTGTGGTTAGAATTATTTTTACCAATTGTTTTTGTTTAGCTTTTAGCCTTCTTAAAGAGCTATGATCATTTTACTTGTCTGGACTAGTTGGAAAGGTTGAAGGAAGAAGGGCTATCGTGGTGAATGTTTACATGATCGCTTTTAAATCCATAAAAAATGTTCACAAAGGGTGCAAAAGTCCTCAAGGGGACTAATTCAACTTATACCACCACATATGTCAAGTACGATTTCTATCCCTTGTTCAAGATACCAAACAAAATAATTAATTACTAATAGTTAATTAAATAATTGGTTAACTTTTTGAATTGATTCTTGTATTGTCAGGTAAAAGAAATAATTGTGCAAAGTTTCAACTTAATCCGAGATTGGGTGTGGAAGAAATAAATTAGATAGAGTTGGTATAAGCTTTGTAAAAACAAGATGGTAGTCTCATAAAATGTGTATCCAAGTAAGTAGCTTGAATATAGTTAAAAATAATTCTGGGAAACATTTACCACTTTGTCACAAGGATCAGGCAGAAGACATCTTCGTGTACATCCCGAGTAACAGCACCTGGCTCCAGCCTCGCAGTCCCCGTCTACCTGACACTCGTGGGCTGGGTACTGGGATGGAGACATCGGGACACATGCCTGAGGCGATGTAGGGCAGGTCCACAGTGGATCCACCTGCAGACAAGAATATCTAAACCTGTTATATCATTATATAAACTCATTCTAGAAGTGTTTATATATATATACATTACAGATTTGTTACCGGCAAAGTGCAAATGCAGGCGTTTTGGTACAAATTACGAAATGATTCTTCATCTCCTCCTTTGCCTAGGCATTCTAGAGAATTACTATTTCTACGTCAGGCAAAGTAGAAAAATGTGTTGTTTTTTTTTAAGAAATATATTTATACATTAAATATAACTGTGTGAAACAAACAAATGAATGCTTGAACTTGGCCTGGCTACCTATGATGGGGACATGGGGTTTGACATCCGACTCGGGCAGAGTTGTGTTTAATGAGCACTTAAAAGCAGCATGAAAACCTTCTCCTAGATACCCCTTCCCCCCACAGGTCCACAAATGAGATTGGACCACAGTGCTCTGAGCATGCTATAAGCATGACAGTAGCGCTATATGAAAGCTAATTAAAAAAAAAAACACACTATCTTATGTTAAGAAACCCCTTCCAACAATGAGTCTTACCAGACGCATTCAAACCCATCGGAGGAAAAAAAAAAAGTGACGCCTAACAAAGGAGGACTAAAAATACAAACCAGACAAAGTGAACGTTAAAAACTTTGACTAACAAAGAAATGAAAAAAGTGTGTAAGTCATAGGCTCCACAATTAATTCATGTTTCTCAGACGAAGCAACTTTTTAGAACTGTTTATCATTCGACTTTTATGATATACGGTTACAAGCACTTTTTTTCAATGGCGAAATATGTGTCAATATTTGAGACAAAAAAAAATGAATTGCATTGAAGACTTGCTAAACATGATCATCACAATCAACCATTTGATCAGCTTTTGAAACAATATTTAGTTAAATATTTGTTTCGTAATAGTCATACCCACCGTAAAATGTAATTATTGGACCTCTTTTCTTTCATGTTTCTTACACGAAAAAATGAAACATCATATCATTGCTGTTCTACAAAGCATGCAGCTGTACGTGCGTAATGTTACAAACTACACACTTGGAAGAACAGGGTTTTAATTATTTAGATTTCATGAAAACAGAAATATTATCAAGAGAAATTATATTATTAATACAATACTTTAAAACAACACACTGCACATTGCCTAGGGAAAGTAGGAACTAAAGAAATCATTTCTCACTTTGCCTGCATTTTTTTGGGGCGTTTTTTAAAATGCCAAGGAATTCTATACATTGCCAGATTTCGCACTTTGACGGTAACATGTATATTGCTAAATTTAACAATGAGAACCAGTTTATTAAAACTATCTGTAGATCTAGGTTGTATATCTGTACGTTATTAAAAAAAAGACATTGAATTCTTACCGTCCTTGGTGATCCCTCAATGTACCCACACACCAGGAACACTATCAGGAACTGGGGAAGCTGAGGTCAAATGAATAGAGTGGAAATCAAGGACTCACATTAACGTCAAATAGAAAAACAAGCTACGATTGGTATTAATTAATATCCCGCCACCGAGAGACGGCCTTAATTATTGCGGGGCCAAATTTAATGAATGGTAGTAGACCCCTCTTCTGTTATTTTTTTTTTACAGGAACACCTATTGGTATTAATTAGATCATTACATCGACAATTATTAAACAACATGCATAGGAAGCAATAAATGCAATGGCCGCCAATGAGTTAATAAAAGTTACGTCAATCGTAAGATATACTAAATATGTTAACCCTTTAAGACCTACATCCCTAGCTCTTTCTCTCCATAATTATTTTCCATGTACAGATAAAACGCTTCATTTGACTCATTTGTATTTCACTATCCTGTTCTGATGAAACTTAAATCACTTTTTTTGTTTGTTTATCAGAAAATGTTATCTTTGGTATCGAGTTATAGGCAAAAGCATGCTCTTTTTACACAGCACAAATTAAAGTTTATAAATCCAAAAATCAATTTAGTTTAATGGGCTCACATCAACGTTGGCATCGTCAATTAGGAGGAAAAAAGTTAAAAGACTGTGAGATGAGCCATGATTGATAGTGGTGACTGATAGTGATATACTAAATGTAATTTGAGGTGCCTCTACCATGCGCATGACCCAATTAGGAGAGATCGGTAAAATCGGCCTAGGTCCCTGGTCCGACCACTCAGAGTCTACAAGAGTTTAAAATAAATACAACAATGATACAAATTTTACACTAACCTTTATAATCAGAAATATTAATTGAATACTTTATCAAATTTCAAAGATGACATTTAAGGATGCGCAGTATTTTGAAATGTGAGTGAAACATTGAAGTATGAAGAATTAAACTTACCATGATGTCAAGACAGTGGCTGTAGGTCATCAAGCATCTCATTTATATAGACTTTTGCACCATTTTAAACTAAGTAATCAAATAGCATGTGATAGGGAGCATTTCTGGCATGCCCAAAACACCTGGAGTTAGCTCCTGGACCCTCAACACAAACAGTATCTGTACACATAGACATTAGCCTATACATAAATCACTAAGGCTCACAGTGAAACCCACACACACACATGACACAACACAGTTCACACATAGCCGTCATGTTTGAACACATAATAAAAGGTGAACTCTTCAAGCAATTACGATACACTGACGTCAGTTATTAGTAACGGTTTGAATTGTTTGACATTTACATAGGTAAACTTCTTTTTTTATGTACTAAACTACATTGTCCGTTGACTCTGATGCGACACAGGCAATGTTCTCTGTGACGCACTGACTCACAGGCCATATTCTCTGTGACGCACTGACTCGCAGGCTATGTCCTCAAAATACAACGTCTTAAGATACTAAGAATTAGTCAGAAAAACATTCATTTCAAGACATATTTATGTATTCCCTTACCTAGAATAAATTCATTTTAGTGCCATTGAAGCATGGGTTGGATTATCTGTATCAGCCGTGAGATCCCATGAGTTTCTTAATTTTCTAAAATTATCATTTACGGATGGATTAAAATGTTAATATACTTGCGAGGTAATGAAAGTATTTTTTTTTCTGAGTAACTTTTACAATTGTTATGATGAGATAAGATATTTGGCTCTTGAATACATGCACGGTGGCCATTAAGTTAATAATAACGATTGGAGGGTATTGACCAATAAATATCTCTCCTTAAATAATAAACACTTATATGACTTGGAAAAATTATTTTAAAAAATAATGACTAGCATTAGTTTGAGAATCACTGAGCAATCGCAAATCAGATTTTTTTTATTTTCCATTGCTATTGCCCAATCAGAATGAAGTGGTTCATGGGTGGTATGTTTGAAGAGAGAGGGGAAAAAAAAAGGGCCAATGTTGATTTTTTTTCACTAACGTGTGGATTGAAAATCGTTAAGCTGTGCACATGAAATGTCTCACATGTAAACATGAAACTTATCATAAATGATAATGTTAACAAATAACAAAAATATAAAGAAAATCATACAACTTATTTTATGTTATTGTTTTTTTCACCAATGAAAATGTAATCTCATTTTGAGAACAGTTTTGTTTTTCTTGAAAACATTTGGACTTGTTTTTTTTATTTCTTTATAACCCTACATTTATTTGTTCATTGTATTTATGTGTTGTTGTTTTTTTTGCATCGAAGTCAGCATTCATGTGTTTTTATTTTACCTTTCAATGTTGTTTATTTTCATTCAATAAAAGCTTATGATCTTTATAGTCTAGTTGCAACTGCAAACATTGGGATGGATTACTCCGTGAGCCTAGTGGACCAAAGTATTCAATGCAACGGTATTCCTATTCTCGGGGAGGGAATTAAACAAAACTGCTGTAACTAATCCTAACAAAAACGCAACCAAATTGTTTCCACTAAGTGGGCTGTCATACCACTTTGGTTTTTCTCCCAAGGTGCTGGCGGTCACATAACAAGAACAAAAAGAAATTCCCAGGGGTGTCAGAACTCGTTTTTCTCAGAATGAGTTAACTGGTAAAGGGCCAAAGGACTGAAACCCCGTAATTTGGCATGACTGAATTCACAGTAATGGCCGATGCCACTGAGAGACCATCAGACAGGACTAGGGGAGAATAGCTTCCTACCCACGCCTCTCCGCTGAAATAAATCCTTGGCAGTAATAATAGTGTTCATGAGTAGGACGACACTTAAGGAAAGTCACCACAACATTGTTTTCCACGCTAAAGTGCAGAATCATTGTTGACTAATGAAAAATTACATTCCCTGGTTCCAACATTTTTTAAAAAATCCAACTCAAGCTTGTTTCTCAAACTGTGTTATCTAGGACACAGTGGTAAGAACAAATCGTTACAAGGCTATAAGGTCCTCATCAAGATGTGTGTGAGACGCTGTGTGACTCGCTGTTTGGCCACTTGCTGAGTCATTTTCTAGAAAATTCTGAGTCCATACTGAGCTCTCCACTTGCTTGGGGACTGTGAATTCTCATTGAGTACCTGGCAAGTAGCTCACTTCACACTGAAGTGACACTCGTGTTAGGTCTCCGACCATCTAAAGAGCAGGGAAATTGTGATGTGGCCAACTAACTTTACGACATACAAAACAACGGACTTGTGGGAATGTATTCACATTTAAATTAAATAATGATACAATTTTATAATCAGCTAAAAGTGAATTACCCAAAGCTTAATAGTATTTTACAACTTCATAAAAATCATATTTTATTACTAAGTGTTTTCTCAGCATGTTATTAAACATTTTATGTAATAGCTTACAAATTATTATTATTTTAAGATAGTGTAAAAATGTTATTCGTATATATAACAAAAGAAAGTTCAATCATTAAAATATGTAACATCTTTATCATGTTTAACTTAACTTATAGAAATATTAGTTATAAAATAATAAATTACATGCCACCCTCAAGATTTATTGACAAAAAAAAAAATCAAATAATTTGTACTCTTTGCTCCATGGCACTAAAACATCGTCTTCATGTTAAATGTACTGCCCTATATTACATAGGCTCAAGCTTGGACGATATAAGTTAGAAATTAGAATAATTTTAATGAACTGTTTAAAAACGTTTAAAAAATAGAGTTCCACTAAATCCCTAATGGTTCACAACTGTATTTCTGTACTATATGAGAGACACCTGAGCTAGGTTTTTTTAGAACCCCGTAAAGAAGTGACGCTAGATGATCACTTGATGAGTGCACCAGTGGCTTGAAACACAAACTTGAGTTTTTCAACATAGCTTTCGGAGTCTCTCAATACATTCAATGAAAAGTCTTTGAGCTTTAGTTCAACAATGGTGGATGATAGTCAAGAAGGACATTAGGCTCAAGAAAAGTTTTAATATCAGACAAGGAGCAACGTCAAGTGTGTGCCTAACAGGTTGTAATGTTAATTTATGTCTGGCGTGTCGTCACGCATCAGGTGATTGGCTGAACAAAACCCAAGCTATAAAATCCAACATTAGATGCTAGTTTAGACATTTTAGCCATTGTCAGACATAAAATGATAGGTAAACCATTTTAGGCACAATATGGGGACATTTTGTATATCATAGATAATAATAGGTATCGTCAGACCTATGGCGATAGATGATAAATTACATATATTAGGCACTATGTCAGACAAACCTGTCTGGCATCAGACGATAGATAAGTATTTGAGGTAGTGCCGCCCGTTCAGCAGGGACTAGTCTTAAGTTTAACAACTTATAGATAAACATTATTTAAAAAAAAAACTCTCCAATATTGACATCTCATCAATTATTTTGATTTAGGAATATCATCTGGGAGGTTTCCGTCATTTATTTTAAAAAGCAATTAATAAAAATTCTAACTAGATCCTCAATCATGGAAGCTCAACTTACTTTGCCACTGAAAGCATTTATAAAATAGATTTGGTTTAGTAAATTGTTAATTAACAAATTCGAACGAAAGACCCTGTACTTTGTGCCTTTCTAGTTACTTGATGGTGTTTGATAACCCTAAACAAAATCAAAATCAGACTGATGCGCTCCCTGGTCATGGCCACATTTTTATATGCTTGCGAGTCTTGGACGCTGACTGCAGAGCTAGAGAGGAGGATCCTAGCAATGAAATTGAGATGCTACAGAAGGATCCTAGGCATCACTTTCAAAGACCGCATCACAAACCAAGAGATTAGAGAAAGGGTTACTGCAGCGACCGGACGCCATGATGACCTGCTAACTATTGTAAAGAAACGCAAGCTTAAAATATATGGCCATATTACAAGACCCATATGGCTCGCAAAGACCTTCCTTCAGGGAACAGTACCAGGAAAAAGAAGAGGTAGACAGAGAAAGCGATGGAAGGACAACATAAAAGAATGGACGGGCCTACCATTGATTGAGGTTTTAAACAAGGCAAAAGACAGGGAGGAATGGAGAAAGACGGTCGACAAATCTTGCTTGGTGCCCCAACGGTAAAGTTAAAGGTAAATTCCAAAACCCGCAGTAATCTTACTTCTGTCTTGTAAAATGTCTTAATTGAAAATAACTTCTTCTCTATCAATAATAACAAGGAAGTTAGTCGAACTAGTTTGAAACCTGAAAAAAACAAAAGAGAACGAGGACATCTTTTGTCAAGTACTCCGCTCTCTGTTGAACTCTTTGACACCTTTGAACCTTAGAGGAGATTCCAGAATATTGGCCAGGGTCAAAGCGTGTTTTCACAAGTCTTTTTAACGAATGACGTCAGTATTGTTTTCTGAGATTTGACCAGAAGATTCTTTGTCAAGTTGAAACTGTACAACTACAACACCGTAGGTCACGACTGTCCCGAGAATCTGAAATCGAAATAGTTCATTAGGGTTGTTAAATATTGAGCAACATTAAATGGGATTTCTAAAATACAAGTTATAGTTTCCTGGGTGTTACACATTGCATACAGCTGCAGGGAATTAAATTATTTTTGTTGCTTGTATATAATAAAAAATAGAAGCCAGGAGCAGGACAAGATCTACAGTGCAAACAGTGCAGCTGAGAGTGGCTCACCTCAGAGAGGAGCCTTGAAGAACTAAACAAACACATATTAATATTTATACTGATTATAAAATATAAAAAAAAACCAAAGAAATCGAGATACGAGCGATAAGTACACTTGTCATTACCATCATCATTTTCATTAAAATCTTCCTAAGAGGGTGGGGGCCTCCATAAAATACTGCAGTGGCCATCACTTTGTAAGATCCGGTGCTAGCAAGGAGGTACAGCTCAAGAGTTTCGAGTTTGAATTAAAGGTTGGGATCCTCAAGCTCATCCAGATTGAAGGACATGAAAGTAAAAGCGTTTGAATGTTGTCTTCGACTGTCTATTTTTTTTTTGGTCACAAAAACAGATTTAAATTTACAGTTACATAGATATTGAAGTAATTAGACAAACACTGTTTTTAATCAAAGGATAAAACATTTTTTTTAAACTGCATTCTTCAATGTACAACTATTTTTAAATATGTACTTCATTTAGGTTACGGGCATCTATGCATATTGATAGATTTTACACATACATACAAATATGCACTTAGTATAAAACTAAAATAATATAGATTTTTAAAAATAAAAATAATATGCACTGCGCCAATAATATAGTGTAATAACACAATAATTTATAGATTAAACAAAATGGTAGTATGAAATAAAAACATTTTCATACAACTGTACTTCAAATACAGACGGCGAAAAGAAAATCTTAATCGACTATCGGCGGACAATGGTTATGCATTCCCTGGTTGTGGCAAAATATGTAGGTCACAGCTGGGACTGCCTACCACGGGAAATACTGCATTCTTCATTAATCTTCTGACTCTAAGACAAGACATATTACTTAAAATATATTTATAACTTTCGATTAGCAAGCTACGTCATTTGTATACCAACATACACCATAATGAAACAATAATAATATTTGTTGTTTAGTACCACAACATAAGCTGATCAATCTGCTGAGTTGTACAATAAAAATATAAGTTTTGTGTTACCATAAAGATATGAAGACTGTAAGTACAATAAAAAAAGACTTACCATCAGAAGTAGTGACGTATCGATAGTGATCAAT
The DNA here is from genome assembly GCF_947242115.1 of Biomphalaria glabrata. Taxonomy (NCBI): domain Eukaryota; kingdom Metazoa; phylum Mollusca; class Gastropoda; family Planorbidae; genus Biomphalaria; species Biomphalaria glabrata. The sequence goes on from NC_074716.1 coordinate 32,184,713, forward strand.
CCAAAGATATCTATGCCAATTTTCTCATTAGTAAGTTGAACAATCATAAGCTGTATCTGAAAGAAAAAATGATTTTTTCACATTCAAACTTTGTTTTTTATGAATCTAGACACATGCAGGGGGCGCAATGGCTGAGTGGTTAAGCAGATAGCTTCCGAACCTGGGGTCCTGGGTTCGAAAATCGGTGAAGAATTTTTAGGGCGCCCCTGAGTCCACTCAGCTCCAATTGATACCTGACTTTAGTTGGGGAAACTAAATGCGGTTGGTCGTTTTGTTGGCCACATGACACCTCAGCTCCAATGTCAAATGGTAAAGGTATTGGCGTTAATTCATTTGATAAGTGTTGTTGTTTTTTGTCGTATTATAATGTTCAATGATGACCTGCTAACTATTGTAAAAAAAACGCAAGCTAAAAATCTATGGCCATCTTACAAGATCTTCGGGGCTCGCTAAGACCTTTCTTCAGGGAACAGTACCAGGAAAAAGAAAAAGAGGCAGACAGAGAAAGCGATGCGAGGAAAACAGAAAAGAATGGACAGGCCTGCCATTGAATGAGGTTCTAACTAAGGCAAAGGACAGAGAGGAATGAAGAAGGGTGGTCGACGAATCTTGAGTGGTGCCCCAATGGTCCAGCAGACAAAGGGATATGTAAAGGTAATGTTGAAGTCCAAAAATGTTCCTTAACTTGTTCTTTTAATTTAGTTATGTTTACTTATAATTAAACGTAACATTTATTTATCATAAAAATATTCAAATTGTGGTTTGAAATTTTATTACAAAAAAAAAATATGATCAAAGTATGGAATGGATTAATCAATAGAGATATACAACAATTAAAAGAAAGTTTTGGAATGAAATGAAAAACAAGTATTAGCGAAAGCGGAACAATTATGACGAGAGATAAATAAGACGATTGAAGAAAAGAAATGAAAGATTTAGAGAGAACAGAAAGCAAGACTTAAAAAAGGACAAGAGAGAGAGATAGATATATGAGAGAGAGAGAGAGAGAGAGAGAGAGAGAGAGAGAAGTACTATTTATTTCCCTTGTTTGAGATAACAACCACAATAATTTGTTAACAATAGTTAATTTACTTTATTGGTTAATTTAAAAAAAAAATAGATTCTTGTGTTGTCAGATAAAAGAAATAATTGTGCACAATTTGAGCTTGATCCGAGATGTCGGGGTAATAACGTGTACAAACCTTTGACTAGACAGACAGACAGACAGATAGATTGAGTTGATAACTTCGTAAAAAAAAAGACAGAAAGAAAGTAAAAAAAAAGAGAGAGAGAGAAACAAATAAAGTGAAAAAGTTAAACGAGAGAATAAAAATAATTGTAGGGAGGTAAGGACGCATTAGAAATGTAACAAAAAAAAGTGGCATTTAATCATTTAAGCGCCTAATGCTTATATAAATTTATATAACTATAGATGTATACCTTTTGTAACCTGAGCTTTGATTGACTTGACCATGCTATAGCACCAATATTTCTGCTTATAGAGCTAGCCTGTTCATAACAATTACAAATGCTGTTTATTTTGCCATATAAAGCTTTGCTAATTGAATAGTACTAAAAAGACATAAACATATTGATAATGGGTTACAAATTGTATACGATAGCTGTAAACAGTCTACATGACACTGAATTGAATACATAGTTACACATTGAGCAGTCATATACATGTCTGATATAACCCACAAGTTACAGTTCACATATATGCAGTGCCGGCCGTAACTATTGCGGGATCCTATGCGAAACGGATTGTGCCGTACCAAGTCTGGATAGCAATAAGGATAATAGGCCTAAATGAAAATACATTTGTCTTTGTTTTACATTTTTATTCAATGAAAGTTGACTATCCCCCCCCCTTTTTTTTATCGCGCGTAAGCTCTTCGATTTCCATAGTGAATGACACTCCGAAATGACAATTTTATTTATTTTCCAGTAGAGTTTTATGAGTTTTCAGAGAGATTTTAATAATTTCAGGAGATTTCCAGGACTTTTTCGTACATTTTGCAATTTCATGAGATTTCAAGGAGCTCCTGGACTATCAAGAGAACCCTGATAGAACTTCTAATAGTTTATTTAAAAATTTTAACCTAGAATTAGCACGTGCTAATGATAATGCGGGCCCACTTAGGCCGCATTGGTTGCAGTAGCCTATGGCGCGGGCAAGGTATATATGGACCGATAACTCACAGCTAACTCTGGTATTGTGTTTTTGTTTTAATATAAAATGTACAACAGAATGCCGAAACTTATTTTTAACATTCAGTGCAAGTTTAATAATTAGACGAAATAGAACATTTCAAAGACACCTCCGTGGCCTATCAATACTATATCCCAAGAGACCTGACTGATTCATCACTAATGCTCCCACTTGCGGTGGACGAAAAAAAAAGTTTAACCTGTGTCTAACATGGGCGTAGCCGGGGGGGGGGGTTGAACCGATATGAATTTAATGAATTTTAGCTTTGATTTTGTTTATTTTAGGTGAGTTTTTAATACTAAACTCCCAGCGCAGCCAATGTGGTTTTGAGTTTAAAACCCCCTACCAGAGGGTTTTGCAGTTAAATCCCCGTCGTCTATAAAACATAACAAAAAATAAATGCAAACGACAATCCCTAAATTCCAAGAGCATTGCTAAGGAAGATTTTTTATTTTAAACACCCCTCCGAAATTTACGATCAAAGCCATTCTTCAATATAAGTCTATCGATACATCAGTCACCAGATTTTATGAGCGGAGCCAAGATGGGTTTTGTGTTTATAACCGCCATCCAGAGGGGTTTGCAGCTAAAAACCACCTCATAAAAAAAGCAAATTACACACTCAAAATGCTATTAGCGTAGCTAAAGGGTTTTTGAGTTTAAACCCCCTCCAGCAAGGTTTGAAGCTAAAAAATACCTCTTCCATATAAAATAAAGCGAATGTTCAAAAAACTGTGATTGACAAATGAATTCGTGTGTCATTCGTGTGTCCTTCATGTGTCCTTAACACTTCAAAACTACGTAATTATGATAGATAGCAGCTTGAAAGTTGGAAAAAATTCTACTTTATTATAATATATATGCTTATGCTTTTTAAATTCAATTATTAACATTGCTTGCAAACTAAAATTTTAATGAAAGAAAACAAAGAAGAGAATTAAAACATTAGATTAACATTACAATTCTATAGCAACTATTTTATTATTAGATCTATATCTAAACAACGAACAATGAATAATTTAAATCAACACTTTTTATGACGTAAACCTTCTACGCCTTCTCTTGTATCGCCTGTCTCTCAATGTGACATGTTTAGATCGAAAACAAAAACTAGAAAGGATTGAAAAGCTGATTTCTCCTACAGCCCCCCCCCCCCCAAAAAAAAAAAAAAAACAACAACATAAAATCAATGTAATATTAGTCTCTTTATCAAAAATATATTATAAAGATTTTTTTAAAAATAAAAAAAAAACGCCTAAAATTTCCTTTGAAGTTGTTTGTCTCACTTATATGTCTAGCAGTCTTGAAAGTCTTATCATTGATGATGCGTTGTCCAGTTTGCTTTCAATTTAAAAATAAGGCCAAATGATTTGTTTGAAATTGTATTACTTAAAACAATCTAAAACAAAAGGGCCAAAACTTGACTATTCATTGTCCATTGGCGAATTCCACGTGGACTGCCTTTGAGTTTGTGGGATAACAGTAACACAGAATCTCTTGGTAATCTTGTTAAGATATATTATTAATAACTCGCAAGGTTCTCAGGGCTATATATCTCTCACAATGTATTTCAGATTTAAATATTATTTTTAGAAATGGTCATCATGATAAAAACTTGGGTGTGTTGACTCGGGGGATCAAGAAATATGAGAACTCAATAGATATATGTTCTTGAAATAGAATATGTTTCCTATCTTTTTCTTTATGTGGGGGGAGTGGGGAGGATATACCACTGAGACTAAGAGAACAACGTATTTTTCATATGTACTTCAAGAAACTGTAATGTAAGGGGCGGGGTAATAATTGTTATTCTCTCTAACTGAAAACTATAATAGTGACTTACAATTAGAACTTGGTAAGTTGGTATACTCAAAGGTAGACTGTGAATCACTCTGATTTTTTTTTTTATCAAATTAAAGAATTGGTGAAAAATGGTTTTACTCCAGCGGCCTACTTGTGATAGTATTTCATAATTGATTGGGAAATCTTTACCTTTAATGTAACATTTTCTACCCTGAGTATTTTTGAAACAAAAGTAAACAGTTGCACTTACTGCTGACGGCAGCGCTCCCCAACGAATACTGGTCCACACAAAAACTAAAGTCTGCCAGATGACGTACGATGACTCCACCACTACCTGAACGCCGGACATTTGACCGCTGGCCAGAGAATAAATAACAAAAAATATCAGGACCAGACCTGAGAGAGTGGAGAAAAGGAAATGGAGCCTCAGCTGTTTACTTATCTTGCAAACTAGTTGGCACAAATACAAGTGTCTGGATCTGAAATGGATGAACATTGAAGATTATAGAGATTAAGACACAGCTCCGAATATCTCTCTATCCTATAGCGTATTTAAAACCAAACCTCTGCTGCCTTGAGGCTATACACAATTATGGGAAATGCTTCGGGAGTCAGCCTTTAGGCAGCTTGAAAAATGCTGCGTATTCAAAACTGTATTGGCAATTAACCCTTCCCATGGACCCCCCCCCCCATCCCCTTTTTTTCCAAACAAAAAATGAGTGAAATGCTGTGTAAACAATACCTTCTTGACCGTAGCTAACGTCCAGTCTCGTCCTTCCACGAGATAAGTCATAGTATCTTACGACTTAAGTCAAATTTAATTAGTAATAATAATAATAATAATAATAAGTATATGGCAAATTAATAAAGAAAAAAGCACTAGCACTAAAAAAATTGACTAACTGCATTCTGTACTGCAACAGAAAGTAAACACTAACAGCTATTACCTGCACTTAGGGAACTCTGTGTCAAACACTTCGTCCTGGTCGTGCGCAGATAATAGTCTCGACATGTCTTGAGACACACCTCCAAACTCTGCTATTACCAGTTCCACAAGAGATGAGTACAAAATAAAAAAGCCGCTGACCGGGATACATATAAAGAAACACGTGAAGTTGACAAAGAGACCCCAGACGGTGGATTGAATGTCACCCTGATACTGCAATGGGTAGCAATAAAACTCCTTTTGGTGACTCAGCCAGAATAACGCAGCACCGTTCAGAAAGAGAGAGGATAGAAAGACAGTCACGTTACCGTAGACAACAGCCATCTCCACATTTCTCTTGACGTTGGCCAGAGATATACAGAAGCCAAATTCATTCTGGTATTTCTGCAGAGAGTCCATGACATCTTGAAGGTAAAATCTGCAAACTATTGACTCGCTGGCATATACCAGTGAACTGTAGAACAGAATGAGGTAGAGCTGGACAAAAAACGACGTAGAACTATCAGAGTCGGACGGTGGGGAGGCTATAAACGTGAAACATCTCGCGCAACTCAAGGAATGCAACATACAAACGAACAACTGGTAGATTTTATAAAGCCTTTGCTGTCGAACGAGAGTCGCCGAGTCTTTTGCTTTTGACGGCATGGAACATCCAGCTATTGCTAAAACTTTCAACGGATAATTAAAAACTTGCCAAACGTCAACAGAAGAATTTGTCATTGTGGGCTGTGTGAAAAACTTTAAGTCAAAATTACAAAACAAAAACTAAAAAGATTCAGTTTTTACAAATTTAGTAACTGTGAGAGTAGTTTTAATTGGAACAAACTGAACTGAGTAGCATAGAAACTGAACTTGGAAGTTGTACACACGGGTAATTCAATACAAGCTAAGGCAGACACATACGTTACATAGCTCAACATTTGAAACTAAATTGGAAACATTGTGTACACTAGTGGAACCATTCTATTTTGTATTGATCGGACGAGCCAACATCAGGGCAGAGAACACTGTTGACCAAGCCATCTCTACTGTGTAACGATGAGGTCATAATTATTCAACAATTACAAAAGCCAACATTTTAATATTATTATTTCTTTTTTTTTTCTGTATAGTCCATGAAATTTGAACATATTTATTCACATGCGATTAATCAAGCAGTTTTCGTGTTTTTATGTGTAACTAGACACAAATTCCTTGTTAACGAACATACAAATACACACAAAAATTCAATAGCGGCACTTGAAATTCGTTCATATTTGTTGACATCAACATTAGTCTTTGTTATTTATTTTGGAACAGCAAAAGAAGAAACCAAAATAGGAAGAAATACAAATGTTATGAGTTTCTATGAGTAACTCTAGATACAATCAAAATGTTACAATTAATAACTAAGTGAACTTCTGAAATCAAGACAAACACATCGACTGAGACGAGACAATACAATGTAGACAAACACCGAGGACTCTGTGAGTGTGTTTGTTGGATCATTTGATAATGACTTTGACGAACACATACAGCTAACTTTTCTATTTTCGAATGTCAAATTCTTTAATAAAGTAATCTTAATTATAGATGTCCAAAATTCTAAGAATTCAAACTCTAGACTAATAAATAGGGAAACAGATTGTAATTGTTATTTCTTCCAGACCCAATCTCAGATGAAGCTGAAAATTTGCACAATTATTTCTTTTATCTGACAAAACAAGAATAAATTGAAAAAAAATCGATTATTAATTATTAATCAATTAACTATTGCTAAATAATTATATTGTTTGGTATCGAACATGGGAGAGAAATTGTACTTTACTCATGTTATGGTATCAGTTGAATTAGTCCCCTTTATACTCTATAGAGAGAAAGCTTTAAAGTTCGAAACTAACTATTGATAACTAGAAAAGTTTCTATTTTTCAGCTCTTCCGTGGAATAGTGGTCAGTATGTCCACTTTAGGGAGCTGAGCCTGGAGTTGAAATCCAGGTAACATTCACCAAGATACCCCCTTCTTTCACCCCCCCCCCCCACTCCGTTCCCAACTGGTCCAAGCAAGTGTTAGGATAGGTATTGAGAAAGTCAAAAGCATGAAATTGCGCTAAACAAAAACAATAGGTAAATATATTTCTAATCACACAGAATATTTCATTTTTAGTCTAGATCTAGTATTAATTTAATTTAATATCATGACATCCAAGCAAATTGATACAACTACGCTTAATATAAAAGTGTTATTTTTCCTTTTCAATGGACAACGTATCAATGACTTATTATTAAATCTATTTCTGAAATAACCCAATAAAATACTGATTCAAATGTTGTTTTTAAAAAGGGGGGTTGTAAAGAATAAAAGATAAGTTTATTTGTTTTAGAAAATAAAAAAAGCAAAGATGTCATAACACGCTGGTGCTATATAACGTCAACATACACATGACGACAATGTAAATCAGACTAACTAGAGGCCAGATCTTGATCTAGATTTATATATAAAAGTATTCACTATATACATCTACAAATCATTAAGGCAATAGCTTAGCTTCTGACACCTTAGGGGTGTATATTAAGTATACGGTGGTATCACATGAAGAAGAGGATCGGACGTGAACAGCATAATATACACTAATACCCTACTCATCCTGACCCTAATGTACACTAATACCCTACACATCCTGACCCTAATGTACACTAATACCCTACTCATCCTGACCCTAATGTACACTAATACCCTACTCATCCTGACCATAATGTACACTAATACCCTACTCATCCTGACCCTAATGTACACTAATACCCTACTCATCCTGACCCTAATGTACACTAATACCCTACTCATCCTGACCATAATGTACACTAATACCCTACTCATCTTGACCATAATGTACACTAATACCCTACTCATCCTGACCATAATGTACACTAATACCCTACTCATCCTGACCCTAATGTACACTAATACCCTACTCATCCTGACCATAATGTACACTAATACCCTACTCATCCTGACCATAATGTACACTAATACCCTACTCATCCTGACCATATTAGTCTAGTCTTTGTCAGATTGAACGTGTTAAGTAAAAGATACGGTGTTTTTTGTAGTATTTATTCATCTGTATTCATCAACCCATCTTCTTCGGCTAGATCTAGATCTTTTGGACTATATACATTGTAGTCTTTATAGATCTAGATCTGTTAGACTATATACATTGTAGTCTTTATAGATCTAGATCTGTTAGACTGTATACATTGTAGTCTTTATAGATCTAAATTCTAATTATGGAATTTCTAGGACTATATCTAGATCTAGAAAGATCTATACTAGAATTCTAAATCTAGAACTAGGCCTAAATTTTAGATCTAGACTTTGACTTTTTAGGACTATATTTATATCTAGATATATTCTAGTCTAGCGTTAGGCCATTAGCCTGATTTAGCTTAGGTAGATTTAATTCCAAACAATGAAAGTGAATATAGATTATTGGACCTCATTCACCAATCGTAAACAAACAACATTGAGCCAAGTGGTTCTCTATCTCTTCTATACAAATTACGTAATACACACAGGCTGTCACGTGACAGTTTTTTAAAAATTGTTTTATCAATATTATCATGTGGCTAAATGTTGTTTGTTTACGATTGTAGAATGAAGTCCATTTAGGAACTTTAGATTTAGCTCTGTAATCAATGACAATGGTAAGCTACACCAAGTTGGACAGTGGAAAGTAGGGTATTGGATCTTTTTTTTTATGGCAGCACAGAATTAAACTATTTTTTCAAAAATTTATTGTGTAGCAGTTTGTGCAGTGGTTAGCCTCCGTGTACACAGTGAGCCATGTTGAGTCTCCCTCGCCCCACAAAAAGATTCAATCTTTTTTTTTTCTTTTTTAACGACTCTTATTAAAAAAGGAAGCGATATTGAAACACTGATTTTTCCTTTTAATTAACAAATAAATAATTGTAATATAAGAAGATAATTGTTCACTGTTTTTAAATTACCAACATACTATGGTGAAAGATTATCTAAAATCGTTTTTTCTTATATATTACATTTACTTTTCTTGCAAAAGGTCTAAAAGTCTCTTTATAAATTAAAAGTTATTTACTTAGTTTTCAATGTAAATAATAACAGTAACGCTCAGTGATCACTCAAAATGTATTACTTTAGATGCAAATAAAAAAAAATATGACTTTAATATTTCTGATTCTATGTTGATGTGATAAAACAAACTCTCTTTGTAATCTTGTTAATGTTTTTCTTGTGAATTATTGTTTGCCATATGATTTTATTAGTAATGTACATTGAACACAAAAGAAAAGGGGGAGAAATTCGATAATATCCTATAAGAGTGAGTGCCACGAACAGTAACATCCCTTGAATAAAAAGAACAGAATAAGGATGCAGTAAAATGGCTTCTACTAAGATTCCAATGAGATTCAATATCTATTCAATTTAGTCTTCAGAAGATGCATAATAGATAAAGATGCAACGACTGATTTTTTAATTTGATTTTTGTATTGTATACGAGAAAGAATAATTGTGCATAGTTTCAAGTAGTTTCAACTTCATCCCAGAATGGGTGTGGGAGACATCTCATGTTGAAAGCATCTTACCAGACAGAGACTAACAGACAGACAGACAAAGGGAGTTCATTAAAGCTTTGTAAAAAAATGCTTCAATTTTTGCTTATGGACATCTTTAAATAAAGCTACTGGGTGTAACTAAAGTAAAGCATGGGCTCAATCAGGGGGGTTGGGGTTCAAACCCGCCCTAATATGAAATCCCCCCCCCCGCATTTTTGCTTGGAATTTGGTAATAGTCGTTTACATTCTTTTTTTTTTTTTTTTGGTTTTGTTTTATAGAAGAGGGGATTTAACCGCAAAACCTCCTGGTAGGGGTTTTAAACTCAAAACCCCCTTGGCAGCGCTGGGGCAAGTGATGGTTTAGTATTAAAATCTCACCTAAAATAAACAGAATCAAAGCAAAAAATCAGTCATCCCAAGAGAGGATTTTTGGTATAAAACACCCCTCCTGCGGGGTTTAGAGCTAAAAACCACCTCTTCAATATAAATAAAGCAAATTACACACTCAAAATTCTATGATCGTAGACAAAGGGGTTAATAAAGTGCAGTGAATGGACATCTGCCAAAATTGAAAAAGACTAAATGTGGCTCAACAAAGGGATTTTAGGAGTCAGTTATAGAGATCGGGTCTTAATCAAGGAGATCCTATGCCGAACTGGGAGTCGACCCCTTAGAAAGATTGTGACAGAGAGTCGCATGAGGTTTGCGGGACATATTCTCCAACAAAATGAATTACGCATAATAAGAATTGTGATGACATGGAGGCCGTTAGGAGGAAAGCGCAAATAGGGACGATTAGGCGCCACACTTTCATGGAGGTCCTCAGAGCAGGTGGGAAGAGGCTTCAGACATTGCCATTGACAGATTTTTGTGGAAGCAGCTTGCCAACAATGCGCCGAACGACGCGGGAGGATCTAAGTAAGTAAGACTAGCATATACGTTGTTTTTTTTTTTAAATTAATAGCAGGATAATGCACAATACCGAAAATAGTGCTTGGTGGCGGGGCTCTGCCCCGCGCTGTGGAAGCTCACAGCGCTCCATCAGACCCCTTTGCTGACAATGGCGGGCAGTCTACAATTTTTCCACTAACTCCTGGAAGAACCTGTTCTAGGGTACAATAAACGTCTTCCGAAAGTATGAAGGTTCAGAATGTAATAAAGATTAATTATGTATACACACACACACGCGCACGCAGACACACGCAATAACCCAAACAAATAATCCTGGCTACTCCCTTGAATTTAAGGTTTTAACAATTATATTTTTTACTGTATGTTAAATCTTAGTGAATAATTAATAAATAGGTTTTTGTTTTGGGTTTTGTTAATTTTTGATGGATTTTTGTGCAAAAAAACTATCTATACTCATAAGAATATGTGTATGACACAATTCTAATTTTGTTTCAGAAAATTATTTAGATAAATATTCATAAGAGATAACATCAGCGTCTATGGAGACGTATCCCTCACCCGACTATCGTCTTCAGCATCTCTGTCTTATACCACTTTCATATTTGAGAATCCAATAGTTTCACTAGTACCTCCATATATCTCCTTCTCAACTGTCCATTGACTTCCATCGTACTGATGTTGTGACAGTGTTTCCAAATCCCAGCACTGTTCCCGGTCAGTAGCTGCTCTTAGTTTTGTTTACGGGCGTTGACTTGTAGCACCAAACTGCTGGTAGACAACTAACCGCTGTAGGTGTAATACATCTTAAGTAATAAAAACTTCAAACACTTGAATAACTTATTTGTGAACAATACTAAACATAATTTTATTATACTAGAGACAAAATCAAGTTGATAGGAGTTAAAATAAATGTACTCGATTTTTAGAAATAATATTTTAAATAAAATCTAACTCGCTACAATAAAACAAACATTCTGTCTCAGTTTCTGGAGTCGTCTGTCCTAACTAAGACCAATGACAACAATGGTCACCTATGTTGCACCATTCACAACCATTCACTAACCTCTTCCCACCATCACCATAGAAACACACTGACTCATCCTTCATAACACTTATCAGGATATCAAGAGAGAGACTGGTTCATTCTTGTATGTCACCCAGCTATTCTTTGGAGGAACATTTCTTCAGCTCCCTTCACACTGTAACTTGAAGAATGACTTTTGATAGTGAGTCATGTCTTACAATAGGACCAAACCATAGAGCTTTCGTCCCTTTACAGTATTGAGGAGTTCCTCTTTTAGCCAGCCAGAGTGTTGACTTGTAAATGTGTGTGTCTCTCTACTAGACTCATAGTAGAAGCCATTTTACTTCAACTTTTTACCTTTTTTTTTTAAATTCAAGGGACATACTTAAGTTTTAAAAAAATGAGTGTACGCTATAGAATGCTTGTTCCTAACTTTAACATTCATCAATTCTATTCCTAACACCTAAAGACTACCGCCACTAAAAGCTGTTCGTGTTGAATCATTTCATGTTTAGCATTGAAATGTAGTCTGACCTCGTTTAGTTTTCAAACTTAATGAACACTTTTGAAAACAGCTCAGTTCACCTGAAGATAGCTTAACCCTAACGGTGAGATCAAACCCAATTGAAAACTACTAATTCACTATACGAGTGTTTTTAAAAGAACACGGTTTTAATTACCAAGATTTTGTCATGTTTAGATGCTAGGGCGTACCATCTGGCCCACACATTGATTGTCATACGACGTAAATCAATTGTTACTTCCATCGCTCCATTGAGACCTGTTCCTCCACACCTTTCTCTATCCGTAACATTCGTAGCCAAGAAATCCTTGGAACTTTCAACGAACAAACTCAATAATAGAATGCACATTAGACTGGACACAAACATAAAGAGCACTTCCCCTTTCAGACCTTGCTATCACTATAGGACAGATGATGTTAAGGTCGTTAACCGTTGGCCAAAGGAACGGATCACTTTTTGACTCAACACAAGATCTATATGTGAGTCATCTTTGGTAACTCTACACTAATCACCCCTGTATAACCAGAAATTTGTTACTAATTTATAAGCCTAGCCTCTCGTTAAAGACGCATGGATAGTAAAATTATTATTATAATGTTCAAATGAATGAAAAACGTCTACAAAATATCAACCTTATGTCGTTTCATAAAATCGCTGAGTGTAAATAGGCAATTGTAAATCATTAGTAGCGAGGTATATAGATGTAGATTTAGGTGATTCCATTATTTCGAGAGCAAGGGCTTAGCTAAGTCTGTAAAGTTCATTTCTTAAAGGCAAAGTAATGCCAATCACATTTATGGTACTTATTGTCATTCAAGGTAGCCCATTCGGCGACCCCACCGGCCCATATGGCTACCAGCCCAGTTGGCATTAGCCCAGTCGCCCATATAGCCAGTTCGTCTCTGCATGTAGCCACACTTACCATAAATGTCAGAAATATTCGAATGAACATGACGCTATTAGAGACGAACTCATCCGGGACGGACGGATATTTTGTTTAATAACTCAGGAGCTCAACAGGTTCTTGTTTCTGACGTTTGGGGGCTTCTGAAGAAATTGCGGCAAGCTGTTTAAGCCTATTTCACTCCATACGAAATTAGCTTTTGTCAATGCCGCTAGAAGCTTCATTGGGATTAATTTCTGAAGTTTTAATAGTTGGTAAAGCGACAAATTTCTTATTTATCAGATCATGAAGTTGCTCAACTCGGGAGATTATTTCTTGAAAAATCCTGGCCAAGGAAGAATAAAGTTTCCCCCGTAACTCTTTCTTGTGTGTTCGTACAGAAACTTCATCTTTTTTTGTATCGTTTTCCTGTTGCCGATTTGTCTTTGAGGTTCTGCACTAATCTCCAGATCTGAACATATGCATTTTGGCAAAGGTAATACAGGCTTCAATGATGTTCTCCCGACTAGTAGTTAAGATTGTATTAAACGTTTCAATTTGATTGCTCAGTCTCGTATTGGCAACCCTTCTTTTTGGTAGACTTGCGCGTCCTTTATCTCATTTAATATTGGGGGCAAAACCCAAAGTAAGTGAGAAAAGTAAAAAAACAACTTCATAGCAACAAACAATTCGCCAGCTTCAGATTGTATGTCTAAAGATATTGACTTCTGGCACTCCATCTGGTTTCAATCAAGCGCTTAAGGCTAAAAGCATTGAATTCTCTCCGAAAAAGAAGGAAAACTAAAGAGACTCATAGTGAAATGAAAATAAAGTTATCAGTTATCTAGAGTCCAGAGGTAGGCAATATTTATAAAATTTAGATCTATATGAAACCAGTGACTGATCAATGAAAGAAAAAAAAAATACCATTATAACCTTGCACCTCATATAAACCAATGCATTGTACAGTGAATAACATGTACCAGTTGCCTCATAAAAAAGTGTACTTGTAAAAAGTGCGTTACCTTCAAAGATTATACAAATCTAATAAGTATAATTCAGACTAGTCTAAAGCTTACATTTAATTAATGAAACAATATGGAAGATTAATACAATAGTAGCTTACATTTCAAATAAAGAAGTTTCGTCATGTATTTTTATTTTGTAATGAGCAGCTCAGGTGAATAGGAACGTAATAATTGATGCAGGATGCCCATGCACATAGCTAGTTACGAATCTGCTTGGAGATGGCAAAATATTGAAAGATAAATCTAATATTAATATATTTTCATATATATTCACAAAAGATAAACCCTGCTGTTGTTAAGGTATCGCTGCAGGCTAAGACCAAATACAATAGGATTGTGCTATGAGGGATTAGAGTTTTGTTCTCTTTCATTGTGTCAACAGAGGTCAAGTTAACATTGAACTTGCAAAAGATCAATCTAACATCGAAATGTTTTTTGACTTACATTAATCCTAGGCAGCTTTTGTTTGACACTTTAGCTTCCAGGAGTTAAAGTCATTTCGAAAGGTAGTGCTGGAATCAGCAGGGTTTACCGTGTTTTGTTGGCAGCAAACAAATAAAGGAAAAGGAAAAATGTGAATACTTTAGCTAAACATGCTCCTTTTTTATTTTGTAAAATAGTCTCTTCTGTATCTGTCTCTCTCTCTCTCACTATTCATATATATATATATGTATATACATATATACATATAAATGAACAACTCTCGTTATATTTTTTCCTGTTGAACTATTGAGATGCAAAAGCTCGTCATATTCGACAAAAAATCGAAACTTCTGGTTCTTTCAGGGAGTTGCTTAGGAGCACCGCTGAAATGTTAGGGGGAGCAAATAACGAACGTTTGTCGTCATCTATCCCAGTATCTGAACTCCCTGATTCCTTCAATAGATTCTTCATTGGCAAGATGGAGCAGTTCAGAAATGACATGCCATCCCTCTCATCACAGCTTGACCACTCTCCAAATTTTCAAAATTATCCTTTTTGTGAGTTTTAGCGTGTATCTGAAGATTATGTCAAGAGTATTATTTTAAAGATGCCAAATAAGTCATGCGACCTTGATCCCATTCCAACTTCCTTGCTTCTTGAATGTTTAGAAAAACGTATACCAACATTTACCAAAGTATGAATTCTTCATTGAATTCAGGCATTGTACTGCAGAAATCTTGACCAGGAATGTTTAAAAACAAAACTATCGCACGGTATCAAATTTTCTCTTCCTGTCAAAGTTTCTGGAGCGCATCATGTTAGCGCAATTTCTTTCTCATCTTTGTGACAGGTGGGGAAATGTGACGTGTGTTTGGCACGTTTTATGTCTAGGGGATGATTATTTTTAAAGCTATCACACCCCCACTTATCAGCATATGAATCGGGAGAAGACACGCAACGAGACAAAGCAATGAAAGGTAGATACAAAAGTTAAATATAAGGATATTTATTTACATAAATATACATATAATAATAAAAAAGGGGGAGGGTATGCATCTATCTCTAAAGAATATTATGTTTAATCATCACTCTTGCACCTAATAAGAGAGTATGTCACTTTGTCCTCTGACTTAGCTGGTATTCCTGTTGATGTCGCAGCTGGCTGTGTCCTGGCTTGAGGTTCTGCAGCTGGAGGTGGCGCTCTAGCGGATAGAGGGACGCCGGCGATATAGTTCTTGTGGAGTCTCAATCCCCAAAATCTAATATCTGTAGTGGGCACAGTAGGGCGGGTGGCCGGCTACCGTGGGCACAAGGTTACTGCGGGCAGAGCGGATCTGCCGTGGGCAGCGTAGTTGACAGGATATGTCCAGTGAGTTGCAGAGGGTTGGCGTAGCTATGACGTCTCACACAGACCTGAGCCCATAGGGACGTCGCACCTGATAGCTTGACAGGTGGGCTGTCGAATAGGCGGGCAATGCCGATAGCGCCAAGTGGTAGAGTTGAGTAGATCTCAGTAGGCAAGTGCAGCGCTGAATAGCACTAAGCACAGATGCAGGTAAATAGATCGTTGATCCAATGGATAAATAGGCGATTAATCCAATAGATAAATAGGCAGACACCTGAGGGAGGCACCAGGTATTCCTCTAGGAGGGAGAATAAATGATATAGTCCAGACTCGATAGCTCAGCTCAAATGAGAAATGAAAGAGGGTCTGATTTGAGTTGGTTTACTTTATATAAGCCTGGAAAGTGCGGGCGGACACAGGAAATGCCCTAGGCTAAGATTTATCTTACACGTGGGTGGATTTGACTCGAGGTGGGAGCCGAACCTTGGAATATCACGCGGTGTGTTGACCAGGGTAATCCCTTAGATCAAAGAGAGACGTGAGAGAAGGGGGGGGAGGAGAAGGATTAGCTTGCATTCAATCCAAGGTGGTGTCAACCGCGACCGTCCTTCAGACATCCGGCGGGCAAGACAAAAGAGATTGTGTGTTTACCTTTCCCCGATCAAGGGCAGATAAATGAAAGGACGCGCCTTACCTATCTCCAAGGTGGTCAACTAAGTCTAGCCTGGAGCGGAAAAGGTGGTGCGGGTGAAGAAATTGGGGTTAGGACGGGGAAATAATTGAAATAAAATAAATAAATAATGAAAAATAATAATTAATGCTGTGACAATCTTTTTCTTTGCTTTCTTTGACTCAATATTATCTTTCGACCCACACATACGTCAGCTCTGCAAGGCTCTTTATCTGCATCTGAGCAGATTAGGCCAGATCCGACCATAATTGATGACGATGTCAACAACATATCTAGCTGTAGCATAGCTACTCTCCCGCCTTAACTACTACAACGCCATGCTAGCAGGTTTATCTGATGACAAAATCAAAAATTTAGAACAACGCTGCATTAATAGCCATACAGAAAAAAAGACGAGATTCTGCTACTGCTCTCTTGAAAAACACTCCATTGACTTCTTGTGAAAGCAAGAATCGACTAGACTACAAGGTGGCCACACTTTGTCATCAGTGCATCTACAATAAAAAAATGCCCTTGTACCTTAGGGAGCTGATCACTCCATATGTGCCTCAGAGAACTCTGCGCACCATGGACCCAACGCATTTAGCGAACGTTACGGTCTGCGGGCTTTTTCACGAACAAAAGGTTTGAAACTCACTCCCCATTGATCTCAGACAGACAACATGGTCCACTACATTCAAGAAGAACATTAAGACTTATCTGTTCAAAACTTTTTCAGATTAGTTTGTCATTTTAGCTCTGGTGTTTATTTTTGTAATGTTATCTCAGCACATTGAGCCTATATCATGTTTGTTAACAGCGCTCTATAAATTAAATTATTAATGTGAGCTAACAATTGATTGTTACATTGGAAAACAATTAACAATTCTATTTAATAATTCAATAATTAAGACATTTTATCAATAGCTATTACGTAGACTAAAATTGTAAAATTATTGAAATTAAAAACAACATGTTTTCTTGACTAGAGGTTATTAAATAGCTTTTAATGGAAACAGTTTTACATTGTGATAGTTTTTCTCAGCTGCTACAAAAGAGACAGATCAAGCAAAGTCTCATCCTGCGAAACATCATTGAGTAAAGCCTGGGATAGAAACAAAGGCTGATGATGAATTTTATGGAAAAAAAGTGTTTAACAGTATTCATAGTGAATCACTCAGAAAAAATAAGAGATTAGTGAATACAGCAAACAATTTTGCGAAATCTATTTAGCAAATTAAGCTCTTGTGTTAGAACAGATGATGACAGCTCGGATAGGGAAAGTAGAAGAAGTCTTTCAAAAACCAAGGCTTGTCTGAACAGACAAATAAATTAGCCTAGAGACCGAGATAGCCTCCTAAATAAAATCAATGTAACAACGGCCACCAACGCTTCAAATTAGAAGGTTTGAAAAGAGGGTAAACGTGACTCAGCTGTTATGGCTGAGAAGGATTCTAAGAATACCATACCTAGATAATGTTACCAATACAGATATCCACTCCAGCACAGGTAGTTGCCTTATATGTTAAGTGGTGACTGAACGTCTTATGAAATTCGTGGGACATATCATTAGACAAGATGAAACATGTTTACCAAAGTCAGTCTTATCATCAAAACCCTAAAGAGGAAAGCGAAAAACAAGGCAGTCCACGTCTATGATGGCGTCGCACCTTCTTAGAAGAGGCTGTGGAAGTCGGCATAGATAGATCTTTGAGGAGAGAACTTGCGCCTAAGTCAAAGTGTTACTCAAACTTTTACAACCAAAAATGTTACAGTCGCCATACAGTTGGGGATATTACAGGCCTAGGCCATACAGTTGGGGATATTACAGGTCTAGGCCATACAATTGGTGATATTACAGGTCTAGGCCATACAGTTGGTGATATTACAGGTCTAGGCCATACAGTTGGTGATATTACAGGTCTAGGTCATACAATTGGTGATATTACAGGTCTAGGCCGTACAGTTGGTGATATTACAGGTCTAGGCCATACAGTTGGTGATATTGCAGGTCTAGGTCATACAATTGGTGATATTACAGGTCTAGGCCATATAGTTGGTGATATTACAGGTCTAGGTCATACAGTTGGTGATATTACAGGTCTAGGCCGTACAGTTGGTGATATTACAGGTCTAGGCCATACAGTTGGTGATATTACAGGTCTAGGCCGTGGCGCTAATCGTTTTTCTGTATTGCTGAGCTTCAGAAACTCTTCCATCTGGAATCTACAATGCATTAATACTATAATAAAAAAAGAATTACATTAAGAAGGGTTGGAACGGATTGATACTGAACTGTGAGAGATATTCGAAGCGGAAACAGCATGTCAGTTTGTAATGAGCTTGATCGTCGTATTCGTGAAGACGTCTCGTAGCGGTCCATTCAGTTCACGCAAAGGACAGAACCGCGGTATTTTACTCAAGAAACATTTGTCGTTCTTGATGTTAAAAGATGAAAGACTCTAGAGTTGTGTTGGTGAACACGCATTGAAATTTCTTCTTGAAAAGTACTTTTGGAATCGATTTCATATCTAACGTATTTCACTAAAAAAAACGTTATGCTTAAACATTGAATTTCTTAAACATTGGTCATAATTTCGTATTTTCTCATATATGGAGTATCTGAATTACAAAGACAACTGATGTTTTTCATTAAAAATAGTTCCCCCCCCCCTGCAGGCCCTTGTGACGCCACTGGCTGAGATACCCCCACACCACCACAAAAAAGATTGGACTATAACGCCCTGAGAATGCCATAAGCATGAAAGAAGGTACAAAAACAATTAAGATTCTCACAAAATCCCACAAGGGACACTACTTTGTTTAGTTTCAACGTTTTGTATTCTGTTGTATAGAATGTCAAGTTGATCAAGGTAAGAACTACATACATGTTAGACGTAAGGTAAGAACTACATACATGTTAGACGTAAGGTAAGAACTACATACATGTTAGACGTAAGGTAAGAACTACATACATGTTAGACGTAAGGTAAGAACTACATACATGTTAGACGTAAGGTAAGAAGTACATACATGTTAGACGTAAGGTAAGAAGTACATACATGTTAGACGTAAGGTAAGAACTACATACATGTTAGACGTAAGGTAAGAACTACATACATGTTAGACGTAAGGTAAGAAGTACATACATGTTAGACGTAAGGTAAGAAGTACATACATGTTAGACGTAAGGTAAGAACTACATACATGTTAGACGTAAGGTAAGAACTACATACATGTTAGACGTAAGGTAAGAAGTACATACATGTTAGACGTAAGGTAAGAAGTACATACATGTTAGACGTAAGGTAAGAACTACATACATGTTAGACGTAAGGTAAGAACTACATACATGTTAGACGTAAGGTAAGAAGTACATACATGTTAGACGTAAGGTAAGAACTACATACATGTTAGACGTAAGGTAAGAACTACATACATGTTAGACGTAAGGTAAGAAGTACATACATGTTAGACGTAAGGTAAGAAGTACATACATGTTAGACGTAAGGTAAGAACTACATACATGTTAGACGTAAGGTAAGAACTACATACATGTTAGACGTAAGGTAAGAAGTATATACATGTTAGACGTAAGGTAAGAAGTACATACATGTTAGACGTAAGGTAAGAACTACATACATGTTAGACGTAAGGTAAGAACTACATACATGTTAGACGTAAGGTAAGAAGTACATACATGTTAGACGTAAGGTAAGAAGTACATACATGTTAGACGTAAGGTAAGAACTACATACATGTTAGACGTAAGGTAAGAACTACATACATGTTAGACGTAAGGTAAGAACTACATACATGTTAGACGTAAGGTAAGAACTATATACATGTTAGACGTAAGGTAAGAACTACATACATGTTAGACGTAAGGTAAGAACTACATACATGTTAGACGTAAGGTAAGAACTACATACATGTTAGACGTAAGGTAAGAACTACATACATGTTAGACGTAAGGTAAGAAGTACATAAATGTTAGAAGTGTACAAAGAGATCCACTGAGAATCACGTTGTCTGATATGTAGTGCAGAATGTCCAACTTTGTATTTTAACTTGGAGTGAATGCATGAACGATTTTGTCCTTGTCCAATATGACTACTCTGCTTACACAAGTACGTTCAATGTCTGAGACAAGACAGGACCAATTACCTGTGTTGACAGACTACAACACATGAGCAGACAGTGGCTTGTTGTCTGGTTCTCAGGGGAAATTCGTTTACAATGAACGTGATTGACAGCCAACAAGTAAGTCACCTACATTAAAAGTGTTTAAAACCTTATGCTACAAGGTAGTCTTCAAAAATGTCCATTAAGTTGACAGAGAATTTTTTGTAATTGCAATAATAAAACTGGCCTACTCTCAGAGTCTGGAGGTGTACATTATATCATGTGGCTATACAGGCCCATATGTGACCTATATATTTTGTCATATTTGATGTAGACGTGCTCTGTCTAAAATCTAATTAGTGGCGTCACTGGGGGGTGCAGTCCGCACCGGGCGATACCCACAAAGTATTTAACACCCAAGCGACAACTTTAAAAAAGAAATTAAGAGACTCTAACTAGATACTAGATAACTAGATACTAGATAACTAGATACTACATAACTAGTTCAAAAATAATGTGTTTTATTCTATTAATTTATAGTTTAACTGTCCAAAAAGTTAAATGCTGACAAAGGGAACGTGAAAGAGATCTTTTTGTTTTAAATGCCAAATAGTGGTTTCATGTGCACTGTACTTGTTCTATATTGACGCTAGTAGCTAGTAAAAACGACATTACTTGCAAAGTTTAAGAAATGAAGTCACCTTGTGAAGTCGTTTCTTCCTTTATGATATTAACAATACCATTCAAAATGTTCTTTGAAAGTAGTGTAAGGCGCTTTCGTGATGTGCCTTGTGCAGATACATCAGACGAGGTAACTCTAGACAAAACGAACTCAAAATAACACAGGCAAAAGGACAACAGTATAAGTCAGTCGACGCTGGTAGCGAATGTTGAACAAGACGTTTCATAATAACGAAGAGAACCGTCGACTGTCGTCAAGCTCATAAAAACGTCCTCTCTCTACAGCCGTCAATGGTATTATGGTTACGTTTCGCTATTCTTCTTCAAATCCTGTTCTTGTTTTTACTAGTCGCGTCATTGTCTCGAAGTCAAAACTTCCCTCTTCATGAAACAAATAACTAATTCCTAATCATGCCATAACTGTAGACATTTGTATGCCCCTTCACCCACGCGATTCTAAAGTATTTCTATGTCTTATAGCAAAGCTAAAGTCCCATTTCTCACGGCTACTAGACGATTTGTTGAACACAGGACGATCAAGCTCATAACAAACTTACATGTCACAACATTTCTCAAACTTGGGGAGCACAAACTAGGAGTTGGGGGGGGGGGGGTTGCGACGTCCATTCAACGGGACAAGACGTCCTGACAAAGGTGAAGGTGACTAAGAAGGTCAAATGTTGGGGAAATAATAAAAGTTTGTAGTTCTTTGTAGTTATCAATTAACGTTTATATGTTCACCCAGTAAAATGATATTATTATCAATGTTTTACAAAAATTAAAATATGGTAAAAGACGTCTTATCATCTTATAATAAAATGTAGACTTTTTAAAAAATGTAGACCTTTTTTAAAATGTAGACCTTTTCAAAATGTAGACATTTTTTAAATGTAGACCGTTTTAAAATGTATAACTGTTTCGTGAGAGACATTGGCAACACTATCATCTCAAAATTTTTGTAAAAGATATTTCGAAACATTTACAATAAAGGAATCATTTTCAACTTTCTTATGTCAAAATGGTACATCGTTATGTTGACGACTTTTGTGTGACAAAAAAATAATGTCCGAGGCCAGACGTTCCACTAAGACAAATATAATCTTATACGATCACGTCCATTACAGATGTATGTGCTCTATATGTGCCTGGTATTCTCTTGTATAATAGTATAGGCCGCTTCCTTCTTCATTATACTTAATTTGACTTGAGACATTTTTTAAAAACTTTAATGAATAGTGCGCTAAGACTTAGCTTTAAGAAACATCAATTACGTAACTATGGATTCTAAATTATGCAAAATAAAATCGGAGAAGCGTGATATGATTATATGCTTTAAGGTTTCCTTTCTTTTGTTACATTATTGAGTCCCTCCTAGAGCTCACTGTTGGAGCCTTCAGAATTCCACCAGGTCCCCAGCTAGTTAATTCGATTGGGGTAGAGGGGGGGGGGCGAACGAAATTTATTTTGACTAGGGAGTGCCAACTTTTAAAGTTTGAGAATTATCGCTCTTTAGCTTCGAATGTCTCTTACTCGGCGCGTCCAACTCATTCATATATTTTTTTTTAAAACTTGGAATCTACCAAACTAGGATAAAAAGCAATCTAGACCCAAAAGACGAGGGAAAAAAAGCATGACGCCCGGGGCTCCGCACCGAAACCCGGTGATGTAGCTTTCAGCGCTCCCCCGACCAATAGCTGAATAAGGGGGAAGCGAACGTACAATTTTGTATATATGGATGTCACTAGTAAAAGTTTGAATAACACTGGAATAATATAAAACCTATTCCGTTACGTTTAAGAGTCTTTCAAGTCTTTAGAAAAAAAGTGTCAATAATATTAACTATATTTCCAATTTTAATAATACAAAATCTGTATACTAATATTTGTAATAACTGTTGATAAAATGTCATATATATTGAAATTAAACAGAATCAACTCGTTTTACAGGTGTGTAGCAATCAATGAATATAGGTAACAGGCTCAATGTATTAACTCTTTCTCTCCGTAATTATTTACCACATTCTGGTGGAATCAACGTTGGTATCGTCAGTTAGGAGAGAAAGAGTTAACGTTTAACGTATAGAATAATTATAAACTAAAGATAGCTTCTTGTGGGAATTTTGTGTGGGAACGTTTTTTTTTTTTTGGGGGGGGGGGGGTAAACACGGAGTTAACTTCACCGGATGACACCAACCCTAATGACGCCACTGAGTCTGACTAGGGGATCAGAAGACGTTAGCTGTAATAAATATCTACAAAATGAGGTGCATTTGTGATATTATATGAAAGATCAGTATTATAACAAAAACAACTTCATTAAAATGTTTGTCGTATTTGTAGGCTTGTCTGTCTCTCAGTCTCGGGTTCTTTCAAAGACTTGATGCATTTGCCGACCTTGTTATTGATTGTTTGAACACACCTACAGAAACAAAGGTAGTGCGATTGTGTTTTCACCTTAAGTCATAAATTATCATAAGTTAACACTTTTTTGTTGTTTGTCACATGTCACGTATGCAGTCTTAGCCTTGGAAATAGTTTGCTAACAAGTTTCATTCCCAGTTAGAAAAATGTCCGGTCCACCTTTTTAGATTATAGTCATCCGAACGTCAAAAGCTCAACACTGTATAATCTTAATTTTGAAAAATTCAGAGCTTTAGGCCTCTCTTTTGCCTTGATAGAATACATCATTGAATTAGTAAGAACACAGATAACAGGGGCCTAAAAGGGACTGTCTAAATGCATGTGCCCTAGAGTTGTATCATTGTCAAGACTATCTTCACTAAACCTTCTTCTGTCAGGTCACACAATGGATTCTCTCCAACCACTCCTTGTCTGTATCCCCGCCCTGTATCCAGAGTATTAGACTCAGTTTTTTTGTGTCATAGCCTTCACAGGACAGGTGAAATTTATTATTGACACTCTCCTTCTTTCGTCCCACTTGTGATTTCTCAAGCTTATTTCACAGGGAGACGATAAGGGAACAGATCTAGCCTCTAACAGCGGGACATAGGTAGACACACATTCTGAAGTAATGAACATTGGCATGCAGTTTGTATAGAATAATCCAAGTTCAGTTTGATTCTTTAAACATGTAAGTAACTATGAGTAGCATTACTAATAAGTAAAGGATACTGTTTTTGAAGAGATTCCTAAAGATAAAAAATATGTTCCTATACGATTAAGTTTCACTCTGTTCAAATGAGTCGATGACAGATATTCCTATCTCCTGAGCAACTCTAAGCAATCCCTTGGTGAGAAAAAAAAAGTGTGAGAAAGATAGTAGAAGAGCGACCAATCTGAAGATGAACCTATTTGCTTTTTAAAGTCTTTACACACAGTTGGTTTGCACGCGGTGTTTATACCAGATCTAGCAAAGCGTTCCTTGAGATGTGTTGCATACCTTTTATGTTTTGTCACTTTCTCTTCACTTAGACTTGTCATGGCCAACGTATTTTTGATTTCAATTAGCTTCAAGTCATCTTCTACATTTCTTAGTGCAAAGAAACTTTCATTAAAAATATCTTTTTATATAATTCTCTTCTTCCCTCAAGAGTTTGGACGAGAAGAAAGGAAGATCACTCTCTTATTTCTGCAATTTTTTTTTTTTTAGTTTTCAAAAGATTTTTAATAATTTTCCGGATATTTCCATGACTTTTTCGTATATTTTGTTAGAAGTTATAAAATGGTTTAATTTAATAATTTACACCTAGAATTAGCACGGGTCCTTTAAAGGTGCAGGGCACACTGCGGTCATATAGGGCCTAAGGCCGCCCTGCAAAATAACGGCGTATGCTACGCCGTGGGTCGACTTGTGACTTTTTCTGTCGCTACTTTTGCAACATGGAGTACAGATAATGGAGCATTCTGTTTATTTTATAGTTTTCTAAAAAAAAAAAGACTTCTACGTGTTTCTACTAGCCAAAACTTTGGCATTTTTTTCTCAAGGAAATGAAGATATAGATCACGATATTTTTCACTTGGATACCTAATGACTTCTGATGTACTAGATTCCAATCTGAAGTAGCACTAACCTACTTTATTTGGATACAGTATTGTGGTTGAAATGTGATTTGGCCCGTTAATTCAAGTTATACACTTTCCTTTTATGAGTTCCGGGTGGGGTGTAAAGGTATGGCAGGGTAGAAGATTGTTCCAATTTGTTTCTTCGATAACAATCTTAGCATCCTCTCTATTCCCTTTTCCTAGAAAACGTATCGCATCAAGTAAGGTCAGATTCGGACATTGACCTTCCTACGATTTGTCGTTATCTTTTTTTTTTTTTTATATGAAAAAACAATGTCACTTCTGGCATGAGTGCTACGGAAAGGGAGGGGGCGGGGAGGAAATGAGCTCAGTTACAACCAGGTAAGTCCATGCCTGTCTTGTATAAAT
The DNA here is from genome assembly GCF_947242115.1 of Biomphalaria glabrata. NCBI lineage: Eukaryota > Metazoa > Mollusca > Gastropoda > Planorbidae > Biomphalaria > Biomphalaria glabrata. The sequence continues at coordinate 32,210,251 of NC_074716.1, forward strand.
TGGCTACATTTTATGGTGCGGAGATAAGTCTGTAAAGCCTACATATGTTAGTGCGAATATGTTAGGATAGTCTCCTTAGCACATTCAAACTCAGTCATAATAAAAACGTTGTCTTCGTGGCAGCTAGTATGACGTTAGAGAAGATACAATTCTGTCCTAAATGACTTTCAATCCTTTGTCGTCATTAGAACGATGTTATTAAGACTTAGGTCAAAGCTGTTAGTTTATTAATGTTTTGATACAACTAGAATGTTTTCCCCTGATATTTCCTAAAATAGCCTATTAACTAGATATTGTACTAGACTCTAGACTCACTGTCTGGTACAATATTCGTACACGATATTTCTTCCACATCCATTCATAAATCAAGGCGTTTTTAGTTTTTTTGGCGATAATCGAATTTTCGAAACAAATCTTAAAATATCTTCACCAAAAAAAAAAAAACGCCTTGAATTCATATTACTGCAAACGCCTTTCGAATAACTAAAGAGATGAAATGACCTCACTAAATTGAATAATTTAATTTTTAAACATTGTAAATGTTTCACTTGATACTCAAATAATAATTATAATAATAATAAGGCTTGTCTACGAGTCCGAAGATTAATGAGGAATGCAGTATTTCCCTTGACTACGCATCCTAGCTGTGATCTACATATTTTGCCACATCCAGGGAAAGCATAACCATTGTCCATCGGTGGTCCATAAGATTTTCTTTTCACCGTCTGCGTGAATCCTCGGCAGCGGATTTTCTTTTAGTTTCAAATGTGTATCCGCGGCCTTTGTGAGTGACCTCCAACTGTCTCGTTCTAAGGCCACATGCAACCGGGTGCTCTCTTCTATGTCAATTTAGGCAAGTTGGCTTCTAATCTGGTCTTTAAAGCGTTTCCCTGGGCAACTCTGTTACGTTGACCACATTTTAGCTCACCAAAAAAAGACTGCCTTTGGCATACGTTTGTGGCCCATACGGAATACGTGTTCTGCCCAGCGTAACTGTGAGACCATAAGAAGTCCCTCTATACTGTCCATTCCGGCGTTAGCAAGAACATCACTGTTTGTAGTGCGGTTCTGCCACCGTATGTCCATGATGGAGCGCAAGCATCTTTGGTGAAAGCGCTCAAGTAGTCTTAGTTGCTTTCTGTATAATACCCGTGTCTCAGATCTATATAGAAGGATTAAGAGAACCACCGCCTGGTAGACATTTGATTTTTGTAGGCAGGCGGAGCGATTTGTTCCGCCAAACTCTTGCCTGAAGGCGTCCAAAATCACTATTGGCAATGTCCAGACGGTTATCATCTTCCCTTGAAAGTGAGGCGTCATTTGACACTATACTACCTAGATATGTGAAGTGGTCTACCACGTTAAGGCGCTGTCCGTTTACGGTGATCTTTGGAGCTGAGTAGGTTTTTAGTGGGTTATTTCTGGAACATGACTTCTGTTTTCCCGAGGTTTACAAACCGAAAGAGGCTGCAGCGTATGCAAATTCAAATGTAGATAACTATATAAAACTATATAAAACTAATATAACATGTTGGTGTTGTTCTTATTTTAATTCCACCCACCAACCTGCCTTCTGATAGGTGGACACTGGGTGAGTGGAAACTAAGTTTGAAAACAGTTCTAACGATTTTCCTAGAAATTTGACAGTTTATCCTTATTTCAAGAAAAAAACAAAATAACTAGCTAATTGCCACAAAGTGAAATATCTGGTTTGACATATATAAATTTCCAAAAATATAATAATAAATCTTAAAATTAAATGTGGCCTATTTTCAGTTTAAGTGTGGATTCATGCACCCATTCAAATTTGAGCGGCTCCCCCCCCCCCCGAAAGTGGAATAGCCGCTATTAGTTTTGTGTGCTTATCTATATAAATACATCATTTTTACAACTATTCAACATAATAGTAAAAAAAAAAAAAACACAACACGGGAGACTATTTAGTAAGGGAGGTAACTATTTAGCATTTTGAAGCATATTTATGTAAACATTTTTAGATTGTTTTGTAAAAATAAAAGATTTCTATTGCTTAATTAAATACTTTGTGTCATGTTAGCTACTTACATTCTAAACAAAATGTTTACTTTTTTTAAAAAAGAGAAACATATATGCAAAAAAAGTCAAACATGATTTAAAACAACAATTGGTAACTAGTGTTTCATATTATACAAGTTCAATGTCAACATTCCCCAGCCGGACTATGCCCATTGCAATCAATTCATTGAATGCATACAATCTATATATATAAATAGCTTCTCCTTCGCGATGGGAGATGAGCACATTTCTCATTTCCTATGGACTCGAAGATGACAGTAAAGGCCAATCCTTGCTTTAAAAAGCCGGCAGCATACGTGGGTGGGTTTGGTCAGTTGCAGATAGGCCTGCTTCTTCTCTTAGCTTTTTGTTGGTTCGGCGCTCTTTCACCCTGGCCACTCTTCTTGCTTCAAATTATGAGACTTCAATACTCACAGCTTCAAGCTGTGAGGAGCGATCGAGAGCTAGTGCTTCCCAGCCGTGAATGTAGAGTGTCTTCATAGCATTTGTATTGACCTCTCTGGGAGCACCTTCCTGCACACAACTCCTAGTACAGAAGTCGTTTGGAAAGGCGATTGTCATGCGGACTACATGTCCATCCCATCGAAGTTGGGACCTTTTTACTGTCGCATTGATATTGTTCATGTTGGACAGCTTTAAGATTTCTGTGTCTGGTATCTGGTTGGACCAACGCACCTTATGGCTACTCCTTAGTGTAGTGTCTGGTATCTGGTTGGACCAACGCACCTTATGGCTACTCCTTAGTGTAGTGTCTGGTATCTGGTTGGACCAACGCACCTTATGGCTACTCCTTAGTGTAGTGTCTGGTATCTGGTTGGACCAACGCACCTTATGGCTACTCCTTAGTGTAGTGTCTGGCATCTGGTTGGACCAACGCATCTTATGGCTACTCCTTAGTGTAGTGTCTGGCATCTGGTTGGACCAACGCACCTTATGGCTACTCCTTAGTGTAGTGTCTGGTATCTGGTTGGACCAACGCACCTTATGGCTACTCCTTAGTGTAGTGTCTGGCATCTGGTTGGACCAACGCACCTTATGGCTACTCCTTAACGTAGTGTCTGGCATCTGGTTGGACCAACGCACCTTATGGCTACTCCTTAGTGTAGTGTCTGGCATCTGGTTGGACCAACGCACCTTATGGCTACTCCTTAGCGTAGTGTCTGGTATCTGGTTGGACCAACGCACCTTATGGCTACTCCTTAGTGTAGTGTCTGGTATCTGGTTGGACCAACGCACCTTATGGCTACTCCTTAGTGTAGTGTCTGGTATCTGGTTGGACCAACGCACCTTATGGCTACTCCTTAGTGTAGTGTCTGGCATCTGGTTGGACCAACGCATCTTATGGCTACTCCTTAGTGTAGTGTCTGGCATCTGGTTGGACCAACGCACCTTATGGCTACTCCTTAGTGTAGTGTCTGGTATCTGGTTGGACCAACGCACCTTATGGCTACTCCTTAGTGTAGTGTCTGGCATCTGGTTGGACCAACGCATCTTATGGCTACTCCTTAGTGTAGTGTCTGGTATCTGGTTGGACCAACGCACCTTATGGCTACTCCTTAGTGTAGTGTCTGGTATCTGGTTGGACCAACGCACCTTATGGCTACTCCTTAGTGTAGTGTCTGGTATCTGGTTGGACCAACGCACCTTATGGCTACTCCTTAGTGTAGTGTCTGGCATCTGGTTGGACCAACGCATCTTATGGCTACTCCTTAGTGTAGTGTCTGGCATCTGGTTGGACCAACGCACCTTATGGCTACTCCTTAGTGTAGTGTCTGGTATCTGGTTGGACCAACGCACCTTATGGCTACTCCTTAGTGTAGTGTCTGGCATCTGGTTGGACCAACGCATCTTATGGCTACTCCTTAGTGTAGTGTCTGGCATCTGGTTGGACCAACGCATCTTATGGCTACTCCTTAGTGTAGTGTCTGGCATCTGGTTGGACCAACGCACCTTATGGCTACTCCTTAGTGTAGTGTCTGGTATCTGGTTGGACCAACGCACCTTATGGCTACTCCTTAGTGTAGTGTCTGGCATCTGGTTGGACCAACGCACCTTATGGCTACTCCTTAGTGTAGTGTCTGGTATCTGGTTGGACCAACGCACCTTATGGCTACTCCTTAACGTAGTGTCTGGCATCTGGTTGGACCAACGCACCTTATGGCTACTCCTTAGTGTAGTGTCTGGCATCTGGTTGGACCAACACACCTTATGGCTACTCCTTAGCGTAGTGTCTGGTATCTGGTTGGACCAACGCACCTTATGGCTACTCCTTAGTGTAGTGTCTGGTATCTGGTTGGACCAACGCACCTTATGGCTACTCCTTAGTGTAGTGTCTGGTATCTGGTTGGACCAACGCACCTTATGGCTACTCCTTAGTGTAGTGTCTGGTATCTGGTTGGACCAACGCACCTTATGGCTACTCCTTAGCGTAGTGTCTGGTATCTGGTTGGACCAACGCATCTTATGGCTACTCCTTAGTGTAGTGTCTGGTATCTGGTTGGACCAACGCACCTTATGGCTACTTCTTAGTGTAGTGTCTGGTATCTGGTTGGACCAACGCACCTTATGGCTACTCCTTAGTGTAGTGTCTGGTATCTGGTTGGACCAACGCACCTTATGGCTACTCCTTAGTGTAGTGTCTGGCATCTGGTTGGACCAACGCACCTTATGGCTACTCCTTAGTGTAGTGTCTGGTATCTGGTTGGACCAACGCACCTTATGGCTACTCCTTAGTGTAGTGTCTGGTATCTGGTTGGACCAACGCACCTTATGGCTACTCCTTAGCGTAGTGTCTGGTATCTGGTTGGACCAACGCATCTTATGGCTACTCCTTAGTGTAGTGTCTGGTATCTGGTTGGACCAACGCACCTTATGGCTACTCCTTAGCGTAGTGTCTGGTATCTGGTTGGACCAACGCACTTTATGGCTACTCCTTAGCGTAGTGTCTGGTATCTGGTTGGACCAACGCACCTTATGGCTACTCCTTAGTGTAGTGTCTGGTATCTGGTTGGACCAACGCACCTTATGGCTACTCCTTAGTGTAGTGTCTGGCATCTGGTTGGACCAACGCACCTTATGGCTACTCCTTAGTGTAGTGTCTGGTATCTGGTTGGACCAACGCACCTTATGGCTACTCCTTAGTGTAGTGTCTGGCACCTGGTTGGACCAACGCACCTTATGGCTACTCCTTAGTGTAGTGTCTGGCATCTGGTTGGACCAACGCACGTTATGGCTACTCCTTAGTGTAGTGTCTGGTATCTGGTTGGACCAACGCACCTTATGGCTACTCCTTAGTGTAGTGTCTGGCATCTGGTTGGACCAACGCACCTTATGGCTACTCCTTAACGTAGTGTCTGGCATCTGGTTGGACCAACGCACCTTATGGCTACTCCTTAGTGTAGTGTCTGGTATCTGGTTGGACCAACGCACCTTATGGCTACTCCTTAGCGTAGTGTCTGGTATCTGGTTGGACCAACGCACCTTATGGCTACTCCTTAGCGTAGTGTCTGGTATCTGGTTGGACCAACGCACCTTATGGCTACTCCTTAGTGTAGTGTCTGGTATCTGGTTGGACCAACGCACCTTATGGCTACTCCTTAATGTAGTGTCTGGTATCTGGTTGGACCAACGCACCTTATGGCTACTCCGTAGCGTAGTGTCTGGTATCTGGTTGGACCAACGCATCTTATGGCTACTCCTTAGTGTAGTGTCTGGTATCTGGTTGGACCAACGCACCTTATGGCTACTCCTTAGTGTAGTGTCTGGCATCTGGTTGGACCAACGCACCTTATGGCTACTCCTTAGTGTAGTGTCTGGTATCTGGTTGGACCAACGCACCTTATGGCTACTCCTTAGTGTAGTGTCTGGCATCTGGTTGGACCAACGCATCTTATGGCTACTCCTTAGTGTAGTGTCTGGCATCTGGTTGGACCAACGCATCTTATGGCTACTCCTTAGTGTAGTGTCTGGCATCTGGTTGGACCAACGCACCTTATGGCTACTCCTTAGTGTAGTGTCTGGTATCTGGTTGGACCAACGCACCTTATGGCTAATTCTTAGTGTAGTGTCTGGCATCTGGTTGGACCAACGCACCTTATGGCTACTCCTTAGTGTAGTGTCTGGTATCTGGTTGGACCAACGCACCTTATGGCTACTCCTTAGTGTAGTGTCTGGCATCTGGTTGGACCAACGCACCTTATGGCTACTCCTTAACGTAGTGTCTGGCATCTGGTTGGACCAACGCACCTTATGGCTACTCCTTAGTGTAGTGTCTGGCATCTGGTTGGACCAACGCACCTTATGGCTACTCCTTAGCGTAGTGTCTGGTATCTGGTTGGACCAACGCACCTTATGGCTACTCCTTAGTGTAGTGTCTGGTATCTGGTTGGACCAACGCACCTTATGGCTACTCCTTAGTGTAGTGTCTGGTATCTGGTTGGACCAACGCACCTTATGGCTACTCCTTAGTGTAGTGTCTGGTATCTGGTTGGACCAACGCACCTTATGGCTACTCCTTAGCGTAGTGTCTGGTATCTGGTTGGACCAACGCATCTTATGGCTACTCCTTAGTGTAGTGTCTGGTATCTGGTTGGACCAACGCACCTTATGGCTACTCCTTAGTGTAGTGTCTGGTATCTGGTTGGACCAACGCACCTTATGGCTACTCCTTAGTGTAGTGTCTGGCATCTGGTTGGACCAACGCACCTTATGGCTACTCCTTAACGTAGTGTCTGGCATCTGGTTGGACCAACGCACCTTATGGCTACTCCTTAGTGTAGTGTCTGGCATCTGGTTGGACCAACGCACCTTATGGCTACTCCTTAGCGTAGTGTCTGGTATCTGGTTGGACCAACGCACCTTATGGCTACTCCTTAGTGTAGTGTCTGGTATCTGGTTGGACCAACGCACCTTATGGCTACTCCTTAGTGTAGTGTCTGGTATCTGGTTGGACCAACGCACCTTATGGCTACTCCTTAGTGTAGTGTCTGGTATCTGGTTGGACCAACGCACCTTATGGCTACTCCTTAGCGTAGTGTCTGGTATCTGGTTGGACCAACGCATCTTATGGCTACTCCTTAGTGTAGTGTCTGGTATCTGGTTGGACCATAGCACCTTATGGCTACTCCTTAGCGTAGTGTCTGGTATCTGGTTGGACCAACGCACCTTATGGCTACTCCTTAGTGTAGTGTCTGGTATCTGTTTGGACCAACGCACCTTATGGCTACTCCTTAGTGTAGTGTCTGGTATCTGGTTGGACCAACGCACCTTATGGCTACTCCTTAGTGTAGTGTCTGGCATCTGGTTGGACCAACGCACCTTATGGCTACTCCTTAGTGTAGTGTCTGGTATCTGGTTGGACCAACGCACCTTATGGCTACTCCTTAGTGTAGTGTCTGGTATCTGGTTGGACCAACGCACCTTATGGCTATTCCTTAGCGTAGTGTCTGGTATCTGGTTGGACCAACGCATCTTATGGCTACTCCTTAGTGTAGTGTCTGGTATCTGGTTGGACCAACGCACCTTATGGCTACTCCTTAGCGTAGCGTCTGGTATCTGGTTGGACCAACGCACTTTATGGCTACTCCTTAGCGTAGTGTCTGGTATCTGGTTGGACCAACGCACCTTATGGCTACTCCTTAGCGTAGTGTCTGGTATCTGGTTGGACCAACGCACCTTATGGCTACTCCTTAGTGTAGTGTCTGGCATCTGGTTGGACCAACGCACCTTATGGCTACTCCTTAGTGTAGTGTCTGGTATCTGGTTGGACCAACGCACCTTATGGCTACTCATTAGTGTAGTGTCTGGCATCTGGTTGGACCAACGCATCTTATGGCTACTCCTTAGTGTAGTGTCTGGCATCTGGTTGGACCAACGCATCTTATGGCTACTCCTTAGTGTAGTGTCTGGCATCTGGTTGGACCAACGCACCTTATGGCTACTCCTTAGTGTAGTGTCTGGTATCTGGTTGGACCAACGCACCTTATGGCTACTCCTTAGTGTAGTGTCTGGCATCTGGTTGGACCAACGCACCTTATGGCTACTCCTTAGTGTAGTGTCTGGTATCTGGTTGGACCAACGCACCTTATGGCTACTCCTTAGTGTAGTGTCTGGCATCTGGTTGGACCAACGCACCTTATGGCTACTCCTTAACGTAGTGTCTGGCATCTGGTTGGACCAACGCACCTTATGGCTACTCCTTAGTGTAGTGTCTGGCATCTGGTTGGACCAACGCACCTTATGGCTACTCCTTAGCGTAGTGTCTGGTATCTGGTTGGACCAACCTACCTTATGGCTACTCCTTAGTGTAGTGTCTGGTATCTGGTTGGACCAACGCACCTTATGGCTACTCCTTAACGTAGTGTCTGGTATCTGGTTGGACCAACGCACCTTATGGCTACTCCTTAGTGTAGTGTCTGGTATCTGGTTGGACCAACGCACCTTATGGCTACTCCTTAACGTAGTGTCTGGTATCTGGTTGGACCAACGCATCTTATGGCTACTCCTTAACGTAGTGTCTGGTATCTGGTTGGACCAACGCACCTTATGGCTACTCCTTAGTGTAGTGTCTGGTATCTGGTTGGACCAACGCACCTTATGGCTACTCCTTAGTGTAGTGTCTGGTATCTGGTTGGACCAACGCACCTTATGGCTACTCCTTAGTGTAGTGTCTGGTATCTGGTTGGACCAACGCACCTTATGGCTACTCCTTAGTGTAGTGTCTGGCATCTGGTTGGACCAACGCATCTTATGGCTACTCCTTAGTGTAGTGTCTGGTATCTGGTTGGACCAACGCACCTTATGGCTACTCCTTAGTGTAGTGTCTGGTATCTGGTTGGACCAACGCACATTATGGCTACTCCTTAACGTAGTGTCTGGTATCTGGTTGGACCAACGCACCTTATGGCTACTCCTTAGTGTAGTGTCTGGCATCTGGTTGGACCAACGCACCTTATGGCTACTCCTTAGTGTAGATGGTGTGTCGGAAATATAGTACACTTTCGACACGAGCACGTCTCTTCTTTTTGTATCGGCCGAGATATGGTTGTAGTTGTTGATAGGGTTGTAATTGTTGATAGGGCTGTAGTTGTTGATAGGGTTGTAGTTGTTGATAGGGCTGTAGTTGTTGATAGGGCTGTAGTTGTTGATAGGGCTGTAGTAGTTGATAGGGCTGTAATTTTTGATAGGTTTGTAGTTGTTGATAGGGCTGTAGTTGTTGATAGGGCTGTAGTTGTTGATAGGGCTGTAGTTGTTGATAGGGCTGTAGTTGTTGATAGGGTTGTATTTGTTGATAGGGCTGTAGTTGTTGATAGGGCTGTAGTTGTTTATAGGGCTGTAGTTGTTGATAGGGCTGTAGTTGTTGATCGGGTTGTAGTTGTTGATAGGGCTGTAGTTGTTTATAGGGTTGTAGTTGTTGATAGGGCTGTAGTTGTTGATAGGGTTGTAGTTGTTGATAGGGCTGTAGTTGTTGATAGGGTTGTAGTTGTTGATAGGGTTGTAGTTGTTGATAGGGCTGTAGGTGTTGATAGGGCTGTAGTTGTTGATAGGGTTGTAGTTGTTGATAGGGCTGTAGTTGTTGATAGGGTTGTAGTTGTTGATAGGGTTGTAGTTGTTGATAGGGTTGTAGTTGTTGATAGGGTTGTAGTTGTTGATAGGGCTGTAGTTGTTGATAGGGCTGAAGTTGTTGATAGGGTTGTAGTTGTTGATAGGGTTGTAGTTGTTGATAGGGCTGTAATGGTTGATAGGGCTGTAGTTGTTGATAGGGTTGTAGTTGTTGATAGGGCTGTAGTTCTTGATAGGGCTGTAGTTGTTGATAGGGCTGTAGTTGTTGATAGGGTTGTAGTTGTTGATAGGGTTGTAGTTGTTGATAGTTTGTAGTTCATAGTTCTTGATAGTCTTTCTGAAAATATTGAAGTCTGTCTTTTTACCTGTCTAGGTGGACCACTTCGGGTCCGAATTTGAGTTTGTGTGTTCCACACAAACTGTCTAAGTAACCTTTTTGTTTTTGGTATTCAATAAAAAGTTAAATAAATAAATTGATTTTCAGGAACATTTTGCCCACCGTTTTATGTACAAACTAGACATATGTTACCCGCGACCCGCGGGTCTTTATTTGCGCATTACTGTCGATATAGTCACTGAGAGTGTTTTGTAAACAATTAAACGAAATAATAATGTAATAAGTAAAGCGAATGTGTCAATGTAAAAATAGTGTGAATGAAGCTATCAAATTAGAATAGCTAATAGGCTTAAATCCATTTGTTCAAATTAAAACATTTGCTTGTAGGCCTACATATATTTGATTAAAATTTGAGATGAATAGACTTAATTTAGTATGTTCATGTGTTACAGTATAAAGTAGATCTTGAGGTAGACATAGATCTAAATCTACACTAATCTAGAGTTAAAAATTGGCTTTTATGGAGTTCATTCTGTGTTGCGCATGCGTGACCTTTTTTCATTAATGAATATAGGCCTATCTCAACACGGCTACGCAGCTTTATTTAGCGAAAAGCGAACGAATGTATTAAAAATGCTTTAGAAAAACAAATTTGAATATTAATTTGATTAAAATATGAAATGAATGGACAATAATTAGTATGTTTATGTGTTAAAGCATAAAACAATCTTTACGAAAAGAAGTTTTATCATCTTAGAGTTCAATAAGAGTTTTAGACTTAGGCCTAGGAAAAGACTCAGTAGAGAGATGTATTAATCACTGTTAATGTATAACCATTTGGTAAAGGATGTTCGCCAGACATTACCCGCGGCCTACGGGTCTTAGTTTGTGTTTACTAATCTAGTGGATTGGATTTAGATGTATATTAAACTTAACTAATGATCCTTTCACGTTTTTTCTCTTTCGCTACGAAAATAAAATTAGTTTGGCGAAAATGGGTTTACCCGAAGCCGATACATTCATATCTATTAAAAACGAAAAGAGCGATAGCTTTGTTAAATGAATGGGATTATAAAGTGAACAATTAAACGAAATAATTTTTAGTACGCGATTCATGAATGGATATAGATCTAAGCCTATCTCAACTCGGCTTCGCACTTTTCGTAAACGAATGTAGCTTTAGAAAACCAAATTTGAATGTTTATTTGATCAAAATATGAAATGAATGGACTTTAATTAATATGTTCATGTGTTGAAGTATAAAACTATCTGTGCGAAGAGAAGTTTTATCATCTTAGAGTTGAATTAGAGTTTTAGATCTAGGGATGGGATTATAAAGTAAGCAATTAAACGAATTAATTTTTAGTACCCGATTCATTACGGTATTGTCTAAGGAAAAAAGTTCGCCAGGAAATCTGTAGTCACAGATATCAGTAACTAATTTATGTAAAAAATGCTTTTGAAACACAAAATTGAAGGTTAATTTTATTATATAATGAAATCAATGGACCTTCCTTTGTATTTTCATGTGTCAAAGTAAAAAACTATCTGCGCAAAGTGTATTTCTTAAAATTAGATCTAGGTCTAAATCCTTTCGATCTTTTCTCATGTCAACATTGTAGACATGGCCTAGATCCATAAAATACTATAGCTGTAATAGAGTCGGACAACTTTATTTTTTTTTTAGGGTCTTAAGTTTGTTTTAGGGCTACAATACATACACTACGGTCAAAGTTGGTACCCAAGGAACATTCCTGCCTAGTTTTATCAAGATTGGTCAAGCGGTTTGGATGTCTATAAGTAACATACATCCATACATACATACATACACCATGTAACATAATAGTATTATATGTACATTTGCACACTAGCGCGTCAGTGCAACACCGCTTGTGTTTACGTAATAAACGGAGTTCCTAATATGTCTTCCCTCTTAAACACTAGTTTGTTATTTGTGTAACACGAATATTTTACATGGTGTCAGAATAAAACTTGAAAAGCTGTCCAGACAAAGGTTTTTATTAATCTAATAATGGCTTCTTTTTATTTTGAGCAACCAATCTTGAATTGGAATGCTAAAGATCTGTATCAAGAGTTTTTAAGGTTTCAACAGCAGGTGAGCTTTTGTTTCAAAGGACCGTTAGCTGGTGCCGATAGTAAACAAAAAGCCGGATGGCTGGGAATGTGGATAGGTCAACAAGGCCGTGAAGTTTACAAAACTCTAAATATTACTGATAGTGAAGAGGGAGATCCGCAATTTCTATTAAAGAAAATAGAAGACTACATAAGGCCAAGACAAAATAAAAGAGTGTCTAGATTTAGAGCACATCAGAGAAAGCAGGTAGAAGGAGAAAGTTTTGATAACTTTGTTAAAGACCTAAAGCTTCTCATTATGGACTGTGAGTATGACAACCCAGACGATATGCTTATTGATTTGATCATTAGTGGAGTCATACACGAAAAGGTACAATTAAGACTTCTTGATCAGGGACAGAAGTTGACCCTTAGCAAGGCAATAGAAATTGGACAACAATATGAGATGTCGCAAAGCCAAGTGAAAATGTTTAGGGGCCAAGAAGTTCTAGCGATCAAGAGAGGGTCACACAATGTACTAAAGCAGAAGTCTAAAGATAACTCAGATAAATTATGTAGTAAATGCGGCAAGAACCACGAAAAGGGAAAATGTCCAGCAATAGGAACCACATGCAATTTCTGCAAGAAGAAAAACCACTGGTTTCAAATGTGCAGAAAAAGACGCAACGTCAATCTAGTAGAAGATGACAGTCACAGTGATGAAAATATTATACCTGTTAGCACTGCAAGTAGCCAGTATAAAAAGGGTAATATTGAGAATATCAATGTCGTTGAAGACAAGTGGACTGTAAAACTAGTTGTGCATGGCAAGACATTAATTTTTCGTATCGACACTGGTGCAAGATGTAACATTCTTGTCAAGTCAGAGTTTGAAAAGCTCAAAGACAAAGTAAAACTTGCTTATTCAGCAAAGTCGCTCAAGTCTTACTCTAATCATGTTATTAAGACTTTAGGAGCAGTAGTGCTACCTTTGAAAAATAATATCCAAGAGGTGAAAGCAAGATTTGAGGTAGTAGACATTAGCCAAGAGAACATTTTGAGTGGTGACACAGCAGAATGTTTAGGACTACTACAACGGATAGACAGCATAGAATCCAAGGCAGAAGACGAGTTACAAAGAGAATTTCCTGAAATGCTGAAAACAACTGGAACACTGCCAGGAGAATACAAGATTCAGTTACAGGAAAATGCTAAAGGAGTTATCCATCCACCAAGTCGCTTAGCAGCATCGCTACGCAATAAAGTTGAAGAAAAACTTAAAGAAATGCAAGCTGATGGATTTATTACTCCAGTACATGAACCTACTGAATGGGTTAGCTCCATGGTTGTTTCGTTCAGGAATGACAAAGTGAGAATATGTATTGATCCAAAAGATCTCAATAAAGCAATCAGACGGGAACATCACCCGATGAAAACTATTGAAGATGTGATCACTAATATTCCAGATTCGAATATATTCTCAGTTCTCGATGCCAAGTCAGGGTTTATGCAAATAAAGCTTGAAAGAGAATCTTCATTTCTCACAACTTTCAACACACCCCTGGGAAGATATAGATGGTTACGATTACCTTTTGGTATTAAATCAGCGCCAGAAATTTACCAAAGAATTATGGATGAAATGCTTCAAGGAATTGAAGGAGCATATGTCATCATAGACGACATTCTAGTAGCTGGTAGAGATGTTGAGCATCATGATCACATTTTGAAACAAGTCATGCAAAGAGCAACGAAGTACAATCTAAAGCTGAACTATGACAAGTGCAAGATAAGGCAAAACAGAGTACCTTATATGGGTCACATCTTGTCAGAGAAAGGTTTAGAACCAGATCCAGCAAAGATAAAGGCAATTATTGACATGCCAGCTCCTCAAGACAAAGATGGAATCAGAAGATTTCTAGGTTTAATTCAGTACCTAGCAAAATTTATTCCTAATCTAAGTCAAGCAGATGCTCCAATACGAAAGCTTCTAAAAGATGATATAGAATTTCAATGGAATCATGAACAAAACAAGAGTTTCAAAGAATTGAAACATCTTTGTACAAACCCTCCAGTTTTAGCATATTATGATGTCAACAAGAACGTAGAGATAGAATGTGATGCAAGTACAGATGGACTGGGAGCAGTATTACTCCAGGAAGGTCGTATAATTGCATACGCATCAAGAGCTCTCTTCGATACAGAAACAAGATATGCTCAAATTGAGAAGGAAATGCTCTCAATTGTGTATAGTACAAGCAAATTTCACTGCTACATATTTGGTAAAGAAGTAACAGTTTATAATGATCACAAACCTCTGGAGCAAATCTTCAAGAAACCTCTATTGTCAGCACCAATGAGAATACAGAAGATGCTAATAAGACTACAGTGGTATGATCTGAAAGTCTGTTACAGAAAAGGCAAGGAAATGTTTATCTCTGATACACTTTCTCGTGCACATCTACCAAATACTGATACACAGACATGTGAATTTACAGATGATTCAGTGCATATGATCTCTGTAAGTGATTCGAAATACAGTGAAATTAAAGACTGTACAAGCAAGGAACTTTCAATGCTTCGGGAAGTAATTATGACTGGTTGGCCAGACACAAGAAGCGAGACTCCAATTGAAGTCAGACCATATTGGGATTCAAGAGACCAGTTATCAACTTCGGATGGTATTATATACAAAGGTCTGAGAATAGTCATGCCACCAAGCTTACGTAAATACATGCTAAATCTGATTCACAAGTCTCACTTAGGAATAGTCAAGTGTAAGCAGCGAGCCAGAGAAGTCATGTATTGGCCAGGCATGAATGCAGACATTGAAGTGACAGTTAGGGATTGTAGCAGGTGTGCTGAACATCAGAATCAAAATGTGTCAGAACCGCTGATGCCTACCAAGACACCAGACCTTCCATACAGCATGGTTGGGTGTGATCTGTTTAACTTTGAGGGTAAAAAGTATGTGCTTCTAGTTGACTACTTCTCAAAGTTTATTGATGTCAAAGAACTGTCACAGGAAACTACATCAGATATCATCGAAGCAATGAAGAGTATATTCGCATGCCATGGAATACCTAGAAAGTTAAGGTCAGATAGCGGGCCACAGTTCTCTTCAAGGGAATTCCTGAATTTCTGTAAATCATACGGAATAGAGCATGAAATGTCGAGTCCTCATTTTCAGAGTTCTAATGGTGAGGCTGAAAGAGCTATTCAAACAGTGAAGAAACTTTGGAAGAAAAGCGAAGACAAATTTCTGTCGCTATTAGACTACAGAACTACTCCACTGAGTAATATTAATTTGTCGCCAGCACAATTACTCATGGGACGCCGACCCAGAAATTTGTTACCTTCTAGCGAGGAAATACTCACACCTAAGACACCAGATCTCAAGGTGGTGAAGAAACACTTTGACTCCGAGAAACAGTCTCAGAAACATTATTATGATAAGAGGAAAGGAGTTAAGAGTCATAATCCACTACAAGACGGAACGGCAGTCAGAATGCAACTTAATTCTAAGTGGAAACCAGGAACAGTAGTTTCGAAGCATTCTAAGCCTAGATCATATAATGTCAAAAGTGGAAATAAGGTCTACAGAAGAAACAGAAAACACATCAGAAAGTCTTCTGAGAAAGCAAACAGATTTGACAACAATTATGACTTTCCAGATGACATCTCAGAACAACCAGAACCACTAGATCTAGAGAGTCCAAGATTACAAACTACACTAGATTTTGAGCCGCCACTACACACTGCTTCTTCTAACACCTCTAGACCAAATGAACCTTATGTAACACGCTCAGGCAGAGTAGTTAACAAACCCAAGAGACTTGATTTGTGATGAACTGATTAGACTTTTTAGTTGACTAGTTTGTTAGTTATTCTGATAAATAGATTTTCTAAATTAAAGAAGAGAGATGTAACATAATAGTATTATATGTACATTTGCACACTAGCGCGTCAGTGCAACACCGCTTGTGTTTACGTAATAAACGGAGTTCCTAATATGTCTTCCCTCTTAAACACTAGTTTGTTATTTGTGTAACACGAATATTTTACACACCACACATTCTACTTTATAATATAGACTAGACATATGTTACCCGCGACCCGCGGGTCTTTTTTTGCGCATTACTGTCGATATAGTCACTGAGAGTGTTTGTAAACAATTAAACGAAATAATAATGTAATAAGTAAAGCGAATGTGTCAATGTAAAAATAGTGTGAATGAAGCTATCAGATCAAAATAGCTAATAGGGGAAAATCCATTTTTTTAAAAATTAAAACATTTGCTTTTGAATAATCTAGTGGATTGGATTTAGATGTATGTTAAACGTAGCTAATGATCCTTTCACGTTATTTCTCTTTCGCTACGAAAATAAAATTAGTTTTGCGAAAATGGTTTACCCGAAGTCGATACATTCTTATCTATTAAAAACGAAAAGAGCGATAGCTTTGTTAAATGAATGGGATTATAAAGTGAACAATTAAACGAAATAATTTTTAGTACGCGATTCATGAATGAATATAGATCTAGGCCTATCTCACCTCGGTTTCGCAGCTTTCGTAAACGAATGTAGATTTAGAAAACCAAATTTGAATGTTTATTTGATCAAAATATGAAATGAATGGACTTTAATTAATATATTTATATGTTAAAATAGTTGGATTAGAGTTTTAGATCTAGGGATGGTATTATAAAGTGAACAATTAAACGAAATAATTTTTAGTACGCGATTCATGAATGAATATAGATCTAGGCCTATCTCAACTCGGCTTCGCAGCTTTCGTAAGCGAATGTAGCTTTAGAAAACCAAATTTGAATGTTTATTTGATCAAAATATGAAATGAATGGACTTTAATTAATATGTTTATGTGTTAAAGTATAAAACTATCTGTGCGAAGAGAAGTTTTATCATCTTAGAGTTGAATTAGAGTTTTAGATCTAGGGATGGGATTATAAAGTAATCAATTAAACGAATAAATTTTTAGTACGCGATTCATTACGGTATTGTCTAATGAAAGAATGTTCGTCAGGAAATCTGTAGTCACAGATATAAGGAACTAATTAATGTAAAAAATGCTTTTGAAACACAAAATTGAAGGTTAATTTTATTATATAATGAAATCGATGGATCTTCTTTTGTATTTTCATGTGTCAAAGTAAAAAACTATCTGCGCAAAGTGTATTTCTAAAAATTAGATCTAGGTCTAAACCCTTTCGATCTTTTCTCATGTCAACATTGTAGACATGGCCTAGATCCATAAAATACTATAGCTGTAATAGAGTCGGACAACTTTATTTTTTTTTAGGGTCTTAAGTTTGTTTTAGGGCTACAATACATACACTACGGTCTAAGTTGGTACCCAAGGAACATTCCTGCCTAGTTTTATCAAGATTGGTCAAGCGGTTTGAATGTCTATAAGTAACATACATCCATACATCCATACATACATACATACATACATACATACACCTCACATTCTACTTTATAATATAGATTATTAGCTGGACTGTTAATATTAAGTTGTGACAATATACAGATGTATATAATACATAGTACTTATACAATTTATCAATACACAATGCCAATATTCGAGCTGTATCTCTAACTAGATCCAGTATTCTTGTCTAGACCAAATACCTCTAATGTTTATTAAGTCTGGATCTAGATCAATAAACTAGAATTTGTAAACATGGGCGTAACCAGGAATTTTCTCTGAGAGTTGGAAAGGTGAATCGAGCCGGGTCAAATATTATCTTATCATTCACTTTTAACGTAGAGCGAAGTAAAACAAAGTCGTCTGCTTCATTAAGGAAAAGTTGATTTAGACACGTGGCATATACATTTTGTTGATTTAGACACGTGGCATACACAACTTGTTGATTTAGACACGTGGCATACACATTTTGTTGATTTAGACACATGGCATACACAACTTGTTGATTCAGACACGTGGCATACACAACTTGTTGATTTAGACACGTGGCATACACAACTTGTTGATTTAGACACGTGGCATACACAGCTTGTTGATTTAGACACGTGGCATACACAACTTGTTGATTTAGACACGTGGCATACACAGCTTGTTAATTTAGACACGTGGCATACACAACTTGTTGATTTAGACACATGGCATACACAACATGTTGATTTAGACACGTGGCATACACAACTTGTTGATTTAGACACGTGGCATACACAACTTGTTGATTTAGACACGTGGCATACACAACTTGTTGATTTAGACACGTGACATACACAACTTGTTGATTTAGACACGTGGCATACACAGCTTGTTAATTTAGACACGTGGCATACACAACTTGTTGATTTAGACACATGGCATACATAACATGTTGATTTAGACACGTGGCATACACAACTTGTTGATTTAGACACGTGGCATACACAACTTGTTGATTGTTTTAAAGACAATGTAATATTAGGAATTTAGTGACTTTTTGTAGGAAGGACTATTTTACCGTTACTAATGAGGCCTAATGTAGGATATATTATTAAAACAAATGGAACATATTTGATCGCGCCCAATTCTGCTAGAAGAACAAAATGTTGGCTGAATTTTCACATTTCTCTCAGAGTAGATACAATTCTAATGATAGGCCTATAGATCTAGACTTAGAAGACGGTGCAGAAACTTAATGAACATCCGAAACATGTAACATGTATGTAAATTATGTTTTTATTATACCAGAGAAAATAGAGATTTCCCAGAGTTGCCAATTAGCTAGTAATTATTTTCCCAAAGATATACATTGACTTACAAATTTCTAGGAAAATTTTAGAGCAGTTTAAACAATTGATTACAAACACTTGGATTGCGTTATTGTCTCTATGAGCTTACTTTGGAGCTTACAGGTTTAAATAACAATCTCTGTAATGTTCAGTTTCATAAACTAAAACATTAAATTCCTTTTTTTTTAAATGATAATTCCTCCCTTATATGGTTTATAGAGCGACTGTGTTTCTCTTAATAACTAGTGAATGGTAAAGTTAAATAAAAGGGAACATTTTTTTACAATGCCCTAGTTGTCCTCCCCTTCCAGAGAAAGAATCTTGGTTAAGAGAAAGTATTGATCTACAGAAAGATCTACTAGACTTTATACTATTCCAATTGCAGTCCTTTAGATCTAGATTTAGAAGATGATGAGAAGAATATTTGTTTACATATTATAATCTTGAACAAATACGTAAATACTCGAAGACGTCTGGGTAGAGTCTGTTCAGGAGATTATAATTTCCTTTGCTTGCCAAATTTAATTTTGTTTTTTTGTTTTGCTTTGAAAAAAATTAAACTGTCAAACTAGAGCTTTCCCGATGTGGCCAACGAGCAAGTAATTCTTTTACTTACAATATACAGCAACTGTCACATTTCTAAGAAAGTCGTTAGAGCCGTTTTCGAGAATCGAGTCCACCCATTCATAAATTTCCACCCAGTTTTTTGTTTACATAAAGTTACTATTTGAATAGAGGTATCGTAAAAATTTTACGTTTTATATTAAAGAAAAAAAAACAAACAATTGTCCTTGCTTAAGCTCAGCCAAAGCAAATAAAGTTGAAGCCAACCAGTGTGTGTGTTTTCTGAGTTCAATGTCTCTTCCTACCGATCTTGAGTTTCGTTTCGTTTATAAACAATACAATCAGGTCACTGTCTTGCTTCCTGTCTTGCTACCAGACCAACTCAAACCAATCGGCTGTAATCGAATCAAAACAATGTGATCACGTCACTGTCTCTAAGAATAAAACTGGCCAATGGGAACTATACAAATGTAAAGCAAACTATATGCGTGTAGATTAAGTTTAATCAATTTTCGAATAGTGTGAATAACGCATATCGAATTCAAGCTTCTTAAAGAAAACATACAATGTAAAATAAGTGTTGTTAATAATAGAAGACGAATCCTGGCTTTTACGATTTAGAATAGCGATTTCTGGGTACAAAGGAGTTTCTTTCCCACTGTCGAAACAAGCAAAAGAGAATCCGGTCTAACAATTAGACTTGCCATGAAGTAAAATTAAAAATCATGCTCCTAGCCATGTCACTTTGATAGCAACGTCCGTGTTTTGGTTGCCAGAAACAAATTGTTTTTCTATTATTTGAACAGCGCATACATTATAAAGTACACAGGCATCGGCGTAGACAGGATTTTTTCAGGGAGGAGGGAATGGTTTAAAGGGTAATTTTGTTATTAGCTTTCACACATGCACACACACACACATAAATACATACATACATACATATATATATATATCATGGGCGTAGCCAGGATTTTTTTTTTTTGGGGGGGGGTTTGGGGGATATTTTCTCCCCCCCCCCGCACCCCCCCCAAAAAAATGTTTGTATGGATGACTGTGTGTGTGTGTGTGTGTACATAATTAATCTCTATTACATTCTGACCCTTCATTCTTTTGACAGACGTTTATTGTGCCCCAGAATGGGTTCTTCCTGAAGTTAGTGCCCCGCCGCCAAGCACTATTTCTGGTATTGTAAGCCAACAAAATGCATATTCTGAGGTACCTACAGAGCATTATTTTGCTATCAAAAAGTTTTATTTCAAAAACCTAATGAGCTATTCTTACTGACTAAGACCCTCCCGCGCCGATCGGAGCATTTGCTGGCAAGCTGCTACCACAAAAATCTGTCACTGGTAATGTCTGAAGCCTCTTCCCACCTGCTCCGAGGACCTACCTGAATGTGTGGCGCCAAGTTGTACTAGGATGTCATCGCAACTCTTATTATGCGTAATTCATTTTGTTGGAGAACGTGTCCCGCAAACCTCATGCGTCGCTCTCTCACAACCTTACTAAAGGGTTGACTCCCAGTTCGGCAGAGAATTTCCTTGATTTAGACCGATCTCTATGACTGACTCCTAAAATCCGTCTTAGCCATCTCTGTTGGGGGTTTTAAACTCAAAACCCCTTGGCTGTGCTAGGGCAAATGATGGTTTAGTATTAAAATTTCACCTAAAATAAACAAAATTAAAGCAAAAGATCAGTCACTAAAGTCCGAGTCACCCCCCTGCAGAAGGGGGGGGGGGGATTTCATCACTTTTTTGGACGTCTTTTGTACCCTAGTATCACGGTCAATGATCTTCTTGACTTCCTATCACGATCATTGAAGATCTTTGATAATGATATATGTCACGATGAATAAGCTCTTGAAGTAGTAATGATCTTGAATGAGCTTGTGTCTCTGGAATGAAGATCCCTTAACCGCAATGCCGGGGAAATGTAATCTAGAAATGAATAGGCGAACATTTTTCTCAATTCAAATACAGAAACTTTTAAATTTAAAACTTGAAACAGCAAATATCTCTATATATAATTCTCTTCTTCCCTCAACAGGTCCAACGAGGAGTAAGGGAAAGATCACTCTGCGGATAGTCCACGAGAAAACAAGAGTAATGTTCACTCTACGGATAATTGGATGCGCGCTTGACTGTCGTTTAAATTTATCAAACCTTGCCAGCTCCCATCCCCCTTTGTCCAACGGGAGGTTTCGACTACGAACTAATCTAAGTAATCTATTATGTATATATATATATATATATATATATATATATATATATATATATATATAGGTAACTAGCAGGGCCGGACATAACCATTGTGGGGCCCTGTGCGAAACGGATTTCGCGGGGCCAAATTGGGTAGGGAAAAGGATAATAAGTGAAATTTAAGTGTTTGTTTTAGAAAATAAATTCGTCTTATGAATTTTATTCATTCTTTACTACGTACAGAATTACTTTACGAGCCTTTGCGTGTAGCAAAATCATACAGTATATCATAGTAATTCTGTTTCCTACATAGATCACGCTCAATAGCAAGAATTACCGAATGTTTCAATCTATCTTTGAGAATTGTTGACCTCATGTAATTCTTCATTAGTTTGAGGCGCGAGAAGCTTCTTTCACCAGATTACGCAATTACGGCTGATGCATAATGCCGCGCATAAGATTGGCGTTTTCCATATTGAATGACACCCCAAAATGACAATTTGTGTGTATATTGTTATGACTTTTCCATGCGCATCACCATCCAGGCTAGTGCAGAGATGCGCACTTCTAGTAACCAGACTAGAACAGGATGTGGACATGGGGAGACAAACGATTTCCGCCCAAGAGAGAGCTAATATGGAGATGCTGTACTCAAGGCAGACGCCCTTTGTGTTTTTCATGTCTCTATGTAAATAAACGTCTATGTTCTCGTTGAGTTGCCTCACTTAAGTTATTACAATTGGTGTCAGAAGTGGGATTATAGGCAACTCAACGAGAGGAGGTAGGATTTACAATGGCAGCTTTGAAACAATCAGACCAACTCTCAGTTAAAGAGCTTAGGAAGGAACTTCGTTACCGATATGAGATAATTGGTGGTACCAAGGATGTGCTTACAGCTCGTCTCCGGCAAGCCTTGATAGATGAAGACGACGAAGATCCAGATACCTACTTATTTGAAATTAAACCGGAGATTCATGAGCTCATTGGCAAGATACAGGAAGAAATTGATGCAATGCGTGAAGAAATTAACAGGATGGGGAGTAAGGTAGATGAAAGTGTATTGCAAGTGGAGGGAAAAACAGATCAATTTGATAAAATGGTGTCTCAAGCGAAAGGAGGAATAGACTCGTTAGTGAAGGAGCAGTTGCCTGTAGACTCGTTGGTGAAGAAGTTGCATGGTCAGGACTGTGGCTGCACAAACAGTGGTGACGGAGACGCTGGGGATTTGAGCGCCGTCTGTGTCTGTGTTGTGGGCAAGTCTTGTGGTTGTGACTTTCAAGACGAGAAACGTGACAACGATTGCTGTGATGATCTCAACGGAATGTACCGAATTGAAGGGAAAGAGACAAATGAAGAAACTGAAGTACCTGTTACCAATACCTCAATGAGCTGGACAGATCAAGACAACGTTGGGTCTGCGTTCAAGCCTGTTGCTATGGACTTTAAAGACCTCTGCCTATCTGCTGGTGGAGAATTGTTGAAAGCCAAATCAATGTGTGGAATGTAAGTCTTTAGTTTGCATTGACGTAGAATTACTTCATAGGCTCCAACAACTTAAATAGTAACTATAGTTTTGCTTTAATTCTTTTTTGTTACGTGGAAGGGTTAACCACAAAGTCTCTTTTGGCTTCGCTCATGGACCTTTTTTTTACTATGGTTTTTCTTTTTTTTTTTATTGGGAGGGGTTTTAACCTCAAACCTCTCTTGGCTACGCTCAAGGAATGGGGAGATTAAACTTGGATACGCTCATGGAGTTCGGTATTTGTAGTTTGCTTTGTTTTTATGTTATTTTATTTATTTTATTATTATATTTTAAATTCAAACTCAAACCCCCATTGGCAACGCTTGGGCAAGTGATGGTTTATCAATAAAAACCCCCTTCCAATATTACTATTGGTCTCCTCTGCTCGCAGGTTGCGACGTTGCAGGCCACTGTTTAGGCCTACTATGGCGACTTGTCTCGGTGAGATCGAGAATTCCTTTTTTGTGGTGTGCTTAAAGAGTTTGGAATTTGTATCCTATTTTTACAAAGCTTATATCAACTCACTCTGTCTGTCTGTCTGGTACAATGTTTTTGTACATGTTATTTCTCCGACACCCAATCTCGAATCAAGCCGAAATTTGGAGATGGACATCTATTTTTTGTACCTGACAACACAAGAATCAAGTTAAAAAAAACAGTTAGTTAATAAGCTATTAGTAATTAATGATTATTTTTGATATCTCAGACAAGAGAAATTATACTTGACTGAGGTGGTGGTAAAAGCGGAATTAGTCCCCTAAAAATGTCACCGCTTTAAACTAAGTTTGAACCAAACAATAGCTAACTATACAGTCTTTTTTATACACACCTCCTTAGGAGATGGACTAGAATGTCGGATTGAAGAGGCTTGAGTCATGAGTTCGAATTAAGGCTTACCCCCTCCCCCCTTTTTTTTTTTGTAAAATTAAAAAAAAAAAACGATTACTGTAACAATGCCCCCCAGATATCCCTTCCCCCCCCCCTCAATTTCCCCAACTGGTCCAGATAAATTATAGTATCATAGAGTATTGAGAAAGCATGAAATAGCGCTAAAACAAACAAACAAAATTATAAACCTATTTTTTTAATGCTGTTCTTGTTCTTCTATCTTAATTAGCTAGACTACTAGGAGTAGATAATGAGCCTAAGTAAAGGGACACTCCATGCACTGCTGCCAGGGGCAAGGATTGATAAGCATGCCAAGAGGATTTACGTTCACGCTGGCACCAGCAACGAAATCATTCGGATAAACGTTGGCGGGACGGTGTTTGAGACCTACAAGTCAACGCTCAGGTAATGCAGAGCCTTGTCACGTGGTAGGTCTAGTAGGTCAGGCTACCCCAAGCCAGAATGTGACAGGCGTAATTTTGTGGTTATGATAGCGTTGAAAATGGAGGAATGGGAGGTTGAGACAATAAAATAAGCCGTGAAACTGGGACACACATTCACACCCCACCAGCCAGTGGTCCACAACAGAGATTGGACCAAGACATAGAGAAGGTAATAGAGAGAAAAAGAGATAGTATGAGAAGAAAGATAATTAAAGTGTATGCACGCTTCCTTAAAGAGAGAATGTAAGTAATGATATTTAGAATAGGTGAGAGGAGAGAAAAGGAATAAGAAAGGCAAAGAGACGAAGCGAGAACGCAAGAGAAAGGGAGGCTTTAGAGTAAAATGTAAGAGAGAGAGAGAGAGACAGAGAGTAACTGTTATAACGACAGTAAAAATTCTTGGATGTTTACTTACATTTTCTGCCGGTTCAACTCTCTTTCCCCTGTCAATGTTCCCTGTAGAGTCTATCTTACCATCACACTGTTAATCTTTTGGCTATGTCAATGCCAAAGATAACCATTAATATTAAATATTATTTTTCCTTAAGCAGAACCCCATTAGTTTTTGTGTTCTTATTCAAAATTGTTAATTTTCAACATGTCATTTCTGACCCCATGATCAGCCAGAGTAATTTTGTTTGCCCTTTACAGTGCTCATCCATCGTGCCATCTTTCCGATCCTGTTTTCCTGGCCAAGTATTACCGAACTGAACAGAATGACTACTTCTTTGACAGAGATCCGGAAATATTTCACTGCATCTTAAACTACTTCCGCAGTGGAGAGCTCCACCTGCCCACCTCAGTGTGCGGTCTGGTCATCAAATCGGAACTGGACTTCTGGGGCATTGATGACATCAGCATTGAGGAGTGCTGCTGGAGCCGGTACGCCACATGGGCATCCACTTTACATGTGAGAATAGAAATAAATGAATTGGCCAAATGTTTCTTTGAATAGATTAGTGACATTTGTTCAAAAAAAATGTGCACAGGAAAAATGTTAGCATTAATTGTCAACCTTAAGAACTTTATTTACTTCACCACTAACATTCAATTCAACCTTTAGTGTGTAAACTAAAATGGCGTGGACTTTGATTTCGAAAAGTAAGGGTAAGTGCAGCAGCAGTTCACGTGACCGTGCTAATCCATTCTGACATGCATACTTCACCACACCTAATGCAGACAAAGATGTTGTCAGCCGTAGATCTATTTAAGTTTTCATCTCTGTGGGTATCTTCGGCAAAGGTTTTTTTCTCTCCCAAACTGTATTTTTCAGAAGTCATCTTCTGTCTTCTGCTTTCCTAAGTGCATTGGAGAGGGTGACCACATGCCAAAGGGGATCTTTTATTGGCCAGCTCAAAGGTGAAAGTTAAAGAGATATTCTTCTTGGAAGCGCTATAAATATTAAATTATGTAAACTATTATAACTATAAATAACAATAAAATAAGTAATTCCTAACCCATTTAGACGCAATATTCACAACTTTTGCTATTTACCTTTTCAAACCTATACCTCAACATGTCATGTCTATTGAGTTTCTCAATGTGTCCTCAGTTTGGTACAATTGTAATAATCCAGGAATCACAACACTTTGACCAAATGTTTGAAAGTCAGATTATTTTATGCCCTAAAGATGCGAGGCCCATTTAGAAAAGAGTGGTAGATTTTATATTTAGTACAAAAGAAACATTCTGACTGAACAATGACAACTTCTTTTTCGTTTTTTTTTTCTTATATATTTTTATAGATAGATTTTATAATCATTGAACAATCAATGAAAAAAGAAAACACACACAAAACATATTTCATTAAATTTTGGTATGTGTAGCTGAGAGACATACAACTCTTTGCTACATATGGAGTGGACTCAAGCTTGAAATCCCATTCCAGCCGAGTTGTGGTTACTGAGCGCCTTAAAGCAGCGCATAATCCTTCTCCCAGACACCCCGCCAGCCACAAAAGAGATTGGACCAAGTGGACTGCGCTAAGTTAGAGCCATGGGAGATGTGCTATCAAAACGCTATAAAAAGAATTGTTCAGAAATTTACTATTCGTAATGTTTTCTTATTTTGTATCTAGCACATCGACAGATTTCAAGCCATGACGTGCACTACTTCGAGATTCCCAAAATGAGAGGCTGAAACTTGCTACATTTATAATTCACAAATTAAAAAATTCTCCCTTTCATTATTCGTAGAATTGAATAATATAGGCATTATGCTTACGTCTATTTAAAATATGTAGGTCACAGCTGGGGCAGCGCAGCCACTGGAAATACTGCATTCCTCACTAATCTTCGGACTCGAAGACAAACCTTATTATTTAAAATGTCTGACATAATTCAAGTTTCGGACTCGAAGACAAACCTTATTATTTAAAATGTCTGTCATAATTCAAGTTTTTTAAAGTTCTTTATCTATAAAACATGTGCATATTTTCTTTTCATATTGATTGGTCTCAGGCTTTGCGGAGATTGGAACATGACCAGAACTCTCTAGTCATCTCATGGGCATTTCCTGATAAAGACAATCCAAGCAAACTTAGACAAATTCGAAAAAAGATTTGGGAGTTTTGTTCACAGCCATCGTCCTCTAGAGCAGCCAAGGTTTGTCTGTCTGTGTGTGTGTCAGTGTGTCAGTGTATGTGCCTAGAACCATTATGCATTGTTCTTATTTAAATCAGTTTGAGGGCATTCTTTAGATTAAACAATCTTTTTTTTTTTTAAACTATCGACTCACTTTGTCTGTCTGTCTGTCGGGTACAATTTTTTTAAGATGTAATTGTACACTTCCCGTTTACGGATTCTATTGTATTCCCAATGATTCACTGTACCTCACAAAACATGAAGCAATACAAAAAAAAGTTAACCAATTAATAAATTAGCTAGTGGAAATAATAATCTTGTTTGAAAAGGAGAAATAAAGCATACAGTATTCAGAAATATGATGTTTTTATGTGGCGTTCTTCTCTTAGATAAGCTTT
Organism: Biomphalaria glabrata; assembly: GCF_947242115.1. Taxonomy (NCBI): domain Eukaryota; kingdom Metazoa; phylum Mollusca; class Gastropoda; family Planorbidae; genus Biomphalaria; species Biomphalaria glabrata. Next base: position 32,237,635 of record NC_074716.1, read on the forward strand.
GTTTTTTTTCAATTAAATTAATTAACCAAGTAGTCAATTAGTTACTGGTAATTAATTATTTTGTTTGATATATTTCTGTATCTACCTGGATATGTAGTTGTCAATGTGGGGTTCTTCCTATTAGATTACCTTTTTAAAAAAAAAAAGCATTTTCTTTTCATTTTGTCAGTTTTGCATCTATAAAGAAAGAGACAGCAAATTATAGGAATGAAAAAAAGAACAAGAAAGCAATAGGTTTTTATTTTGAGCCTCGTGTTACTCAGTTTGATGTCACGCTACATAAACTTAGCTAGCTCATAGCCGCGATTATATAAGTACTCTGTTTTGTAAATATCCTCAGCGAGATTTAGTTTACAATGACTATGTCCCTTTTTTTAAATACTTTGAACTTATTTACGTTGTAATGAAGAGTTGTTACTTCCATTGACTATCCATTGAATGGTGTATATTACTACTTCAGGTGTTCGCCATAACATCAGTGATAGTTATATTCGTGAGTATCTCTTCATTTTTTGCCAGCACTCACGCTCCATATAGAAAGTACACTGATGACAACGTGAGTCACGCCTCGACTAAGAATGAGACTAATAACAATACTTCCAGAGTCCAAAAGTACACAGGTAATCTTGGGGGGGGGGGGGGGGAAACACATTTTAAAAAAAAAGATGATTGCAAGGGGAAGGGGATATATTTCTGCAGGCAGTGCCCCCCCCCTCCCCCCCCATCATCATCTTCAGGCACTGTGCTTAAACAAGCAGCAAATACCTTAATCGGAGTCATTTCTTTTATTTGATGCTGCTTAGCGCTAAGACAAGTGTGTCTATAAATATTTGATAAGGTTGGCAGCACCTGTTAGAAATTGAAATGTCTCAGACGAAAAGAGTTTGAGTTCAACTTTGGCTTTAAGGTGACAGATGTAAGACCTGTGGTATTAGAAGAGAGAAGTATTATACTTTTACTAAGGGAACTGGTTATGAATATCAAGTGTATGGTCTGAAGAGAGTGTTCACTTGGAAAGACTCGAAATGTTTCCGTTATAACTGAGTGAACTAGAAAAGTTCCAGTTATTACTAAGTGAACTAGAAAAGTTCCAATTATAACGGAGTGAACTAGAAAAGTTTCAGTTATTAGTGAGTGAACTAGAAAAGTTTCAGTTATTAGTGAGTGAACTAGAAAAGTTTCAGTTATTAGTGAGTGCACTAATGATGAGGTTATGATAAGAAAGTGTTAAAGAGGTATAGGTGTTGCCAGAGGCATAGTGAGAATAGTGCCCAGGGCATCATGCCTTATTTTTCCCTCACAAAGCGTCTTGGTATTGCTCGTTATCTTTTTTTAAAGCACTAAATGTCTATTTAAATTCGGTGCTGTGGTGGCGTTAGTTGACACAAACTTGTCCTTAAAGCACTAAATGTCTATTTAAATTCGGTGCTGTGGTGGCGTTAGTTGACACAAACTTGTCCTTAAAGCACTAAATGTCTATTTAAATTCGGTGCTGTGGTGGCGTTAGTTGACACAAACTTGTCCTTAAAGCACTAAATGTCTATTTGAATTCGGTGCTGTGGTGGCGTTAGTTGACACAAACTTGTCCTTAAAGCACTAAATGTCTATTTAAATTTGGTGTATCTGTAACTGAATGTATAATCAGTCGTTCGAATGGTTACAAACGTAGTAAGAATATTTCAACTCAAACATTTCCAGAGTGTCTTCATTATCTCAAGGACAAAGTTAAGGCTATGCGCTATCAGAAATTTGACCTGGATAAACCTTTTTTTTACTATCAGTGTGGCGTCAGGATTGAAAAGTTAGTTGGATGAGAGCCTTTGGGAACCATCTTTTGAGAGACGAATGGAAAAGAGGAAGGAAAGCGTATGCAGCCTGTCATAATGGACTTACAGTTTGTCGTGGCGATGTCTTCCCATTGACATGCACCTGTAATGATGATTTGTTATAGAGAAGGAAAACTATGATTCTTCAAAATAAACAGGTGTAATAAATATGAACTTGCTTAGAATTCTGTTAGACACATGGTCTCAGTAGACGCTGTACATTTCCTGAACATCGACATCGTTGTGTACACATAATATTACAATAACATGATAGTGAAATATTTTTTTCTTATGACTTTGACATTAAATTTCACATTTCTTTTTTTTAATTATTTGCTATATTCTTCTAGGATCTTGTACTATCGATGTTAGACTATCTATTAAGTAATTACATAGAGTTAAACATCTTACGTTAATTATGCCATGCTTGGAAAACTTTTAACAATAATAATTCCATACAAATAAAATATTTTGACAGTTGTCCCCCTTTACCTATAAGGTTGCACAAATATTATTGAAATAATAAACTTAAATAATCCGAGTCTCTAAGACTGTCTCGAAATTTGTATCAAATAATTCAAAAGCATTCTTTTTATTTAGATCATAACTTTACGACACAAGACTCTTCGAAATAATAATACACTCTCAGGTTATTACTCTAGAAAAACTTTAATATTACCACAAGTTATGTACACATGAACATTTCATTTCTCTTCCTGTCAATTTCTCCCGGCTTCCCCTTTTGAACATCCCTTCCATTCATTACACAAATTCGCATCATTATTCATTCACACCGTGCTGCGCTACGACCGTAACACCCCACCCCCCTTGAAGCAAATCAGAAGCCTTTTGGGTCTATGCAACTTTTATAGGAAATTTATCTCAAATTTTTCAGGAATAATTGAACCACTAACAAATATGACAAAGAAAGGAAAACCTAACAATATAGTGTGGACGGAAGAATGTCAAGAAGCACTGGACATAATTAAAACTTTCTTTTCTGGAGCACCGATTTTGAAATTACCTGACAATACTAAGGAATTTATTTTGGCAACAGATGCATCAGCCATTGCAATAGGAGGTTGTCTAATGCAAAAATGGAATGGTGTCCCACTTCCTGTTTTATATGTGTAATATACTAAGTCAATTCATAACCTTAGAAACAAGGCTTTATTTCAATAAAACACGACTGATACACACAATAACACAGTACAGACTGGTCACGATTCACAGACTACGATAATGCGAACACGATTACAAATACTAGCACGATTACAAGCACGGGTAACACACAAGTTCATTTAACGATCACTCCATTCACCCCTCCTTTATTTCTTTCTGGGTCTTAGGTTATAACCATGCGTATGAAGGGAAGGATCCGGAGGTATCTCTGGCGTAGACTTTTCTCCTTGCAAGTCGTAACTGTCCTGTACGGGACTCGAGTCAATATTGACCTCTGGCATTGGGTGGCTCCCCTGTGAGTCACTGATGACTTCTGGCTGGTTGTACATCATTGGGGTGGGACTCTGTGAATTACTGATAGTTTCAGGCCCGTAGCGACTCCCTGGTGAGAGATCCAAAGAGTCACCGACCTCTTGAGGCAGAATACCGTTCTCTGGTTCGAAATAGTCGTTCGTGGAACTTTCCTTTGGTGCCAGGTGCCTAAGCGACACTGTCTCCTCCCGGCCGTTTGGAAATCGTATATGGGCGTACTGTGGGTTGCAGCTAATAAGTTCAACCTCTTGTACCAATGGGTCAAATTTTGAAGATCTTACAGGGGATTTTAGTAATACTTTGCCTGGGTTCTGTAGCCAAGTAGGCAAGGATGTTCCCGTTGGCGATCTTCTGTTGAATTTGAAGATCCGTTCGTGTGGAGTTTCATTAGTAGAAGTACACAGTAATGATCGAATTGAGTGAAGTGCCTGGGGCAACACAGATTCCCACTGTGATAGTTCCAACTTCCCTGAGTCCAATGCTAATAAAATAGCCTGCCACAATGTTTTATTCAGCTTTTCTATTTGCCCATTTCCTTTGGCATTATAGGGCGTTGTCCTGCTAGTGGCTATGCCCTTAGAATGTAGATATTCTGTAGTTTCTGTGGACATAAATGATGTGCCACGATCAGAGTGGATGTAACTGGGTGTTCCAAAGAGGAAAAATAACTGGTCGAAGCACTTTATTACTGTCTTAGATGTCATATCAGGACAGGGAAAAGCGAATGGAAACCGCGAATATTCGTCAATCATTGTTAACAAATACTTGTTGCGAGTAGCTGATGGCAAAGGACCTTTAAAGTCAACACTTATTCTTTCAAACGGCTGTGTGGCCTTGATGAGCGTACCTGCAAATTCCTTATAGAATTGCGGTTTAATTCTATTGCAGGTTCTGCATTGTTGAATGGTCTGTCTGACCTCTTCAACCGAGAAGGGTAAGTTCTTTGACCTGACATAATGTAGAAGTCTAGTGACACCTGGATGACACAGGTAGTCATGGTACGTCTTCAGGCTACTTTGTTTCGTCATGGTTGCACAGTGCCCTCTAGACAAGGTGTCTGCTGCTGTGTTGGCGTTCCCAGGTCTATACTGTATATCAAACTTGAAGCTTGCTAGTTCCAATTTCCACCTTTGTATCTTATCGTTTTTAATTTTCTTGTCATGAGTGTCTTTAAATATGTATGAAATAGACCGCTGGTCCGTAATAAGGGTAAAGTGATTGCCACACAAATAATGCTTCCATTTGCGTATGGCTTCAATTATTGCAGTGGCTTCTTTCTCTATGGCAGATTGATGCCTTTCAGTAGGTGAAAGAGTTCTAGAGAAGAATGCAATAGGTCTTCCCTCCTGATTTAAAGTGGCAGCTACTGCGATGTCAGAAGCGTCAGTTTCCACAATTAGAGGATGGTCATACTTTATGGTGAAAATTGCTGCTTTCTGCAATTCTTCTTTCAAGTCTTCCAACGCTGTTTTTACTTCTGTAGGTACAGGAAAAATTTGATTTTTCATTATAGGATACATTTTGTCGGAGAAATTTGGTATCCAGTGAGCATAATATGCCAAAAGTCCTACAATCCTTTTCTGAGACTTCAGATCTTTTGGAGGTGGCAAATCTCGCAGAGCTTGAAATCTATCAGGGTCCGGCTTCAAATGCCCTTTGGATATTTCATATCCAAGCAGCTTTACCTTCTTAGTAGCAAATACACTTTTACTTTCGTTGAAAGTTATTCCGTATTCCAGAGCTACCTTCTGAAAATGCAACAGATTTTTGTTATGGGAGTCTACATCTGTACCACATATTGTTACATTGTCGACATAGGCAAACGTGTCAGACAATTTTTCTTTTTCTATAATAGTGTCTATGGTTTTCTGGAAGCAAGCTACACCGTTAGTGACCCCAAAGGGTATTCTGCAAAACTGGTAGAGTTTACCACAAGCTTCGAAGGCTGTGTATTTCTTTTCGCTCTGTTGGATAGGTATTTGGTGATAAGCACTCTCCAGATCCAATGTGCTAAAGATTTCATACCTGGAAATTTTCTCCACCATTTCATCCACTCTAGGCATGGGGTAAGCGTCCAGGTAAGTAAATCTATTTATAGTTTGGCTATAATCAACGACCATTCGCTTTTTGTGCCGCTCATTGGTCGTGACAAGGACTTGAGCTCTCCAAGGTGATTTGGAAGGTTCAATGATACCGTTTCGTATCAATTTCTCAACTTCAGCTTTAATAAATTGTGTGTCTTGGAAGGAGTAACGACGAGATTTAGTAGCAATAGGTCTGCAATCAGGGGATAAATTTGCAAACAATTGTGGTGCCTCTACCTTAACAGCATTGAGCGAGCAGACATGAAATGCAGGTCGACCACCGTTGAATGGAATTATCAGTTCTTTGTGTAATGCGAGGAAATCTAACCCAAGCACTACATCAGTGCAAAGTTCATCTAGTAACGAAAGTTTGAATTGATTGTAAACTTCCCCTTTGTATTTTAGCGATGCAAACGTGTGGCCTCTTGTGACGCTTGACAGTTGAGATGACGCCATAGAAATTGTGTGCTTTGAACGTGTCACTGACCAATCGTACTCTCTTGGTATGTTTGAAGAAATGTAGCTTTCCCCGCTACCTGTATCAATTAGGGCTTTTAGGTTCACGCCATTTACAGAGATGTGTACTGTTGATTTAGTTAAACCAGGTACAGACGAAGTAGCAATTAGTGATGTTAGATGTGTAGAGTCCTTAATGCAGCTACAATCTTTACAAGATTGTCTTTTAATCTCGTGGCTAGGAGATGTTTTGACTTTTGTTTTGGTTATAGGAGTGTTGCGAGACCTGCAAACCTTCGAAAAATGTCCATTTTTCCCGCACGAATGACACATGCAGTCTTTGGCAGGGCATTTCGCTCTGAGATGCCGACTACCTCCGCAAAAGAAACATTTAGTATTCACTGTTGCGATTGTTTCTGAGTCCACCATTTCTTCGGTTGAGATTGCCGATGACGAAAGAGATGACTCTACCAATTGAGACGGAGTTCTAAACGAACTGGATTCTTTTTGGGCCATGTCGAGAGTCTTGGCAATATCTAAAGCCATTTTCAAGTCAAGGGATCTTTTCTCAAGTAGCCTCTGTCTAATTACACTCGAACGCATGCCGCTAACAAAGGCATCGCGAATGGCGTCCTCTTCATTTTTGTCAGCACTGACAGCTCGGAACTGACAATCTCTGGCCATCACTCTCAGCTTGTGTACAAATTGATCAAGACTTTGATCGACTTCTTGTTTGCAAGTTGCAAGCAAATGTCTGGCCAATGTTTCATTAGGGGCCTTCACAAATAAATTCTCAAGAATAGATTTTGCTTCTGAGTATTTAGAACAGGTAGAAATATACTGATATAAGGATGGAGACACAAAGTTGCATAGCAGGTCAAACTGTTCGCTTTCACTAGCTCCTACCTTCGTTGCGAATCTGTCAAAACAAGAAATCCAATGTTTCCATGTAACTGAAGCATTAGTTGAACTAGGATCAGCATCCAGTCTATTGGGACGCAAAAACTTGTCCATTTAATAATGGTTTTATTGAAATAAATTGTAATATACTAAGTCAATTCATAACCTTAGAAACAAGGCTTTATTTCAATAAAACACGACTGATACACACAATAACACAGTACAGACTGGTCACGATTCACAGACTACGATACTGCGAACACGATTACAAATACTAGCACGATTACAAGCACGGGTAACACACAAGTTCATTTAACGATCACTCCAATATGTGAGTAGGAAACTGACAGCAGCTGAGTTGAAATATGCCACCATTGAAAAGGAAAGACTAGCCATTGTATGGTGTATAACAAAATTAGGGTTCTATCTAATGGGAGCTATATTTGAACTATGGACTGATCACGCTCCCTTGGGGAAATTAAATTAGAGAACAACAGAATAGCCAGGTGGGCATTGCAACTTATGAATGATAACTTTGAGGTCAGGACAATACCAGGGAAAGACAATGTGATAGCTGACACATTATCACGGTGTACCTAAGAGAGAGAAGACATGGAAGTAAGGAAAGGAGCTATGCCACGTCCATTTTGTTTCAGTAAAATCATTTTGATGAGAACATAATGAATAGCAGTGTAATGAATAGACATGTATAACTGATTGGAATATTTTGTAAATGTACACGTATATGTATATTGGTGTAAGTTAGTGTAATCGAAGACTATATGGATTGACGAAGCTTTGTTACATGTGTGAGGTGTCGAGATATTAATATATGGTGTTATATTGAGAATTTGATGAAACCATTATTACACATTTAATATATATTATTACAGTTACATAGTTAATTATAGCTTATAATTGTGAATTATGAGAGTTACTCTGATTGGTTCGTTGGGGAAGTCTGGACATTATACATTGGGATGGATTAAGTAATTTTGAACCTAAAATAATAATGTAGTGAATGGTGATATATAATTTTGCTGTTGAATTTTGTTGTTGTTGGTTTTTATCTGGTTTAACCGAATGAGAATTAATGAAGATAATATAATTATATTGAACAGTTGTTTATAATTTTATTTGATATTTAAAGGACGTTCGATGTACATCGAACTTGGCAAATAAGGGGGATGTTACGGTCGTAGCGCAGCATGGTGTGCATGAATAAATGTGCGAATTGGTGTAATGAATGGAAGGGATGTAAAAAGAGAAAGCTAAGAGAAATAGACAGGAAGAGAGATGAAATGCTGATGTTTACATACATTGTTTTAATATTAAAGTATTGCTAGAATAACCCTGAGTGTGTATTATTATTTTGAAGAGTCTTGTGTCTTAACACTCCTTCCGATTCAAAAGTAATCAGTTCGCTATCTTCCTGAATAAAATATACAACGAAATATAGATCTGAACGTAGATATACAAACACACGCGCATCGCGTACAACAATCGACTTTCCCCTCCACCCATTATTACTCGATCTTCAAATTGTAATATAGTTGTTTTTTCTCTGAATATATACTACGAAGTCCAGCAGTAAATATGCCCATAATTTGGTCTGTAGAGGATACCACCATCATCAGTCTTATCGCAGGTGATGAGAGACTGTACCATTCAGCTATAAATAGCTTCTACTAATGGTGTATATACAACTTAGTAATTTTGAGTGTCCAGAAAACTAAGTAAATGATTGTAGGTAAACAATCCAACCGTAGATCAAGTGAAAGAGTTTCAGATACCTTGGCACAAGCATCAACAACAAGGGAATGAACACTGTCGAAAACTTCACAGCAAGAAATTTAAGAAACTTTTAAAGTGAAAAAAAAAAAAAAGATTTTCTATCTACAGATACTATCAGTAGTCTAATGAGCTTGGTGATCTCGTGCTGGAACGGGTATACTCCAATGACACTAAGACATTGACTAAATTGACTAATTAAAAAAAAAGACATCTTATGTAAGTCAAACACAGCAACCTTCTCTTGAAAAACTATTTCATGAAAGATGCCTTTCCCAAAACATATAAAATCCTTTGAAATAGTTTGCACCCACAGTAGCCAGTGACATACCTAGGGGAATGATCGGCACCAGTTCATTAAGTTAATAACAGAAAGATGTATAAACTTCATTCATCAAGCGCTGATTGTGTATGTATATGTGACTATGTGTGTTTAGTTGATTTTTTTTACATATGTAATTTTCGAATGTTGTTTGTGTTGGCATCTATATTGTATTTACGTATGTATAAATGTGTATGTATGTATGTATGCATGTATTTATGTATGTATGTATGTATGTATGTATGTATGTATGTATGTGTGTGTATGTATGTGTGTATATGTATGTGTATGTATGTGTGTACCAATAGCCTGTTCCTGTAGCATGTTACGTCTCCAGAAACAATCTTTTCCCTTTGCCATTTCTCATGTGATACACAGCTTCGGTCACAGGTCGGGCATCTGTTATCACCAAGCACTTTCACTCTTCTTTCTACTTCTGGTGTGTAAGCCATATACAATCCAGGACCTTTCCTTTATGCTTGTTCTCTAAGTGGATCCACTTTTTCCCAACTGTTATTGTCGATTTTGAAGAGCTTCAAGTCGAGTTTGCATACATCAGTATTACTTTAAAAGTGAGCAACCAGCGGCTCTTCTGCCTTTTATTAGAATCAATCTTGTAGAATGCTGTGAACATGACCAAGCCAGCCAAGTCGTTTACCGCTATTGACTAAATATTTGTCAAAGCAACATCGAAATACTAGTTCAGAACAAAAACATTGCACCTAACATGATAATGAATGGCCAACAACTGGAAATTGTTGACTATTTATTTAACTTGGCTTCAGCATCTCCAACGAAGTACTACTTGATAACGACATAAACAAAATGATAACAATACCTACCAGGAACAAAACCTTCCTGACTACCAGGAACATTACCTTGCTAAGTACTAGAAACATTACCTTGCTAAGTACCAGGAACAAAATTTTGCTGACTACCAGGAACAATACTTCCTGACTACCAGAAACATTACCATGCTAACTACCAGGAACAAAACCATGCTGACTACCAGGAACAAAACCATGTTGACTATCAGGAACAATACATTGCTGACTTCCAGGAACATTACCTTGATGAGTACCAGTAACAATATTTTACTGAGTATCAGGAACAATAACTTGCTGACTACCAGGAACAGTACCTTGCTGAGTACCAATATAAAGCTCTAGTATGAATATGAAGAAGAACTGTAAATTTGAAACCATATTTTTTAAGCAAAAAGTGAAACAATTGAGCAGTCTGACGTACATTCTGAGGATATAACTCTCTTGAGTAGCAAAACGACCAAAGCTGAATTGATGGGTCGATGAGAAATAAGATTTATCTGGAGAAACAAACAGTCTCTAGCTGCTTTAATATAGTCTCAACATCTGTGAATCTCAACAAAACTGATTGAATACAGATGAAAGCCTTCTCTAATGTACATTATCAGTTGAGGTTATCACAGCCCTCTCTAATGTACATTATCAGTTGAGGTTATCACAGCCCTCTCTACATTATCAGTTGAGGTTATCACAGCCCTCTCTAATGTACATTATCAGTTGAGGTTATCATGTGTTGCAAGAGAACAATGAGGAAGGACAAGGAGAGATATTGAAGCACGCTCAGCTGAAGGCATTACTCAAAGGGTTAAGGTTTTTCACTATAATAAGTACAATGAGGTAAAAAAGTATCGATACTGCTCTCAATTATTTTTCCCACAGGCAAGGCTGCTGCCAACTTTAATAGTTCCGTTACATCTTGTCACCATCATGCATGTCTCACTAAATTTGTGTTCATCGGCTTTACGTTTTTTTTCTTCTGGCATTAAACTAAATGTGTCACCTTTAGATTTGTGACAGTAACACATGTTAGAGAATTGTCTTCGTACTTTCTCTATCCCCACAAAGCCGTCACGGCAAGTTATTATTTCTTAGTAAATTTAGAGTCTGTAGTCAATAATTAAATCTCGTTGTATATATATGTATACATCACACTCTATATAATTTGTTTTGTTCCTCTGACAGAACTGTCTTCCCATCCTGCCCTGGTAATTATCGACATCATCTGCCTCGTGTTCTTTAGCCTTGAACTTCTTACCCGCACCCTGGTGACCCCACACAGGGTCAAGTTCCTCTTGCTGCCGATGACGATCGTAGAGTTTCTGGCCGTAATGACGGACCTGATGGACCACTTGATGAGGGGAGTCCTGCTGTCCTGGACAGGTGACGAGACACTGCTAAGCGTGATCAACTTCATGAAACTTCTGAGGGTGTGCCGAGTGTTTCGACTCATGCGACACGTGCCAGGGTTGTGGGTACTCATGTACACAGTCAAAGCCAGCATTAAGGTCAAATAAGTTCTGTACTTACTTATTTTACAAGTTAAATTTATACCTAGAAGTAAAAATACACCATGCATTGAAATGACACATCGTACTACGTTTACACATTTTGCTAAATTTACATTGTGTAATGCATTCACAAATTGTACTAAGTTTAGATCTTGTACTAAATGTACAACTTACACTAGCACTTTGTAGTAAACATTAAATAACATGATCTTGTAGTTATCATATATTATTAAAACTACATAATAAATGTATTCCTTGTCTTACGAACCTTATTGTAAACGTATACCTTGTAGCAGGGGCGGACTACGTGTCAAAATCGACCCGATCATTTCTATACAATACTGCCCACAAACTGTCATATGATGGGCATCCAATCAAATCTGTCCTCAAAAGCATTATGTAAAGTTTGATATTATATCGAAATAAGTTAACTATATGAAAGATATAGTAGATGATTTTTAAAAATTTCTGATACCATATACATTAACAGGCGCAGTGGTTTAGTGGAAAAGAGCTTGGCTTTCGAACCGGAGGGTTCCGAATCATGGTTAAAACTTGGATTTGTTTTCGGGTTCTTTGAGTTCACCCAGCTCTAAAGGGTACCTGACATTAGTTAGGGAAAAGTAAAGGCGCTTGGTCGTTGTTCTCCCGTTAACCGTGGGCCACATCATCTGCCATATAGACCTCAGAGTTTTAACGGAGAAATTGTTTATATACATTAACATACTCATGTACTTGACATTTACATTCAAGGCATCTGAAGATCCGCCATCAACGAACACATTGTTTATGATTCAGTTCCCCTCCATGCCATTTTCTCAGGCATATAGACTTAAATACACATATACAACTCTTCATTTTCCATGATTGAATTGCCCATCTCACAAGGCCATGGTGCACACTGGCTGAATGGTTAGCGCTTCCGACCCTGATGTCCTGGGTTCGAATGTTGGTGAAGACAGGGATTTTGAATTTCGGGATTTTTAGGGCGCCCCTGAGTCCACCCAACTCTATGGCTGTTGGTCGTTGTGCTGGCCACATGACGCCCTGCTTGTTAACCGTTGGCCAAAGAAACAGATGTCCTTAACATCATCTGCGCTATAGATCGCAAGGTCTGAAAAGGGAACTTTACTCACAAGGTCATTTATATGGAAACCTAGTTTGGCTGTCTACATCTTAGAGCTGGCTACTCACACAACAGAACAACAAGTCCACTTGTTTGAAGATAATTTAATATCCTTACATTCAGCAAAACAAAAGCTGTCAAGATTCTTTTCATGTTTTCACAAAGCCTCTTTGTATTTTAACTTAAGTCAATATCCTTGTCGTCTTGACATAAATGATTCTTATGATGTTGAGCCTGTTCATTCATAAATGATGTCATCATAAGGTTGGTTCTTGTGAAAAAACATTAAATAGTTTTACTACATAAAGGCTGAGGATTCCACGGATTCCATCAATAATTGCTTTTTATCTTATTTATATTCTGAACCTTCATTTTCGATTCTTTTACATTTTGATTTCAATTAATTCATTGCTACACTGTTCAAGATATTAATTCTGATTTATAAAGGTCTTGGTAGCGGGGCCAACTCGAGATTATGTGACAACTCCATCAATATACTAAGAACTCGAGATTATGTGACAACTCCATCAACATAGTTAAGAACTCGAGATTATGTGACAACTGCATCAATATGCTAATAACTCGAGATTATGTGACAACTCCATCAATATACTAAGAACTCGAGATTATGTGACAACTCCATCAATATACTAAGAACTCGAGATTATGTGACAACTCCATCAACATAGTTAAGAACTCGAGATTATGTGACAACTCCATCAATATACTAAGAACTCGAGATTATGTGACAACTCCATCAACATAGTTAAGAACTCGAGATTATGTGACAACTCCATCAATATACTAAGAACTCGAGATTATGTGACAACTGCATCAATATGCTAATAACTCGAGATTATGTGACAACTCCATCAATATACTAAGAACTCGAGATTATGTGACAACTCCATCAATATACTAAGAACTCGAGATTATGTGACAACTCCATCAACATAGTTAAGAACTCGAGATTATGTGACAACTCCATCAATATACTAAGAACTCGAGATTATGTGACAACTGCATCAATATGCTAAGAACTCGAGATTATGTGACAACTCCATCAATATACTAAGAACTCGAGATTATGTGACAACTCCATCATATATACTAAGAACTCGAGATTATGAGACAACTCTATTAATATAATAAGAACTCGTATGTGACTGGAGAAGTTATCTAAAGGATTTAGAACGTTGTTATTGGCCCCTTTATAATAATCATATGTTTATATGAATATATATTCACATTAACGTGAACTCCATATCTCAATAAGAAATTAAGGCCTTACGTTTCTTGTATATTGTTTAGTTTGTATAATGAATTTATGTATACTAGAAACACTATATACGGATGTAGGGTATTTAGGACAATGCTTTAGATTGGTATTAGACTTTATAAAGTGTAAAAGATGTCGTTGTTGTTTTTAATTACAAAGCTCAGAGTGCTGTTTTTAAAGAGAATATTCTAAAACCTTTAAAAAACAAGATGCCCTTTCGATGACCCTGCCGGCCCAATTAGGTATCAGCCCAACGGACATTTTCCCGAATGATCAAATAGCCAGTCCGCCCCTGCCTTGTAGAACATCTATATCTTGTAGTTTATTTATAGGCCCCGTTACCTCGGAATGAATGTATAACGTGTATAAAACGTATACATTGTCAGAACGGACACAGACTGCTTGAATTCTGCACATACCATAAGCTCTGCATTACCAACACAAACTTCAGAACAAAATCACAGCACTGTGTCTCATGGAGGCACCCTAGGTCTGGGCACTGGCACCAGCTGGATATGATACTGACACGAAAAAAGGACATTGGAAATATACTGCTGACACGTAGCTACCAAAGCGTGGATTGTGATACTGATCCTACTTTAGTGTCCTGCCGGACAAGACTGCTGCCAACTAAGATCCACACATCACAGGGAAAAAGAAAATCACGCCTGAATACCACTAGCACAAAAAATCCTGATCTTTGCACCTAATTTGAGAACAAATTAGAGGAAGCTTTTAAAAACTTCTCTGTGACTGAGGTAGAAAAAAGCTGGACGTTTATGCGTGATACAATCTACCAAACATCATCACTGGTCTTTGGAAACAAAACCAAGAAAAGCGAAGACTGGTTTGAAGCTAGTCTACCAGAAATGGAAACTGCCACTACGAACAAGAGAGCAGCCATGCTAATCTACAAGAAGGATCCCACCCCAAGCAACTTAAAAAGGCTCAGAGCTGCACGTAACAATGCCCAAAGAGTAGCGAGACAGTGTGCTAACAAATACTGGCAGGAGCTATGCGAAGATATTCAATCTTGTGCCGACTGTGGTAACATAAGAGGACTATATGAGGGCATGAGAAAAGCCTTTGGACCTCACACCAGCAAGTGTGCTCCGCTCAAGTCAAAAGATGGCTCAATCATCAGCGATCGTGCGCTGCAAATGGAACGATGGGTAGAACACTATGCAGAACTCTACCAGATTGAAAACGCCATCTCACCAAATGCTGTTTCCAACTTCCCATCACTTCCAGTTTTGACGGAATTAGACGAAACGTCATCAGTAAAGGAGCTGAGCATTGCCATTGACATGCTTGCATATGGGAAAACACCCGGAGGAGATGGCATTCCTGCTGAAGTCATTCAGGCTGGAAAACATGCCCTAATCAAACCACTCCATGAACTGCTAAGCTTGTGCTGGGAACAAGGAATGGTCCCCAGGAATTGAAAGACTCCAACATAATTACAATTTATAAAAATAAAGGCGACCGCTCTGATTATAACAATTACAGAGGCATCTCACTGCTTAGCATAGTCGGAAAGACTTTTGCTAGAGTATTACTAAAGCGATTACAGATCCTGGCAGATCGTGTTTATCCAGAGTCGCAGTGTGGCTTTAGGACAGGTAGATCTACAACAAATATGATTTTCTCTCTGCGGCAGCTACAGGAGAAGAGCAGAGAACAAAAGCAGCCCCTCTTCATAGCATTTATTGATTTGACCAAGGCCTTTGACCTTGTTAGCAGAAGCGGTCTGTTTGCTGTACTAGAGAGAATCGGCTGCCCAAATAAGTTAAGAAAACTAATGTCAGCTTTTCACGAAAATATGCAGGGCACCGTTCAGTTTGAAAGTTCTTCCCCCAGGCCATTCTCCATTAAGTGCGGTGTAAAACAAGGATGTGTACTGGCCCCTACACTATTTGGCATCTTCTTCTCAGTCGTACTAACCAGTGCTTTTAAATCCCTGAAAGACGGAATATATATCCATAGCAGATCCGATGGAAGGCTCTTTAACCTGGCACGTCTTAAAGCCAAAACGAAAAGGCGTCGTATCTTGATAAAGGAGCTGCTGTTTGCCGATGACGCGGCACTCGTATCTCACTTACAAGGAGGTGTACAGAAGCTAGTGAACGCCTTAGCAGCTGCTTGTCAAGAGTTTAGCCTTACTATAAGTCTCTCTAAGACCGAAATCCTGGCACAAGACGTCGCAGAAATACCTATAATACAAATTGGGAACCACACCCTTTCAGTGGTGCAGGAATTTACCTACTTGGGTTCAAAAATTGTCAGTAACCTAGACTTAGACATCGAGCTGACAAAAAGGATAGGAAAAGCTACCACAGCATTGGCAAAACTCTCCAAGCGCGTTTGGGAAAATGGTAAATTGACCACAGCGACCAAAATCCTAGTCTACAACGCCTTTGTTGTGAGCACTCTCCTTTATGGCAGTGAAAGCTGGTCAACATACATGTACCAAGAGCACAGATTGAATAGTTTCCACTTGCGCTGCCTGAGACGCATAATGGGCATCTCTTGGAGGGACCATGTCTCCAATCAGGAAGTTTTAAGATTGGCCAATATGAACAGCATGTATGCTCTCCTGACACAAAGAAGATTACTGTAGCTCGGACATGTCACCCGCATGCCAGATGGTAGAATCCCGAAAGATATCTTATATGCTGAGCTTGTGGAAGGAGTCAGACCCAAGGGCCGGCCAAGACTAACATATAGAGATGTCTGCAAGCGAGACATGAGAACCATAGGCATCAGCAAAAGTATGTGGGAAAACATAGCCAAAGACCGGAGTGCATGGAGACAGACTGTGCGTGCTGGGACAACCCTGAGAACAAAAGAATTGAAGCGGCCTTAATCAAGAGGGAAAAAAAGAAAGCTGCCCTGTCCGCTAGCCCTAAATCAGAGGCATACACATGTACAAATTGTGGCAAAGTCTGCCGTTCTAGAATTGGCTTGATTAGCCACACCAGGTTCTGCCCCGTCTCAAGATTAAGCCAAAACCATTGACTCTTTTGGGCGCATCCATTGCCTTTCGAGACAAAAGGAGCCATATATATTTATTACATCTATACCATGCAGATCATTCACATCGTAAATTCATACCTGGTAGCCAATATATATGTAAATAAGTTGATTGTCCTATTTGATAGCTTTAATGTAAATAGGTGTATATATATATTTGTATAAGGCTAATATGTACTGTGTGGCTAAGTGTATTTAGTGAACTAGTATTTTATACCAGGAACTGAACGCCTTGTATAAAGTAAATATTTCCATAATTAACTTAGAAAAGTTTTAAAGTTGGCAATTGAGAGAATAAGAACGTAGCAGAAGTGGGCTTTAAGTAGAATATTAACAATGTGATGTTGTTGTTTTTTCTTTTATTATTTATGGGACGAAGTTATATTTAATTTCTTTAACTGGGCTTTACTCTTTCATTTGGCTGCAATACCCTTTCCATTCTTTTCATTTAGGCTATGTATAAGGTTAATAAACCAGACTTAATCAAACTCTTTAAGTTAAATCTGTGTACACGTCACATCCCATGCGAAGAAGACCAGTATTGTGGACTGATTTCCTGGGCAGAATGACTTTTTCAGGAGTTAATTTCGAAAGTGAACCTTTAAAAAAAATCGAGGTTAAATTTGTCTCTAGAACGCAATGATTGGTTGGAATCATTTTCCAACAAATTTTGGAATACGACATTCAGTGTAGAATCAGATAGTTAAGGCTCATGTACTTGACATTATTCTACAGCTTAACTTTCTTGTGTTTCAGGATCTTCTGCTGCTTTTTCTCTTTGTGGTGGTTGGAATGCTCATCTTTTCTTCTCTCATCTATTTCGCCGAGCAGGCCACAAACCCGGACTTTCACAGCATCCCCAAGTGCTTCTGGTGGGCGGTAGTCACCATGACTACGGTGGGCTACGGTGACATGTACCCCAAGACGACTTGGGGCTATTTCGTTGGCGCTGCCACTGGGATCGCTGGAGTCCTTCTCATCAGCTTCACTGTGCCGGTGCTTGTGAACAACTTTATCTTATATTATAACTACGCATGCGCCTTGCGGACGGAGAGAGAGAGCGGAAGGTCTGAATCCACCCGAGAAAAGCGCAGGAGGCAAGATGCCCCCTTGGCAGAGCTTCAGAAGATGTCGCGTAGTGCGCATTCATGCGATGAGAATGGAGAAATGATTGAAGCTCTTCTGGACAAATGTGGCAAGACAGATCTAAAGGATGAACAGGACAGAAGCTAAATGAGACTTAAGGCTTTAGATTCTGCTAAGAGAGCTTACAATAAACAGCACGGATTAACAGACGTAAACTCTAGTCAATGCTATTCATCTTAAATATCTTGTAAAAAAAAACAATACCTTCTTGTCGTTTATGCACGAACATTTTACAGGAACACTTTAAGACATTAATATAATCCAAGAGCCAGTTCTTTTCAAGTATACTCCATTTGATTAATCAGACCCCTTTACAGTTGTAGCGTTGCAAACAGAAGTCAATTTTAAAGGAGTTAACACTATTTTGAAGACAGCAGTAAATAAAAATAAAACAAAAGCCATTGAATTAGTACCTACTAAGGAAGTTTTTAAGACATGCAAAGCTATGTACATTGAACTGAAGCAATATTTTTGTAGATATTATTAAATGCTGAAACCAAACATGCTTAATTTAACTTTAGAATGCCTTTTTTTTATATTCCTCTCAATAGATGTGCATTTTTTCAACGTAAGTAATAATACATTAAGTCTGACGTTTGCAGTATTGTGTTATGTGCGGTTCACTTGATATTACTTAGATGTTTTTGACATTTTAAGTGCCACTTTAAACAAAACCATCCAATATTTGTTTTATTATTTCCTTGTTAAATAAGAACAATCTGGTATAAACTTTGTCACATGTAAACTATGAGTGAGTCGGGTGTGAATGTACACTTTGATTTTTTATAGTTATAATGTTTTTGTTTGGTGTAATGCACAAATTGTAAGACAAATTTCCATACGGATAATAAAGATTATTATTATTATTATTATTATTATTAATATAACTGGACGTCAGACATGTATAAGAAAACACAAATGAGATTAAGTCGCAATGGCTCCGCTTACAAAGCAGAATCATTGAAATTCACTAGTAATTGTTAACCCGAGCATGTAGTCATTAATTTATAATAACTATTGTAAATAACTTTTAATATTGTTATAAACTTGGTGGTGGCACAGAGAGGGGTAGTGGTGTGTGTGTAGTCAGCCGACGCAAATCGCACCAGGCCAGCGCTAGACGAGCGGTCAACCGTGACGAGTTACGACTGACGGCCGAGACGAGTGTCAACAAGAGGGTTCGGGAAGAATCGCCGTCGTGAACAGAGCTCAGTAGCGTCACGAGAGTTGTAGTCATCTGATCACCTAGAAACGTCGAGCGGCGTTCTGTCCGGTTCTAGAAGGCCAGTAGGGACCCTATATAAAGAGTGGAGGTGTCGCAGTCAAGACGGTTCAGAAAGCGGGTTCACGACAGGAGTTCAGAACACGCCTTTCAGCGCACCCCTTCCCCATGTCTTAAAATGGAACATTTGTTGGTGAAAGAAATTCAACTTTATTTTGACTTATCATTTGATATATATGAGTCTTGCGACATAAAAGACATGGAACAAGTTAACCCTTTTGTAGGTATATGTCTTCCCAAAGTCTAAAAGAAGAACTTCTAGGATTGCTACCGCTCTCGTGACAAACTAGAGGAGAAGATGCAGCTAACGTGCAAAAATACCTTGAAGGCAATACATGTATAATCAATATAAATAAAATATTTTCAATAGCAACTGAGGAGCCAGAGTATGAAGGGAAAAAATAAAGAGGCAACTACGATTCTTTGGCGCAAAATAAACCAACAAATTCTTACGTTTTACTGCATAATACACCAACCAGCGCTTTGTAATCAAGATTTATAACAGCATCTTGTCAAAAGCATTCTACCATCGTCAGTTAAAGGAATTTTTAACAAAATGGAGACTCGTCATTTCGACCTCATTCTTTACAACAAAGTGCGATGGCTTTCCAAAGGTATGGTATTGAAACGTTTTGCTTTGTGCTTAAATAAAATAGATACATTTCTAAATGAAAAAACATGAATCAAGCTGAATAAGAGAACGATAAATGGTTACAAAATTTTACTTATAGTGGACAGTGAAATTAAATGAGCTGAAACTAAAACTGCAAAGAAAGGAAAAGCCAGCCTATGTGTTGGTAGAAGAATTGGTTTGTTTTGAAGAAAAAATTATTTTCGCAGAAGATATCAGAGCGCTCAGTTACTTCATTTTCAATTAGTAAAGCAATATTGCGATAAAACCAGTGCAACTGTTGACACGAGTTACTTCAGCACAGAAAGAAGCCAACTAACAAATGAAAATAAGATTCATGTTTGATACTAAAAACAACAAGTTCTGAGACAAATGTCTCCAAACTTTCTAAAACCAGGCAAATCCATTGTTCCCTCTGATTTTGTTTGCACAATTGTTTGTTATTGAAGTAAAAGTTAGTGTTTTATGTAAATGTTTAATTGTTTAAATTTTATACTTAAATAATAAGTAATTATGTAATAAAACCATGTATATATATATATATAATCTCATTTGTTGTGAAATACATTATTTATATGAAGTTAAATTGATATATTTTCTAATGAATAAATAGATTCGTTGTTTTCTTAATAAAAAATCTTAATTATGCGAGTACTATTTATTGTTTGGAAGAAAAAAATGTGTGGCTCTTTAAAGGCGTTGTTGAAATTTTGTAAATTGTAATTTTTGGCTATTCCGACTCAAAAGGTTGCCGACCCCAGTCCTAGGGTCTGCAATTGCTAACATGCTGCTTGGTGTTTGTATTATATGACCAAATGAGTTTGATGTTTGTATTATATGACCAAATGAGTTTGGTGTTTGTATTGTATGACCAAATGAGCTTCACGTTTGTATCATATGACCAAATGAGTTTGATGTTTGTATTATATGACCAAATGAGCTTGGTGTTTGTATTATATGACCAAATGAGCTTGATGTTTGTATTATTTGGCCAAATGAGCTTGGTGTTTGTATTATATGACCAAATGAGCTTGGTGTTTGTATTATATGACCAAATGAGCTTGGTGTTTGTATTATATGACCAAATGAGCTTGGTGTTTGTATTATCTTCTCATCTTATATAATACAGACGTTACTTCAAAAAAGAAGATGATTACGTCCTATGACCAAATGAGCTTGGTGTTTGTATTATATAAGACCAAATGAGCTTCATGTTTGTATTATATGACCAAATGAGCTTAGTGTTCGTATTATATGACCAAATGAGCTTTGTGTTTGTATTATATGACCAAATGAGCTTCATGTTTGTATTATATGACCAAATGAGCTTCATGTTTGTATTATATGACCAAATGAGCTTAGTGTTCGTATTATATGACCAAATGAGCTTTGTGTTTGTATTATATGACCAAATGAGCTTGGTGTTTGTATTATATGAAAGTCCACTTTATGCTTGCATGCTTTAGTGCATTAAAATGGCGAAATTCGCTATCAAACCAACACATTTTAAAATAAAGTTATATTACAAATTATGACTCAGTGTTTTCTAAGTTAATGCTTAAAGTTTAATTATTTTTCGCCGGATACATCAGAACAAATTGTTAAACCTTGAGAAAACAGTTGGAAGAAAAAAACTATTTTAAGCACGGGGCTCACCATCACTTGTCCAAGAAAAGCCAAGCACTTTAGCACTTCTGGTGTAGCGTGTTCAAAGAGAGGGCAGCTCTTGCTCTAGTTTGCAGGCCCTGTGTTGTAGAAGCCTCCCACTTAACTCCTTGACCAATTGAAACTCGCCAGTTTGACCATCTGTGAAGAGTCCTTTTCATTCTACTCATGTACTATTTATCAATCTTATTGAATGACCAATAGCGAGCGACGAAGATCTATCTAATCATTAATCATTAAGATGCAGCCAGACCATCCAACCTGGTCCAGAGGCTGCGCGCTACGTAGATAGCACGAACCAATCGTAGTAATGGTCGCTGCCATTCTGGAACCATTAAACAGGACTTGGGGTGAAGAGATTCCGGTCTAGGCCTGTCTGTTAAGAGATATCCATGGTAAAGGTCAACGGGATAATGGGGACGCATGACACTCCGATTTCTAATGAACTGTTCTCAATGTGTAATTGTAATGTTGCGATAATTATAAATTGTCTCTTTGCTTTTTCATGACATTGTTCGCAAGAAGTGATAAATAGATTCTATTACATTAAATATCCGGTATGATCAGGGTTTAATCAAGAAAGAAAATGCCTTAGGCCAGTGATGCCCAAACTACGGCCCACAGGCCAAATCCGGCTTGCGACGCGTTTCTATCCGGCCCGCCAAAACATTGGAACAAAATGTAAAAAAAAAAATGTTGCAAAATTAGAATGTTGAAAAAATATTCTCACTCTTTCCTTGAAGAATTCCATCTTTATGTTTGGTTTTCTAATATTTATAGTTAATAATTTTTTTTTTATTCTAAGAACACAAGTGTTTGTTTTTTTTTCAATGACGATAAGACTTGACACTACTCGACAGCTATTTTTAATTTTTGGAGAATTCCGCTTCTGTCTTGAGCTAGCCGTGTCATTGAAACCTTGTGTGTGAAACAGAGAGCATCATTGATGCACCATTTTGGGTCGTTTTCTTTTGATATCAAAGCGATTGGTACCGCATTGTTTAATGTTTGTGATTTAATGAAATGGGAGAGCCTAAGAAACGAAAAGTGGACTCTGAATGTAGAAACTTTCATGAAAAGTGGACAGATCTTTACTTTTTGTGGAATATGATAGTATGCCAACATGTTTGATTTGCAAAGAAAGTGTGGCTGTTTTTAAAGAACAAAAGATTAAAAGACATTATGAAACCAAACACATAAACACATATGGTGGTATTCTTGGTTTGAGCCGCGAAGACTAGATTTCTAAGTTACGACTAGAGATTGGGGGGGGGGGGGGGGGGTTGACGAGAATATATAACAAAAAGAGACAAGAAAATGAGTCGGCGATAACAGCCAGCTACAGAGTTTCTCACATCTTAAATAGACCAATGAAGCCTTCTTCCGAATGTTTAAAAAAGTGCTTGTTAGCAGGGTTGGAAGAAATGTGTCCTGAAAAGAAGAATGCAGTAGAAGCTGTCAACATTTCTCGCATGATAATTACAAGGCGAGTTTAAAATATGGATAAAAATCTCCATTCACAATTAAAAGAGAGAGCAGCAGAATTCGAAATGTTTTCTATTGCCGCTGACGAGTCCACTGACATTACTGATACCGCACATTTCTTGGTATTTATTTGCAATACAAACTGCAATTTTTTATATAACAGAGGAGTTAGCAGCTATAAGGAGCATGCATGGGACTACAACTGGAGAAGACCTGTTCAAAGAAGTGTCAGCCATCATAGAGGACCTTGCTCTTCCTTGGAATAAATTAGTTGGAGTGACTACTGATGGCGCTAGAAATATGGTTGGATGTCTAAGAGTTATTTAAAAAGTGGTTGAGTCAAATGGAACTGAACTTTCAAAGATTTTCTGACAGAGTCCGAACATGAAGACGTTCTATTTCACAGTGAAGAACGGGGCTTATTAAGCCGAGGAAAGGTGTTCAAACGTTTTTTTGATTTGAGACACGAAATGGAAATATTTATGACGGAAAAATAAAAAAAAGTGTCACAACTGAACGACCCCTCATGGTTCTGGGATTTGGCTATTTTATGCGACATCACATCACATCTAAATGAACTCAACACCAAACTACAAGGGAAAGACAAATTGATTTCACATGAGTATGCAGACATAAGCGCTTTCCAAACAAAATTGCAACTCTTCATTCAACATGCGGTAAGGGTGCATCTTGTCCACTCTCCAACCTGTACCACTCTACGAAATGATAAGCAGCTAAATATGTCTCTCCCAAAAGAAAGAATGATCCAACTTCTAAGGCTCTTGATGAATAATTTCAGTGAAAGATGTGTAAATTTTCAGAATTTAAAAAACGAAATCCGTCTATTTGAAAATCCGATTGCTGCCGATCTGTCAAGTGCCCCTACAGATCTGCAGCTGGAACTGATTGACTTACAAAGCCAGACATCCCTGCTTGACAAATTTCAAGTGATGCAGACCATTGACTGCTACTCCATGTTACCTGCAGAATGCGTGTCCAAATCTTCGAAAACAAGCGCTAAGGATGATCACAATGTTTTCAAGCACTTTTTTGTGTGAACAAACTTTTTCAATGATGAAACGGGCGGAAACCAAGTTACGTAATCGCCTCACGAATAAACATCTAGATCAGGGGTTCTCAACCTGTGGTTCGCAACCCCCTTGTGGGTCAAAAGACGATTTGCCAGGGGTCGCCTAAGACCATAAAAAATTGTCTATTCTTCTATTGCTGTATATGTGTGTGTGTGGGGGGGGGGGGTCGCGGCAGAGTGGGGGATTGTAAAAAGGGGTCGCCGAGCATAAAAGGTTGAGAGCTGATTATCTAGATTTAGTGCTCCGAGTTGGTGTTTCATCTATGCAGCCAGATATTCAGAAGATGGTTTTGGATAAATTTCATGCATCACATTAATTTATGTAAGTAGTTCCACAAATAAAACTATTTTAAGAAGCTTATTGTATTTGTTTTCTTTTAGGAGATATAGCTCGCGACATGAATGCCAAAAATGAAAATGGCCCGCAGACCAAATAAGGTTGGGCATCACTGCCTTAGGCCATCGGCTTTACTCCATACGACGACCAGGTCTCTCCCCATTGGTAAACAGTAAGCAGAGCCGCTATAACGTCCACACCTGCGTTCGCTAATAAAAGTAATACTAATAACACTACACATTGATACAAAGTATTCATTTGTTAAAAATTTTCATAATATAACTATTTACAAGCAGATATGTTAAATAATTTAATATAGCAAATTTTACTCTGGATTTTTAAAAAAGTACTTAGTAAAAATGGTGCTAATTACCCTGATGAATAATTTACCATGTTTATTACTTTGTTTTGGCTACATAAAATATATTTACATATTTTTAGCTGTTCCTAATTAACTCTCAAACAAATCAGATTTTGATTGTCAGGTTAATCATCTAGGAGTAGACGAAGACAACAGTGCATCTCAGTGGAAATTGATGATTTCATAAACATTTTTTCAAACAACCAATTAAATTATTGATCAAACCATGGGACTATACTCAATTTATTTTTCAATCATGTATTTTTTAGAGTTAACAATGCATTGCCAGATGTGTTCATATTTTTTTTTTTAAAGTTTATATCGACTTACTGTGTCTGTGTGTCTAGTAAAATTTGTACACGTTATTTCTCCGACACACAAGCTGAAATTTCGCATAGTTATCTCTTTTACCTAAAAACACAAGAATCAATAAAAAAAAACTAATTGGTTAATTAGCTATTGGTAATTAATTTTTTGTTTGGTATCTCAAACAAGGGAAATAAATTGAACTTGCCTGAAAAGGTGGTATAAAGCTGAATTAGTTCCCATTATAAGTCACCGCGTAAAAATATGTTGGAAACAAACAAAGATAATCATCTATTTTCATAGGCACCTCACTATATATACATGTGTGTGTGTTTGTGTGTGTGTGTGCGTGCGCGCGTACGTAATTAATAACATCTTTATTACATTCCGACGCTTCTATCTTTCGGAAGACGTTTATTGTATCCAATGATAGGTTCTCCTGGAATTAGTGCAAAGATTGTAGACAACCCGCTCTTGCCAGCCAGGCACCTGACGGAGCCTATGCGCCAAGTACTTTTTTCGATATCATGAAATTTGGTGACTATAGTTAACTTTACTTTTAAATCTAAATGGGATGTTTATCGTCAAACCATCTGTTCTGTTTTAAAAAAAACAACAACAACTAAAAACCATACTAGCTACGCTGATAGAATTTGGTGACTGTTGTTTGCTTTAGAATAATATTGAAGAGAGGACTTTTAACATTAAAACTTTATTCGGAGAAGTTTTAAACTCAAAGTCATCTGGAGGGGGGTTTAAACTTAAAGTCCTCTGGACGGGGTGGTAAACTTTCCCTCCACCCTTGGCTACGCTCCTAAAAATTTGTGACTGTAGTTTGCTTTAATTTTATATCGAAGAGGTGGTTTTTAGCTTCATACCCCGCTGGGGAGGGGATTAAACTCAAAACCCTCTGGAGGGGATTTTAACTAAAGCCCCCCATGAAGGGGTTTTTAAAGTCAAAGCCCCTCTTGGCTACGCTCATAGAATCTGGTGAAAGTTGTATGCTTTAGCCTGATATTAAAGAGTGGGTTTTATCGTACAGAAGAAATTGGAGGGGGTTTTAAACTCAAAATCTCCCTTGGATACACTCCTAGAATTTAGTGACTGTTGTTTGCATTATGATTGGTTTTTAAAGAAGGGGTAAGGTTTAACCGCAAAACCCCATGTAGGTTGATTTTAATCTCAAAGCCTCCATTAGCTGCGATAGTGCTCGTGATGGTTTAACATTAAATCTCACATAAAATAAAAAATAAAAAAAATAAAAAAATCACAAAATTCCACCACCCCCCTTTACGGGGGCTGGGGGTGGATTTGATTTCGGGTTGGGGTTTTAGTGTTATTAAACACTATTGATTATCAACCCTATTCTAGAAATATCTTTTACATAGGTCCTAATCAGTCAAGTAGACCAATGCATGTATTTTAATATTGTCATTTCACTAGAAGACAGACATGTTTTTTCCCCCTTTATTCCTTATTTTACCAGCACGTAAAAAAAAAAAAAAAGGTTAGGTTTACTAGCTTGTAGTTTGTGTGTCTTTCTTGTGTCTTCGGGTTGCCTCATACGTTTTATCAACTTTTTTATGTGTTATCAAGAAATTGAAGAAAACTGAACTCAAGATAATAATAATAATAATCTTTATTATCCGTAAGGAAATTAGTCTTACAATTTGTGCATTACACCAAACAAAAAACATTATAACTATAAGAAACCAAAGTGTACATTCACACCAGACTCACTCATAATTTACATGTGACAAAGTTTATACCAGATTGTTGTTATTTAATGATTTGATTGCCAGGGGAACAAAAGAGTGTTTGTGTCTGTTTGTCTTTGCTATCGGTGTCTTGTATCTCTTTTGTGATGGTAAAATCACAAAATCCTGACACAAAGGGTGATTCTTTATTTCGAGGATCTTGTTAGCTTTTTTATAGATGTTTGTCTCAAACAACTGCCCAAATGGGGTTTGTTTTTTGCCAATGATTTTGCCAGCAGCAATTAGGATTCTATAAAGTTTATTCCTATTTTTAATGCTCAGATTGCCATACCAGGCAGTGATATTGAAACTTAAAATATTGCAGATGTGAGCGTGATAAAACATAGCCATGGCCTTTTCGCTAACATTAAACGAGGACAGTTTTCTTAGTAATCGTAATCTTTGCTGCCCTTTTTTGCTGATATAATCAGTATTTGCAGTAAAATTTAGTTTATTGTCTAGGATAGTACCAAGGTATTTAAAGGTTTGCTCAATTTCCTTGTTGATCAACTGAATTCTACTTCGTATTAAGAGTATACAAGATCGTACTTTGGCCTACAAAAACGTAATGTTAACACAAAAGTTTAGCTGTAGAATTTAAACCTGCCCAAAATTCGTTTCTAGTTATCTATGCCCCATTCAATGCCGTGTTTTGCCCGCACCACCGCGCCCCCTCTCGACATACTTTGATAGCATTCACTGTTCTCTCTTTTTTGTGTCTGATGTCAGTGAGGGCCATGAGAGGTAGAGTGAAATCAGTACCACCTTCTCCTCCTGTACTTTAGCCGGTGTAGACCCGGCGCCAGCCAAAGAACAGGATAAAATTATCAACAAAGAGTAAGTAGTGTATTTACGCTAATTATTAACAAATCATTCACTTAATATTCACACTACGCCTTACCAGAAATAAAGAGAATCAACTTATCAGCTGATGTAAATGCGATTGCGTTAAGAACCTCACCCCTACCCTACAAAGCTTCTATCAACTCACTCTGTCTGTCTGGTCAAACGTTGGTACACGTTATTTCTCCTACACCCAATCTCGGATCAAGTTGAAATTTTGAACTTTCTTTTACCTGACAACACAAGAATCAATTTAAAAAAAACTTAGTAAATTAACTATTGGTAATTATATACTTTGTTTGGTGTCTCGAACAAGTAAAACAAATGTACTGGATTGAAATGGTGGTTTAAGCTGAATTAGTTCCCCTTATAGGTAGCCGTTTTAAAGTAAGTTTGAAACAAACATCCAAGAACAATCTTCAATTTTCATAAGCACATCACTAGCAAGTGGTTAGTATGTTGACTTGAGGAGCCTTGAGGTCGTTCTCTCTTTCTTTATAGATGTTTGTAAAAAGCGAATACGATAACATTCACCCAGATATCCCTTCCTCCCCCCCCCCCCCCCATTTTCCCAACTGGTCCAGATAAGTGATAGGATCATTGCGTATTGCGAAAGCTAAAAGCATGAAATATTTCTAAACAAATACAATTGGTAAAGATATTTCTAATTACACAGATTATTCTTGTTGGTATAGATCTATTACAAATTTAATTACATGACTGATCCAAACTAACAGATACACTTTGTATAAGTGTTTTTTATTTATTTTCTTTAAACTTGATTACCTTAGAGAAGTGATGTTCAAACTGCGACCCTAGGGCAATATCCGGCTCGTGACTTGGTGTTTGTCCGTCTCGTCAAATCTCCTCCATGCACTGCATAACGAAACCAAAGACGCTCAGTTCCATTAGGCGTGACAATTTATTTTTGGCTGTAATTTTACCCGTGGCAAGCGTATAAGGTCCTATGCCTTGAAAAGATGGATACCCTCTTTTAGATTCCTGTAATAATTTTAAAAAAAAATTCAACTGGTTGGGCAGGTATATTGTTTTTGTCACTTTATTCTATAAGCGTGTACTCGCTAAGTAAAAGTGTTTAAGGGAAATACAACCAGGAAGAAGATGGTGTTTCCAACCCAGACATGTTTGTTTCTTTTGACTACTTCCTACTCCGATGTTTGTTATTATATATATATGTTTGTGTGTGTGTGTGTATATAATATCAAATCTTCGATACAATGCCAAAGGTCATGCTGCAACTTAAATTTGTTTGGGTGCGCGGTTTGGACATCTTAGATATTATGTTGCCAAAAGGGAATGTTTTTCAACCCTATTTGGTATAGTGGTCGAATAGAATTCCGAGTCAAAGGCACATAACCGTTAAAAATGTTCAGTCACGGTGTTTCAGATAATGTAATACTGCCCATCCTTTAGCGGTGCTCTATGCCCCCCCCCCCTTTTTCACAATTTGTAGGAATTGGTCATGTTAAAGAAGAACACCTGACATAAGAACACGTTATTGTGTTTTTCAATCCTTGTTTATGAAACGAATGGTGGTCTATACTTTGTCCTTTTCATTATTTATAGTTAGGCCACAAGCAGTGATGTAGCTAAGGTGGTAGGAGGTGGGGGGGGGAATTTGAAAATCCCTCCGGGCCCCAACTTAAGGGGGGCCCCCAAACTAGTGCTGTTTTTTTAAATTAAATATTACACAAAATGCAGAGGCCCACATAAAAGTCAAGCCCCCCCCCCGGGCAACCAAATGATGGCGAATTCCTAGCTACGTCCCTAGCCACAAGAAGTCTTCTCTGCACAATCAAGTTCATCCATTAACAGTCCAGATAAAATTATGTTAAAAAAGAGCTGAATTTAATTTTAAGATGATTTTAATTTGAAAATCACAACAGTCAAACCAGGGTTTTCATTATGTTGCAAGTTATTTAGTATTTTCTTTTCCCCAAAGATAAACATAAACTGTCAATTTTTTAGGAAAATCTTTAGAGGTTTTTTGAAATACGTGTCCACTGAGTATCTGTCCAACGATAAAGAGGTCGAAAGCTGATTAGAGGAATCTAAAATTAAAAAACATATTTTTTGTTTGTTTTCCATCTTGTTTTATTTTTTTTTTCTCTTTAGAGATCTTTTTTTCTTCTTTTTTTATTTTTTTTTAAGAAATCTAAGTTAGCAGGAAATCTAGGAGAAACACTCAACATTTAAATTAAAATTATTTTAAGGGAATTGACATGCTACGAGACTTACTAAGCGTCAACTCATGTCACGGAAATAGTCAGTTAAAACTCATCAGACCGACAGCTTTCTTTTGTTTTAGCATTCCATAGTAGATAGTTTCAGTTTGAAAACAATTTAAAAAACCGGGAGAAGCGCTAAAAACATAGTAGTAACAATTGTTGAACTCAAACTATTGAGTGTACAGTCTTTCAAATTGTTCAACCTACAGAATACTTGAAACATAGGACTATACAGTTGGCCTAAGTACTAGCAGCCTGTGAATTTAACTCTTTCTCTCCGTAATTATTTTCCACGTTCCGATGGAATTATTCATTTTGCTCATTTGTGTTTCACTACCCTGTTAATAACTTTTTGGTATGTAATCAGGAAAAGTTCTATTAGGTTTATAATTCTAGAAGAATGCATGCTCTTTTTGTAGAACACAAATTAAAGCTTATACAACCAAACTTTAATTTAATTTAATTTAATGGGGGTCGAATCTACGTTGGTACCCTCAATTAAGAGAGAAAGAGTTAATGGTTAAATTCAAAATGATGTTAATTTACATTTTAATTGTTATATAATTATGCTGGACACTAGCATTTCAAGTGGACATTAGCATTTCAAGTGGACTCTAAATGGGTGGCAAATACTTTGAACTCCTATCAGAGAGTAGTGTAAAGTAAACATACGAAGGTAAACGAACATATTCTATGTTAAGGTAATGTTGTACCATATTTAAACTTTGTCCTAGATCTAATGTAAAGAATATTGAGAAATAGTCTAAAAAAGCAACAACATAATTTTACTTTTGATAAAGGAAACATTGAGTGTGTGTGTGTGTGTGTGTGTAACATGATATGATCTAGGGAGAGCCATATCGTAATATTACAAGTATCTGGTCTGCAATTCCTTTTCAAAGCCAATGTAAAAAAATCACGTAACGAAAGCATTATTTATGGGTTGATCTTTATTAACCTCATCATTTTCAATTGCAACATGAATCGTTCTAGAATTAAACTTATCAAAATAATTTTTAAAAAGAAATATGGAATATTGTAATTAATTAAGTGAAAAGGAACCACTCTGTCATTGCAAACAAATTAGATTTAATCTCAGTTTTAATGTCTTTGTTATACGGTCTCAATATTTCATCATGACATACGCCGGAAGTAAACAACATATTTCTTATACTTACGAATTTTATAAGATATATATAAATTAATTAATTGGAATTCGAACGCAAATATCTTTTTTTTTGTTTACATCATCTCAAATGTTTCTTCCCTTTTTCACTTGACCAACCCTTGACCTGGACTATATACTATAACTTTTAAATCGTTATCCGTACATTTTTTTTCAATATAAATTTTATAAAGAGTTTTGAACTTTGGGCTAAAAATAACCATAGGTTTACTTTATTTTTTAGACCACTACAATCGTGTGTAGTATAAAGCTCTGTATCAAGTCTCTCAAAGTTTGTTCTGCCTCTTCCACTTAGACGTTGACTTCATATAAAGTCACGTGACACTTATAGATCTAAATTGACTACTCATAAACAGGAGTTAAGGGTAGGTTAATGTTGTGCTTACTCATAGGAAAAATATGCATTAATTAATCAGAATACAAAATCGTTTTCCAACATGCAACAATGATCACTTAATGTGTACAACAAAATCGCTTTTAACCTTTCATGCTTGTCCTGCGTGACAGCTCCTTTCTGAGCTAACGACTTCATCATACTCGATCCATTAACACTATGCCATAAAAGGGTGGACGTAGAAGCTGACTGGTTAAGCGCTTAACCTCCAAACCTAGCGTTCTCGAGTTCAAATCTTGGTGATTTTCAGGAAACCTCTGAGATTAACCAGCTCTAAACCTGGCCTACGTTGGGGACTTAAAGATCGTAGTGCTGGCCACATGACATCCTCATTAACTATCGGCCTTAGAAACGCATGGGCTTTACATGCTCGCAAGGTCTGAAAAGACACCTTTACTGTTATATGGCATATTAAACTTGTGCATTTCATTGGCTCAACTGTGCTCACATGCATTGTTTGAATGTATTAAAATATATTAATAGCAAACAACAAAACACAAGATTTCTGTAGTACAAAACAGCAGGTTATTTCTTCAATGAGGATATAGTATATCATTTAGGACTGTCAGCTTCTTTACTCGGTTCAATCTCAAGCACTAGGACTTCGATCACTGCAGATCGATAATATAAAAAAAAAACTAGGAGTACGAGGCGTTTGATTGTTTATTATTGCCCGATTGGCTCCTAGGCTTTATCTTGTTTATTATGTGACCTTAACACCCATTTCTTATCCTTTTCTTTTTTTTTGTTATTTTAATAAACTGACCATATTTGAACGATCCACCTAGCATACATTTTTAGCCCGTGATTTTACAATGAAATTTCACGGCCCGCTCTCTCTCTTTCTCTCTCTCTCTTTGTTTCGCTCTCTGGAAGCGCATCGTAATTTCTCCCACATAGACTTGATTTGGAAAGACCTGCTTCATAATGCCTCTAGCTATGGTCAAATCACTTCTGTACATGGGCGCCCGCAGGGGGGTGCAAGCGGATTCTGAGTAGCCAAATTCTAGCCACTTTTTTGCACCATCAGATCAAGTAAAATCTAACTAGCAACTGAACAAGTAGTCCACTGGTGACTGAAGTACAGTTGTAGTAGACTAGCCTAGGCTTATCAGGCATTGATGGCTGACCATTCACGTGTACCTCTGAATTCTGGGTAGTCAAATTTTAGCCAGTTTTTTACACCTTCAGATCAATTAACTTCTGCTAGGAAGCAACTTAACATGTAGTGCTTCCATTAAAATAAAGTTAATAAGGATAAGCTATTGTTGTAATAAACTGTAACAAACCAATCTGTAGTATATGTCCGACCATGTTCGCTTGCGATTCAATATTCAATATTCTATAGCACGTTAGTCGTAACGATTTGTTTTCATTTGCATATAATTAATAGTTATCATTATATTTAGTAAAGACCTAGAATATGATAAAAGTATTTTTTTTTTGTCTTAGAGTAAAAAACCTTGCCAGCTGTTTTGATTTGATATATGTCAACGTTTCTTTCAACAAGATTGAGGAGTGCAGTTATCTTGGTAAATGTATTCACGTCTAGCGGAGTTGCGGTCAGTGTTAGCGCTCAATAAAATTAAATAGCAGGTTATACACGTCCACCAGTTTGTGATAGAAGAGATGTAAAAACAAACTCTTCTCATACCACCCGAGTCAAAACGTTGATTTGTATCACTGGCAGCTGCAAGAAACCAAAATATACGAGCAGCAGCAGCATGAATGAACTGCGTTTTCTTTGAATTTCGTTAATAAAATGCAGATATCTCAGACACTGATTTGATTTGATTTTTGTTGATTTGAGGCACATCGGCACAATTTAGGCCATGTCGTGCCTGCAGTCCCCCAAGGACCACTCTCTCTCTAAACAACAAGGGCCAGACTCCACACAGTCATATAATTAAAATCAAGGTCTATTCACAGTTAAAATAGTAAAGGTAGTAAAAATTTTAAATATTTGGTAAAAATCTTATGTAAATAGTGCATGTTCACAAATTCAGAAATCAGATCTTCGTAGATAGCCCCACTTCCCGAATAAAGCCCAGTACCTTCCCAGGGTCGACATTATTAAATAGTGTTTTTAGATTAGTGGCTCTAAAATATTTCGCCCTGACATCCTGGTATCTGGGGCAATCAACGAGGATATGTTCCACGGTGAGGCGAGAGTCACAGTACTCGCAAAGTGGGGGCTCCTCTCTCTTCAGTACAAAAGAGTGCGTGATGTAGGTGTGGCCAATCCTAAGTCTGGACATGGTTGTGCTACCACGCCTTGTCAGACCCTTAGATGTGGGCCGCCACCTGACATCCGCCACAATCTGCCTGAGTTTACTGTGAGTCTCAGACTCCCATCGGTTCTGCCACTCTCGATAGGTGGCAGAGGCAATACTTTGTCTCAGGTCCGAGTAGGGAATTTGGGTTCCTGACACCGCATGATTTAGGGCTCTCTTTGCTTCTCTGTCTGCGGCTTCGTTTCCCTCAATGCCAACATGGGAGGGGACCCAGATGAAGGTGACATCCCTACGGTCGGCTGTTATTAGGTCCAACAGCTTCAGGCTCTTATGTACCAATGGGATGTCAGTCTTCATCCGCCCCAAAGCTTGCAATGCAGATTTGGAGTCGGAGCAGATTATAAATTTACTCCTTTCTGATGCTTTTACGGCCATAAGTGCAAGCAATATTGCGTGCAATTCGGCCGTAAAGATGGAGCAGCCATCGGGGAGTCTACGGGAGATTGTTTTGTTCCGAAAGGAGCAGGCACACGCGACCTTTCCCTCCATTTTGGATCCGTCTGTGTAGATGGTGCCACAATCTCCGTAGCTCTCCTGCAGTTCCCTAAAGTGGACTTGTAGTATGCTTGGGTCTGTATTTTCTTTTTTGAAATTAAGGAGGGATAAATTTAATTTGGGTTTATTCATTAGCCAAGGAGGATTCTGAGGGGTTTCTATTTTAGAGATTTGGTCAATGGGTGGGGTTAAATTTTGGATGGGTTCTCTCATTCGAAGGCCCAACGGCTGTATGACGTTAGGCCTTCGATTGTATAATTCTACCTCTGTGGGGTTAAATATGGAGTCAAAAGCAGGGTTCGTGGGGTTGGATTTTAGCTTGACTATATACTGCATTGCAAGCTTTTTCATTCTTATATCCATGGGGAGTTCCTTAATGTGGGGGAGAAAATTAAATTTGGAATCTAAGGTGAGGCCTAAAAATTTTGTAGTTTTCACGACAGGGATCTTCTTTTTGTGTATAAATAGTTCAGGGTCTGGGTGGAGTCCCCTTAGATTACAAAAATGCATACTAACTGTTTTGGAGTCTGAGAATTTGAAACCATTATAGTTTGCCCAACCCTGAATTTTGTTTAAACATAACTGTAATTTCCTTTCTAAGGTGTTCATGTTTTTCCCATAAGTAAGAATGACAAAGTCATCGACATACAAAGAGCACTCTATGCCAGGGGACAGCGCATTTATGATGCTATTTATTTTAATGTTGAACAGTGTGACTGACAGAATGCTGCCCTGGGGTACACCCATTTCCTGGTCATGAGTGTCAGAAGCGGAGTTGCCCACTCGGACCTGAAATTTTCGATCTTTCAGGAATTCCTCCACAAAACGGGGGAGGTGTCCCTTAAGCCCCATAAGCGCCAGGTCACGTAGAATGCCATGTTTCCAGGTTGTGTCATAGGCCTTTTCTATATCGAAGAATACAGCTACTAGATGTTCTCTTCTGAGTAATGCATTTCTAATATAAGCTTCCAGCCTTACCAGGTGGTCAGTTGTTGTCCGCCCCTGCCGGAATCTGCACTGGTAGTTTGAGATCACTTTATTCCTTTCCAGGTACCAGACCAGCCTACTGTTAATCATTCTTTCCATGGTTTTGCAGATGCAGCTTGTTAGTGCTATTGGTCGATAGTTAGCTGGGTCAGAGCCGTCTCTTCCCGGTTTAGGTATCGGTATAACTGTGGCTTTCCTCCAGCTGTTTGGGAAAGCGCCTGTTTGCCACACACAGTTATAGACCCCTAGTAGGACTGCCAATGAGGGTTCGGGAAGGTGCTTGAGGAACTGGTAATGGATTTCGTCTTCTCCAGGCGCTGTGTCATGTGACTTGTCCAGCGATTCCCTCAGTTCCTCAAGCGAGAACGGTTTGTTGTAGTCTTCATTGTTCTCTGACCTGAAATCAATGGGGTGTCTTTCCTCCCTGGTTTTGACTTTTTGGAACTCTGGCGTGTAGTGTGCAGTGGATGATTTTTCTGCTATTGAGGATGCAAGGCAGTCAGCTATTCTCTGGGGGACGTGACAGTTCGTCCTTGGTTTTTCATATGCCCTATTGCATTTGATTCTTTCCCTTTGATTCGCCTTACTGCCTTCCAAACCGCTCTAGCAGAAGTTTTGGCATCCAGACTGCCGACAAAACTTCTCCAGGAATTCCTTTTGGCTGACCGTATGGTCTGTCTAGCCTTTGCTCTAGCTATCCTGAATAGCTTTAGGTTTTCCTGGGAAGAATTCTTTATAAATGCAGCCAGTCGTTTTTTCCTATCACCAATAGCACTTTTGCAAGCTGTATCAAACCATGGTTTGCTAGGCCGTTTTGGATTTGCAGAGGTTAGGGGTACAACTTTCCTGGCTATACTTAGTAGCTTGCTAGCAAAGGTATCAGCTGGGTTCTGTTCATGGAGGATATTTTCTGTGATATCCTCAGAGCATCTTTTTTGGAATTGTTCCCAATCGGCCTTATTCAGTTTCCACCGCTGAGGTCGTCCCAATGAAGGGAGATTGTTAGTAATGATGATTGGGAAGTGATCACTTCCCCGTAGATCATTGCTAACTGACCATTTAAAATCGTCCAGAAGTCCGGGGACGCATACGGTGAGGTCAATGCATGTGAATGATCCAGTTCCTGGGTGCAAGTAGGTCGGTGATGCATCATTAAGTATGCATAAATCATGTTGGAGGAAGATATCCTCCAGCATACGACCTCTTGTGTCGGTATTGTTGGATCCCCACATGGTGTTATGGGCATTGAAATCCCCAAGGATTAAATAAGGCCGGGGGAGTTGTTTCAATAGGTCCTCCATGTCTGTTCGGTTTAATGGAGCGCCTGGTGGTAGATACAGGCTGCAGCAAGTGATAACCTTGTGAAGGGTTATCCTAGCTGCTACGGCCTGTAGTGTAGTCTGTAGTTCTACCCTCTCATGGGGGATGCTATCCTTCACAAGGATACAGACTCCACCTGATGCTCTCTCTGCATCCTCAACATTCTTGGTGTAAGCACGGTAGCTTCGGAAGCTGATGCAATCTTTTAGAAATGTTTCTTGTAAGCAGACAGCTACAGGAGTCTCAGAGTCCATCAGTAGCTGCATTTCCTCGTAATTGGCCTTAAGGCCTCTACAATTCCACTGTACAATTCTGGAATCCATGGCTTATTCTAGATGACCTACTTGGAGCTATTTGGCCTTGGGAGGCCCCCGGAGGGGTTTCCCTTTATTCCAGTGACCTTGGTATTTTTATTCTTGGGTTTGGATGGAGAGGAGGACAACCCCCTTTTGGGGGAAGTCTTTCTCTCTGGAGAGGGGAGATCCCTCTGGTTAGAGCGGAGGTTATTTCCTCCTCTCTCACCTCGGGCATCCTCTCCGCTTTGATTTCTCCCCTTAGGGAGTTGGTCAACCTCTAACTCGGTAGAGGTTGGGGTGTCTGGCTGGGTTCTCTGAGGAGAACCTGTGTCAGACATGATGTCTCCGGGTTCTCCCGGAGTATTGGTTTTGACATGCTGCTCAGTCTCCATGCTCTCATCAGCGAGCACAGAGAACCTGTTCTTTAGCATGACAACAGGGCTTTCTTGTTTCTTCAGAGGTGTGTTCTTTGGCGGTGTTTTCTTCTGAGTTGGGGGAGGAGGAGGGGGTGGTGGGGTCAATGTGTCCGTCTGTGTGGCTATGGATCTTCCTTTCTTAGCAACAGCCTGGGCGTAGGTCTTTGTTAAGCCGAATTGGCCCTTGGGTAGGGCCAGTACAGCCGATTTCGCCTGGCTAAAGGTACATCCGTTTCTTGCCTTGTACTCCTGCACGGCAACCTCCTGTTTCCACACAGGGCAGTCCTTGGAGTAGGCTGAGTGGCCAGCTTGACAGTTTGGGCATTTGAACTGGGCTGTGCAGCCCTTGTCCTCATGACCCTCTCCAGCACATCTGGCACACACAGTGTTCCTCTTGCAGACTGCCGCGCCGTGTCCATAACCCTGGTACTTGAAGCACCTCATGGGGTTAGGTATGTAGGGCCTCACTGGAACTCGTAGGTATCCTGCCTTCACATACTCTGGCGGTGTCCTAGTTCCGAATGTGAGGATAATAGTGGCGGTTTTGACCTCCTCACCCTCCCTGCGCCTGGTAATGCGCCGGGCATGGGTGACTCCTTCAATGCCCTCCACTATTTCCTTCTCGGAACATTCCAGTAGGTCCCTAGAGCTGATTACACCTCTGCTGGTGTTCAGACTCTTGTGTGGCATGACTTCCACTTGGAGATCACAGAGTCTTCTGCATCTTAAAAGCCCATCAGAGTGTGTCTTGCTGTCTACTTCTACAAGGAGTTCCATTGTTTTGTGTAGCTTAGACACACTCTTGGGCTCTCCCACTACTGACTTGAGTCCCTTATAGATAATAAAAGGGCTCAACTTTGTCAGGCTTTTTCCCTCCTCTGTGCATCTAACCACCAGAAATGATGGCCAGGTGGCACAGCTTTTTGGGACCTCCTCTTTTTTATCGTCAATTCGTCGTTTCTTGCCCAGACATAGGTCTGGGGCAAGTAGTTTTGTGTGTGTTTTTTTGTCCATATATATTTTGGTTAATTCGGCACCTGTGCTCCCCACCCGCCATCGAGTCCAACAAGGGGACGGGCCATTCGGATGTCCAGAATGAGCCCGCCAGGGCTACACAGGTGCTATACTCAGTCAGCTGCTACATCGGACATGTGTCCGATACAGCAGCTCCCTGATTGACCCTCCAGCCACCGCCCTCCAGCATAGGTCGTCGACCTATGCTGGTAGCTCGGCATGACCAGCCGGTTGACCCAGAGCGGGCCATCTGGGTCTCAGGTCTAGGGGAACTTGGAGCCAAAGTATTGTGTTGTTGTGGTTTATCCTCAGATAGCCACCACTCAAACACCAGGATCTCTTTATCCCCCCTTACCCGTCGCAGTCCACGGCAAACGGACTGGTCTAGGACGTAGTGAGAATTTAAAGTTAAGGAGACAGTGTGATGATCAATGAAGGCAGACTTAGGAAAAGAGGAGGCAGACACAATGATAGAAAAGAAGTAGGGCACTTTTGAGCTCCAAAAGTGCTAAGGAAAGAGGAGCGCAGTTTAACGTCATGTCTCGGGACGTCTCAGACACTGAACAGATGTGTTTGAGCGTTAGATTTGTTGATGGCGATCGTACTCGAGAAGAATTCATTGGTTTTGTCTTTGTTGTTAAGAGAGACGCATGGCCTGTGTCCAACTTCATTGTCAGCTAATACATCATATACATTTTTCACATGGACAAACTACTCGGCCAAGGCTACGATGGCTGCACCGTGATGGGTAGCTTTTAAAACTGTGTTTAGGCAAGGATTCGTGAAAATATCCTAAAGCAGACATTGTCCGTTGAGAGTCCCACAGAGTTAAATTTGTTATTATTGTCCTGAATGCCATTTCAGATATACGTAATGCTTTTGGTGTCTTCCAGATTATCTATTTCTTCCATAACAGTCCCAAGAGAGCGTGTTAATGCTAAATTTACCTCTTTTGTGTGAGACACAATGGATTGAGAAATACGAATTCATTCGCGCTTTAAGTCACAAATTTTAGAAAATCTTTGACTGTTTGGCGTATTTTAAAATACCTAACAAACTGCATATCTGTGCCTGTTTCTCATGTGTTTCTGATTTGTCTTTTAATTGTCAATTATTCATCTTTTCATGAACCAGTTTCCGTGATGTTGCAGTTTGTCCATCTTAGCAGAAGTGGCCGCTTCACAGCACATCAGCAGTCACATTCATGAGAACTTGGCCATGTTGTGGAACACTTCAAGGATGGCATTTTGAGGCAGGCGAGACTGATGGCAGCCAAACGCAGTATTGAGTTGGTGCTATCGAGAATTTGTAGTCGAGAGACACACTGAGAGAAAAAAAACATGTGTTTGGATTTCGGGAGTTGATACAGAACACGGCTTTGTTCGTTAGTTTCTTCATTAACGTCTCGCTTTTCAAGCAATACTAATGCTCAGTCCAACTTGTTTCGTCTACATCCTAAAATGATGCACGAGCTGCAACATTATGAAGAATATCAGCACTGCAGATAAGCGTTCATCGCCGGCTTGTCCATCGCGACGAGAAGCAATTCAGTACTAAAGTTTTTGCAGCGTTTGCATTTTTTGTTTGATCAACCGTTGGGATGCCTAAGCTGCACAGATAAACTGACCAAAGTGTACAGTAAATAGTTTGTTCACGTGTTAGTTGTTTGTTTTATTAATAATATCACATAGGTATGGGGGTGGCGTGGTGCACCATTTCTTTTCTTTAATATTCTTTGTAATAAAAAAAGTTTTAAATTTTTAAACCAAACGACCTAATTCTCTACAGGTCTTATTGTCCCTTAGCTCAGTACATTTCTATATAAAACAAAATAATTATTACGACTCTTGGATAAAGTAATTGGTTAAATTTTATTGATTAATGTTTGGTTAAAAAATAAAAGTGTTAAGTTTCAACAGAATTCCAGAATGGGAAGTGGGAGAAATAACGTGTACAATATCATGGCCAGCTTAAGCCGATTTGACCTATTCTCCAATTGGGCCCAGCACCTGCCAGTGGCCTCGTAATTTACATTAAGTTTATCAATATCAGTCATGGCTCTTGTCACAGGCTTTTAAAGATGTAGGATTTCAAGGGTTAACATATTTAGGATAGGTATATCGTACGAGTGACGTTACTTTGATTAATCTACTGGCGATATTGCGTTTGAGTTGTTTCCTATGCATGCTGTATAACAAATTTTGGTAATAATGATTTCACTATTAGTAATGGTTGTCATTGTAAAAAAAAATAGAAGAGGGGTCTCGCAAGAATACATGAAATTGGGTCGTAAGGTCGGAGCTGTACAATATTCTACCCAGACAGACAGAGTGAGTTTATAACGGCTTTGTAAAAACCTCTGCGACATCAAAAACATCAGTCCTTCTCTACCCTCAGAAAACAACCAATTAGAAGCACTCACGGAACTTCCTTGTCATCCAACAATTCAGAACATTCAGTCAACGTAGAGTGCATACTTGTCACGTTCATAGCCTGGAAATATATCAAGGAGAGGAACTCTTTTGTACTTAAATAACTACAACTACTAACAGTCTCAACAAACATTGTACTGACACCGACCTTCCAAAACTTATATTCTAAGGTCATGTTACAATGACCTTTAGGGAACAGTACCCGGAAAAAGAAGAAGAGGCAGACAGAGAAAGCGATGGTCAGACGATATAAAGACATGGGCAAGCCAGCCATTGAGGGAGATTCTGTCCAAGGCAAAAAAAAAAAAAAAGAAGAAGAATGGAAAAGAACGGTCAACAGATCTTATGTAGTGCCCCAATGGTCCAACAGACTAAGTGGTAGATGAAAATGAAGGCCGCGTGTATAATCCAAAAATAAAACCTCCATAAGACTTTCTATCTTCATTTGTTTTTCAAGTACAAGCAACCAAAGTGTTAACAATGAAAACAAACAAGAAAGCAAGGGAACAAACTCAATTTAATTCTCCTTCCTAATGAGCACAGAGTTTGAGAAGCAAGTCAATTTAATTCTCCTTCCTAATGAGCACAGAGTTTGAGAAGCAAGTCAATTTAATTCTCCTTCCTAATGAAGCACAGAGTTTGAGAAGCAAGTCAATTTAATTCTCCTTCCTAATGAAGCACAGAGTTTGAGAAGCAAGTCAATTTAATTCTCCTTCCTAATGAGCACAGAGTTTGAGAAGCAAGTCAATTTAATTCTCCTTCCTAATGAAGCACAGAGTTGAAGCAAGTCAATTTAATTCTCCTTCCTAATGAAGCACAGAGTTTGAGAAGCAAGTCAATTTAATTCTCCTTCCTAATGAAGCACAGAGTTTGAGAAGCAAGTCAATTTAATTCTCCTTCCTAATGAAGCACAGAGTTTGAGAAGCAAGTCAATTTAATTCTCCTTCCTAATGAGCACAGAGTTGGAGAAGCAAGTCAATTTAATTCTCCTTCCTAATGACTATCGAGCACAGAGTTTGAGAAGCAAGTCAATTTAATTCTCCTTCCTAATGACTATCGAGCACAGAGTTTGAGAAGCAAGTCAATTTAATTCTCCTTCCTAATGACTATCGAGCACAGAGTTTGAGAAGCAAGTCAATTTAATTCTCCTTCCTAATGACTATCGAGCACAGAGTTTGAGAAGCAAGTCAATTTAATTCTCCTTCCTAATGAAGCACAGAGTTGGAGAAGCAAGTCAATTTAATTCTCCTTCCTAATGAAGCACAGAGTTGGAGAAGCAAGTCAATTTAATTCTCCTTCCTAATGAAGCACAGAGTTGGAGAAGCAAGTCAATTTAATTCTCCTTCCTAATGAAGCACAGAGTTGGAGAAGCAAGTCAATTTAATTCTCCTTCCTAATGAAGCACAGATTTGGAGAAGCAAGTCAATTTAATTCTCCTTCCTAATGAGCACAGAGTTTGAGAAGCAAGTCAATTTAATTCTCCTTCCTAATGAAGCACAGAGTTTGAGAAGCAAGTCAATTTAATTCTCCTTCCTAATGAGCACAGAGTTTGAGAAGCAAGTCAATTTAATTCTCCTTCCTAATGAAGCACAGAGTTTGAGAAGCAAGTCAATTTAATTCTCCTTCCTAATGAAGCACAGAGTTTGAGAAGCAAGTCAATTTAATTCTCCTTCCTAATGACTATCGAGCAC
The DNA here is from genome assembly GCF_947242115.1 of Biomphalaria glabrata. Classification (NCBI taxonomy): domain Eukaryota; kingdom Metazoa; phylum Mollusca; class Gastropoda; family Planorbidae; genus Biomphalaria; species Biomphalaria glabrata. The sequence goes on from NC_074716.1 coordinate 32,279,955, forward strand.
AGAGTTTGAGAAGCAAGTCAATTTAATTCTCCTTCCTAATGACTATCGAGCACAGAGTTTGAGAAGCAAGTCAATTTAATTCTCCTTCCTAATGAGCACAGAGTTTGAGAAGCAAGTCAATTTAATTCTCCTTCCTAATGACTATCGAGCACAGAGTTTGAGAAGCAAGTCAATTTAATTCTCCTTCCTAATGAGCACAGAGTTTGAGAAGCAAGTCAATTTAATTCTCCTTCCTAATGACTATCGAGCACAGAGTTTGAGAAGCAACTCAATTTAATTCTCCTTCCTAATGACTATCGAGCACAGAGTTTGAGAAGCAACTCAATTTAATTCTCCTTCCTAATGACTATCGAGCACAGAGTTTGAGAAGCAAGTCAATTTAATTCTCCTTCCTAATGACTATCGAGCACAGAGTTTGAGAAGCAAGTCAATTTAATTCTCCTTCCTAATGAGCACAGAGTTTGAGAAGCAAGTCAATTTAATTCTCCTTCCTAATGAGCACAGAGTTTGAGAAGCAAGTCAATTTAATTCTCCTTCCTAATGACTATCGAGCACAGAGTTTGAGAAGCAACTCAATTTAATTCTCCTTCCTAATGACTATCGAGCACAGAGTTTGAGAAGCAAGTCAATTTAATTCTCCTTCCTAATGACTATCGAGCACAGAGTTTGAGAAGCAAGTCAATTTAATTCTCCTTCCTAATGACTATCGAGCACAGAGTTTGAGAAGCAAGTCAATTTAATTCTCCTTCCTAATGACTATCGAGCACAGAGTTTGAGAAGCAAGTCAATTTAATTCTCCTTCCTAATGACTATCGAGCACAGAGTTGGAGAAGCAAGTCAATTTAATTCTCCTTCCTAATGACTATCGAGCACAGAGTTTGAGAAGCAAGTCAATTTAATTCTCCTTCCTAATGACTATCGAGCACAGAGTTTGAGAAGCAAGTCAATTTAATTCTCCTTCCTAATGACTATCGAGCACAGAGTTTGAGAAGCAAGTCAATTTAATTCTCCTTCCTAATGACTATCGAGCACAGAGTTTGAGAAGCAAGTCAATTTAATTCTCCTTCCTAATGAGCACAGAGTTTGAGAAGCAAGTCAATTTCCCGATCTATCTAAACTAATAAGCATGACAAAGCGACCCGCTCTTAAAAGAAAAGTTCTAATAAGATTCGTGATATCTAAATCTAAATTGCTTGTCGTTAAACTTCCTGGTTCTTTTCTCCAGTGTTTGGATATCCAGGAGTCGACAGGTAAGACACAGGACAAATAAAGGCTGTGCCCGTTTCAAAGGAATTTTGAAGTAGTTAAGTCAGAACTCGGAAGATAGTTTAGATACTTTAAATATGAAGTCGTCAATAGACGGTTGGTACTTTTACTATCTATCTATCTTTCTATCTATCTATCTTCCTTATGAAGTCGTCAATAGACGGTTAGTACTTTTACTATCTATCTATCTTTCTATCTATCTATCTATCTATCTATCTATCTATCTATCTATCTATCTATCTATCTATCTATCTATTCTATCTATCTATCTGTCTGTCTGTCTTTGGATCTATCTATCTATCTATCTATCTATCTATCTATCTATCTATCTATCTATCTATCTATCTATCTATCTATCTATCTGTCTGTCTGTCTTTGGATCTATCTATTTATTTGTCTATCTATCTATCTATCTATCTATCTATCTATCTATCTATCTATCTATCTATCTATCTATCTATCTATCTATCTATCTATCTATCCATCTATCTATCTATCTATCTATCTATCTATCTATCTATCTATCTATCTGTCTGTCTCTTTCTCTCTCTCTCTCTCTCTCTCTCTCTCTCTCTCTATATATATATATATATATATATATATATATATATATATATATATATATATATATATATATATAATATAATCAATCCTTCTATTGTTTAGGTTTAAAGGTCAAGAGCCATGGGTAAACTTCATGTCTTGTGTCCAGGACACTGCTATCTTAAAAGACGTCAGTGACTACAAGTATGGAGGTCTTCTACTCTTTCGCTTTCAGCTTAGCGTTCGTAGCCATGGTAACCACAGCTTTAGTGGCCTGCGCGATGCGGCGAAAGCCAAAGGTCCAAAGACAACCCAACATAACCCCCTATGGTTATGACGTCATAAACAGAGTCTCCACAACTGAGGGCGGTCTCTACCTTCATCCTTCCATAGGTAATGCCTGAAAAGTTTTTAACATCTAGACTCTAGACAATAGTTGTACTTTAAAAACAAAAATGACTCCTTACAAAATGACTCTTCAGAGAAATAGACTATTATCCAAGTTACATGTAACTGAGAAAGTGTTACAGCCGATAGATGCATGAGTTACGACGGCCACGTCATATAAACAAACAGGGATGACCTCATCCTGATGGTCTTTTTCGAAAATCAAAAATAAGTAGACCTATATGTATTCTGTGTGTGTGGGCAGAGCAGTAAAGTGCTTGAGGGGGATTGCAAGTTCTAGAGCAGGTGAAGACTAGGTTTTTTGTCATTTCCGGGATTTGTATGACGCCCTTGAGTCCAGCCAACTCTAATAGGTACCTGACATAGGTAGGGAAATCGTCGGATAGAGGGATGAGCCTAACATAATCTGCCGCCATAGATATCTTGGTTGGAAAGTTCTACTTTATGTTTCTACACTTACACTTAAGCTCCTCTTTTCGTGGGTTCTCTCAGATCGCTTTCAAATGAAATCAAATATATTATGAAAGTAGTTACTTTTGGGAGATGAGTAGTTTTAAGTCGATTCATTCTTGAGCCTGGAGTGCTTGATCGACGATCAAATGTAACGCAGTTATAAGTACTCTTACAGACCTGTGACGTGGCAACAAGCTGTTGGTCTAAACTGCCCACAGGTTGTGACGTTGCAGGTCAGTGTTCAGGCCTTTTTTAACGATTGGTCTCACACGTATCCCTAATTAGATGTGCTATTTAGCTTAAAGATAAATGTATATTTTAAAATATTTTTTCTTCCAACTGTTTTATCGTTCGTCCGTTCGTCTTTCTGTCTGTTTGTCTGTTTGTTCTATTATCTTTTCTTCTCCAAGTTCGTGTTTTTGTCCTTCTGTTTGTTTGTCAATCTCTATCTTTACATCCCTGTTTCTAAATGTAAAAATCGCAAGAATATTTTTTTTCTTCCACCCAACATCTGTCTACACATCTTTCAAGGCATGTTAAAGTTAAACCCTGTAACATATATTAAAGGCCGATGTATAGTAACAAGGTATTATGTAACAACAATAACAAAATAATCTGTACATACATTTCCACATTACCAATAATAATGGACCTCATTCACCAATCATAAACAAACAACATTTAGCCACGTGATTCTATATATCTTCTATACAAATTATGTAATCCATGGTAGCTGTCACGTGATACGTATTTTTCATTGTTTTATCAATATTATGACGTGGCTAAATGTGTTTATTTACTATTGGTGAATGAGGTCCATTCCTTACATTATAAGCAAGCATATAGTGTACACTTGGAGACCACTGTTTCACTGAAACATTAACATGTGAAGTTTATATCATAAATTTAGTACCATACATTTGGTAGAACGGTTTATAGACTACACGCGTACACATCAAAGAAGTGTACACTGGTTAAAATGTAGGCTAAAACAGATCCGCCCAAGTGTGTGTGTAGACCCTGTTTGACTTACTGTAAAACACTATGTTAACTTGCGAGACGTGTATGTGTGCTACCCTGACTGTGTTTGTAAGACACATTGACATATTTCATTACGTTCAGCTGGGAAACTGTCAAGAGGTCAACACACTATGAATTACTTCCTGTTTACTCATGAGGACGCATCCAATTATGACGTTTTAAGTAAGGACAGAAAATGCTGTGAACGAGGCATTTCGATGACTGTCTGGTCATGTGGTAAGCACTCTCGACGGTAACAGGTACGAAACATACCCACCGCCCCGCCCCTCCATTTTTTGGTAGTTTGGACTAGAATGTAATATCCTCAATTCTTTAGAAATCTGAGACACGTAAAATAAACAATTAAATGGTCGCCCGTGTGGAAGATGCCATAAAGGAGAAATCGCTGTCTGATTATTAAAAAAAAAAAAGCACCCTGATAGTTAAATGTTTAGGTTTGAGAGTCTCCCTAATGGGAAAAAGTCGAGATGTGTTGGTCTTTCTGTCTGTCACGTTTAGATCTTGAAAACTAAAAACCATTGGTAAAAATTCGATTACAGCAGCCTGTTAATAAGATGCAACGCCTTCTTTTAGTCTTCTGAAAATGAAACCTTTTGTATTTATAATTGACAAACCAGTTTTGTTTTTTACAAATACTATACACTCGCAAGGTGGGGGGGGGGTGCAAGCTGGTGCAAATGCATCCTCATGTATTCTGAGTAGCCGAATTTTAGTCTTTGTTTTTGCACTATCAAATCAATTAAAATATAAATAGCAACTGAACAAGTAGTGCTTCCACTGGTGACTGAATCTAAGTAGCAACTGAACAAGTAGTGCTTCCACTGGTGACTGAATCTAAGTAGCAACTGAACAAGTAGAGCTTCCACTGGTGACTGAATCTAAGTAGCAACTGAACAAGTGGAGCTTCCACTGGTGACTGAATCTAAGTATCAACTGAACAAGTGGAGCTTCCACTGGTGACTGAATCTAAGTAGCAACTGAACAAGTGGTGCTTCCACTGGTGACTGAATCTAAGTAGCAACTGAACAAGTGGTGCTTCCACTGGTGACTGAATCTAAGTAGCAACTGAACAAGTGGTGCTTCCACTGGTGACTGAATCTAAGTAGCAACTGAACAAGTGGTGCTTTCACTGGTGACTGAATCTTCCATTCTACATGCATCCCTCTGAATTCTGAGTAGCCAAAGTTTAGCCCATTTGTTTTTTGCACCTTCATATAAAATAAATTCCACTAAGTTAGCAACTTCAACGAGTGGTGCTGCCACCGAAGTTAAGGTATAATGATATGTTATTATTGTAAGAAAGTAGGAAACTAGAAAAGGTTAATCTGTAGTTAATGTCCGACCATGTAAGCTTTATATAGGTTTGCAATTCAATATACTATAGCACGTTATTCGTGGTGATATATTTTTATTTGCATATAATTATAGTTTATATAGTTATAGTTTTGTGTATTTAGATACGGCCTAGAATATGATATGTTTTTTGTTTGCTCTTTTTTTTCCTCGAGAAGATTTCATTTGTTTTGTCCCTTTGTTCAGAGAGACAACCTGTCTGTGTCTAACGTCATTGTCAGCGAATACATTATGTACAGTCTAGTCTAGACAGGGTTGGTGCTAAATTTACCTTTTTTGTGCGAGACACAATGGACCGAGAAATACACATCCGGTTTCAGTCACAATTTTCAAAGATCTTTGACTGTTTGCTGGATCTTACAATAACGGCTGTAAGTGAAACCAGACAAACAGCACACATGTGTAACCAATGGCCTGCATCTCGTGTGTTTCTGGTTGGATTTTTAATTGTCGTCAATTATTCAACCGTTTTCGAACCAGTGTTTCTTATGTTGCAGTCTGTCCAACTAAACATTATGGCCACTCAACAGCACATCAGTGGTCACAATAATGACATAATCGTAACCAACTTGACCATGCTGACGAACTCTTTTGGGGAGTTATTACATAATACAGCTTCACATTCCGTATCTCAATTCGTTAATTTCTTCATTAACTCATCGCAATGTTTATCGCCAGCTTGTCCATCGCGACGAGAAGCAATTCATTAGTAAAGTTATTGACAGTTTCGGCAGCCCAATTCAAAGTTTGCAGTTTTGGTTTGATGACGGTAGGGAGGCAGGGTTCACCCTGATAAACTCAACAACTTGTACAGGAAATAGTTTGTACACATATTGACAGTGTACTTTATATTGCATTGATATGGGATAGGGCAAGGAGGGACCACTTCTTTTCAGTTATATTCTCCGTAATAAGAAAATTGAAGCCTCAAGCCATAGGTGACAACTTGCACCCCCTCGGCGCCCATGTATACACCATTTTCAAAACAATACTTAAAACACAAACATAATATGTACTATTGATTGCAATTGGTGTAGAGTACAGAAGTAAATGGTAAATCAAAATATTGTTGTAACTCTATTTCCGCACTGAGATACATGGTGCGCACTAGGCACTGTTCCACACCAGCGTGGAACAAGGGACAGGAGGAAATGGAGACATGATAGTAGATGCCGGCTTATTTCGTTGAATCAAACTAGATCTAGAACAAATTGACATTCTGTGGTTTGTGTGTGTTCTTTATTTAATTATTAAATCCTTATCTTTATTATCATTAACCTGTTAAGTGTTTTCCTGGAAATTTATAGCAATATTAATGATTTCTATAAACACAAAAGAAAGCTTTTCATAAATCTATATATACTATAACTTTTGTCTTCAGAGTGTAATAGATATTTTATGTATTGTTTTGTTGGTTTTTTTTTTGGGAGGGGGGGGGTTAAATAAGTTCAATGACACGTATGTCTAATGATCAGTATTTCAAAAATCCCTCTATGTTCAAGTTGAAACTATTCAGATGGTGACACGTTGGAACTAGGATTGAATGTGGGCCATTGAAGGCATAATGCTTCTTTGTTATAAAGAAAAAAGTAAATTCCGCTATTACCTAACCATCAGCCATGCCGTCATAACTGGGGCTGCATATCCACGGGAAATACTGCATTCCTCATTCCTCTTTGAACTTGAAGACTAGCCGTGTTATTAATACTTAAAGAACATTACTAACAGCAATAAAGACATTTTATTTTTATTTTAATCCTTATTAAATGTCTTATTGTTGTTGTTTTTCCCTCTGTAGATGGAGGCAATGATTATGTCAATGATTCTGTCACGAGCAATAACGTCACTCCCTCCACTGACCAAAGTCAACGACAAAGAGTCTCGAATGTTGATATAGCTGACGACGGATACGACCTGCCCCTATTTGTCAAAAGTGCAAAAACGCTGCCAACTCCAAAACGAGCAAAATATCATCCCCAACGCTCGAAAGACAAATGCAATGTTTTGATTATGACTTATGGCTCAGAAACGCGAATTTCGTTAGACGGAAAAGAGGTGAAATCAGCCACTCTTACCAGGGAACACTGTGGTGTTACATCTGCTAATAAATCATCTTCTTTAGGGAAACTAAATGAACCTACACCGCATCGCCACGTGGCCAAACCAATCTTGCCTATTCATAGTATTAGTTCTGAAACAAGATTACCTACAAATGGAAGTGAGGCGATACAAGCTGAAAACAACGAGACGCATTTCAAACTGAACAATAAGCCCTTAGTAGGCCTAGCTCTTTCTAAACACAATTTACTAGACATACAGTTGAACAGAACACTGTTAACAAACCCAAACATACTTTTTGTAAACAATGAACAACTCAACAAGAATGAGATTTCACCGAAGGAACTCTCTGAAGAAGATTTGACAAAAGAAGATAAAGAAGCCAATAAGGCTTCCATTCAATCTGATTCAAGTCCAGAGAATAATGTTTTATTCCGAGTTGGACTTTAACTGATGAGACGTGGTCAACAACTTGCTAGCTGAACTGAATATCAACGAGGTTAGAGAGTACATGGACTACAAACAGACTTCCTTCCTAGTAAAACAAAAATAACGACATGAGTACAGTAAAGTTTAAAAGCTTTCATTTTCAAGAATAAACTTTAGCAAACTTCATAAAAAGGTTATAATACAACTATTTGTATTTGTATTAAAGCCAAAGTTGAATCTCAGATTGCCAGATGTATTTGTGAATGTATGTGTGTTTGAAAAGTTGAACATTATGAAAAAAAAAACAATTATCGAGAAAAAACTTGTTTTGCAATATAATAAAACGGTAGATTTTCTTTTCTTATCTTGTAAATGACAAAACTTACTTTAAAACAAGAACAGTGTACATTCCCATGTCGTATCGCTGTGTTCACAAAGAATACAAAGACTTCCACTACATTGCCTCAGTAATATAGAGTCTATTTAAATCAGTTCACTTAATGTCTAACTAAGTCAATTATTCTTTGCATTTTTTAAATAAGTTAATCGACTGAAACCAAAACAATGTAAACAATTAATACGTACAATTAAAAAGTTGTTATATTTTAACCGATTCCTCCATCAGAAAGATTAGAACCCTAATAGAATAGAAAGTAACGTTGGAGTCAAAGAGCCACTGACAGCGTGTTCATAATAAAGGTCAAATCAGAGTTTTAACTGTGTGGCCAATAAGCCAGTATTTTTCCCACTTATAAAAATAAACTATCAAATTATTAAGAAAATATTTAGAGCCCTGCTTTTTTTTTGTGTCCAAGTTCCACACAGTTTTCAACCCTTTAAGAGTTTACTAGCTAATTCTGGCAGTTAAAAAAAATAATATTTTTCTGTAATTTTCTTTAATTTTTTTTAACTGGCTTATTTGATATTAATATATATTTTGTGAATGCAAATTTAGCTTTATAATAAAATTGTGAATTAGTCTATGACAGAATTGTGTTGTTGTAAAGGTTTACGAGTACAAAGTAACAAAACTAAAGTTTCACTGTGCACAGTAACAAAAGTAATGTTTCCCTGTGTACAGTAACAAAAGTAAAGTTTCCCTGTGCACAGTAACAAAACTAAAGTTTCACTGTGTACAGTAACAAAACTAAAGTTTCACTGTGCACAGTAACAAAACTAAAGTTTCCCTGTGCACAGTAAAAAAAACTAAAGTTTCCCTGTGCACAGTAACAAAAGTAATGTTTCCCTGTGTACAGTAACAAAACTAAAGTTTCACTGTGCACAGTAACAAAACTAAAGTTTCCCTGTGCACAGTAACAAAAGTAATGTTTCCCTGTGCACAGAAACAAAAGTAATGTTTCCCTGTGTACAGTAACAAAACTAAAGTTTCCCTGTGCACAGTAACAAAACTAAAGTTTCACTGTGCACAGTAACAAAACTAAAGTTTCACTGTGCACAGTAACAAAACTAAAGTTTCACTGTGCACAGTAACAAAACTAAAGTTTCACTGTGTACAGTAACAAAACTAAAGTTTCCCTGTGCACAGTAAAAAAAACTAAAGTTTCCCTGTGCACAGTAACAAAACTAAAGTTTCCCTGTGCACATTAACAAAAGTAGTGTTTCCCTGTGCACAGAAACAAAAGTAATGTTTCCCTGTGTACATTAACAAAACTAAAGTTTCCCGGTGCATGGTAACAAAACTAAAGTTTCCCTGTGCATAGTAACAAAAGTAATGTTTCCCTGTGTACGGTAACAAAACTAAAGTTTCACTGTGCACAGTAACAAAACTAAAGTTTCACTGTGCACAGTAACAAAACTAAAGTTTCACTGTGCACAGTAACAAAACTAAAGTTTCACTGTGCACAGTAACAAAACTAAAGTTTCACTGTGCACAGTTACAAAACTAAAGTTTCCCTGTGTACAGTAACAAAACTAAAGTTTCACTGTGCACAGTAACAAAACTAAAGTTTCACTGTGCACAGTAACAAAACTAAAGTTTTCCTGTGCACAGTAACAGAACTAAAGTTTCCCTGTGCACAGTAACAAAACTAAAGTTTCCCTGTGCACAGTAACAAAACTAAAGTTTCCCTGTGCACAGTAACAAAACTAAAGTTTTCCTGTGCACAGTAACAAAAGTAAAGTTTCACTGTGCACAGTAACAAAACTAAAGTTTCACTGTGCACAGTTACAAAACTAAGGTTTCCCTGTGTACAGTAACAAAACTAAAGTTTTACTGTGCACGGTAACAAAACTAAAGTTTCCCTGTGCATGGTAACAAAACTAAAGTTTCCCTGTGCATAGTAACAAAAGTAATGTTTCCCTGTGTACAGTAACAAAACTAAAGTTTCACTGTGCACAGTAACAAAACTAAAGTTTTCCTGTGCACAGTAACAAAAGTAAAGTTTCACTGTGCACAGTTACAAAACTAAAGTTTCCCTGTGTACAGTAACAAAACTAAAGTTTCACTGTGCACAGTAACAAAACTAAAGTTTTCCTGTGCACAGTAACAGAACTAAAGTTTCCCTGTGCATAGTAACAAAACTAAAGTTTCCCTGTGCACAGTAACAAAACTAAAGTTTTCCTGTGCACAGTAACAAAAGTAAAGTTTCACTGTGCACAGTAACAAAACTAAAGTTTCACTGTGTACAGTAACAAAAGTAAAGTTTTCCTGTGCACAGTAACAAAACTAAAGTTTCACTGTGTACAGTAACAAAAGTAAAGTTTTCCTGTGCACAGTAACAAAAGTAAAGTTTTCCTGTGTAAATTAACAAAAGTAAGACTTTGCAGTTCATGAGACAGAAGTTGTAAAGCTCATCTGTTTTTATGACCGATTGCTAACTAGGATGTAATGTTGTCAACACAAAGACCAAACACATTTTTTTGGTCTTAAAAAATGTTGAGAACTCACTGGAGTTGGGTGGGCTGTGACATGCTTAATTAAACGATAATTCGAAATGTAGTCATCACTAGAATTTAAATATTCGTAACGACCAACGTTCAGAAGCCAAGCGCTTTGAAACTCAGTCACCACACCCAATTAGCAGAAGTAAAAGGAATAACCAAACCTTTCAAGTGCGCCTAGAGAGTCGATGGTTGCGTCGTTAAGATTCCTTGGTGACAATCTTTGTTGGCTCAGCGTGAAGTTTGTGAGAAGCAGTCAGCTTTACGTTGGATAAGCCTGATAAAACTTTTAGGAACATGTAATGAAATAACAACTACTCGAATACCAATAGCATGGCTTTATTCGACAAGATAGCAGTAGACAGTGAACGAGCACAAACATGTCTCACACGACATTGCTTAACTACTATGAACACACACACACACTGGACATGACCTTCTAAGACGCTGGACACAGGCAGAAAATAAAAAACTCAAGTTACACTACAGGACAAGAACTGCGGTTCAATGAAAAACAACAAAAACTTGAAACACAACTGAAAGAGTCGAAATACAATCTACACAAATTTACAACACAATTGAAAGAGTCGAAATACAATCTACACAAATTTACAACACAACTGAAAGAGTCGAAATACAATCTACACAAATTTACAACACAACTGAAAGAGTCGAAATACAATCTACACAAATTTACAACACAACTGAAAGAGTCGAAATACAATCTACACAAATTTACAACACAACTGAAAGAGTCGAAATACAAGCTACACAAATTTACAACACAACTGAAAGAGTCGAAATACAATCTACACAAATTTACAACACAACTGAAAGAGTCGAAATACAATCTACACAAATTTACAACACAACTGAAAGAGTCGAAATACAATCTACACAAATTTACAACACAACTGAAAGAGTCGAAATACAAGCTACACAAATTTACAACACAACTGAAAGAGTCGAAATACAATCTACACAAATTTACAACACAACTGAAAGAGTCGAAATACAATCTACACAAATTTACAACACAAATGTGAGAGACCGATCAATAGTAAGACATTGCCCGGACTGAATGAGAATTAATAATAAACAACATCTTATCCGGGCCTGATCTCAGCAGTCCCTTTAATTATTATGTGGAGTAAGTCATATGCCCGTTATAATTGAAATAATTTTTATCCTTAGTTTTTTCTTTATAATATGAAAGCTGACAGTTTAATTGTGATGTTTAAAAAGAAATGTTTTTAAAAAGTTACATTGGTTATACTGTATGCTGCAGCTAATATAACATATACATTTTTTAACACCATAATGCACTTTGATAGTCCTACATTAGAAGTTAAACAGTGCTGAGATTCCCTAAAAGTGGAATAGTTTTGAACCTACTGTTAGAGATGATGACCTTGTTGAGATGATACTTCCAAGAACCAAATGAGGGATCCTGAAAACAAATTGTTGCATAAGGAAAAGGTTAATGTCTGAACTGTCCTGTTTCCTGATAGTTCTGTCAAAAAATATAAACTCAAACTCTACAGCCACATCACAAGATCATCAAGGCTCGCAAAGACCTTTCTTCAAGGAACAGTACTAGGAAGACGAGGAAGACAAAAGAAGTGATGGGAAGACATTCATTGAATGAAATTCTATCCAAGGCAAAAGACAGAGGAATGGAGGAAAACGGTTGACAGATCTTGAATGGTTCAACAGACTTGCTTTTTTAAAATTCGTCCAAGTGGTTCGATGATAACCACTTTGTCATCCAGGGGGCCGAGGGCTTTGCACTGGGATTTTATGCCTCCTCATGCGGCGGTCTTTCATTCTGCAGACGTGTCCTGCTGGGACTGCATCAGGATTGTGTGAATGCTTTGCAGACCCTCTCTTTGAAGGACTTCAGTATCTGGTAATTTGTCTTGCCATTTGACATTTAGTATTTTTCTTATACATTTTATGTGGAAGTGGTTCAGTTTCTTTGCATGTTTTCTGTGCACTGTCCAATGTAGGGAGAATGACAGCTCGTTAGTGTTATAGACTTTATTGGGAATTTGACGAGATTATAATTAGACTATTTTAGACGGACATAGGAATTATGGGAATTAACTAAATAAGGGATTATGGGATAGATTTTAACGGTAGTAGACATTAGTAAGATAACAACGACTCACTCCTCTTAGTTAATGGCGAGACCTTCTTTTGTAGTAACTGTCGACATTTGGACTGTGCCCCTTCATTTTCTGGATCAAACAATTTGTTAAGTATCTATCGTTTTCCTTAAGTATATTCTACAAGTTGTTATATGTTGTTGGTTGAACGAACTCCATATAGACCTAAATCTACATCTCAGACATCTGTAATCTGTTCTACTAAACAACCCACAACAATAGATCCCTAGCTTTGTGTTTGTGGTGATACCTCGTCTGTTCCAGACGTTTTTAGACAGTCTGCCATAGGATGCACTGGCCTTGGCAATACGCAGGTCTTTTCCATTATCGATCATTCCGTTTCTGGAGAGTGTGCTGCCAAGATATGTGAATCTGTCCACTGCGTTTATATCATGTCCATTTATCGTGATGCTTGGATCCTAGTAGGCTTTCCCTGGAGCAGGCAAATATTTAGTCTTTTTTGTGTTGATGGTAAGGCCAAAGTCTGAGCATGCTCTTGAGAAGTCACTGACGATGCTCTGCAGATCGTTTTCAGAGCAGGCATTTAGGGCACAGTAATCAGCAAATAGCAAGTCTCTGATTACTGCTGAGTTTGTTTTTGATTTTGCTTTAAGCCGCCTCGGGTTGAAGAGGCCACCATCAAATCTGTATGTTATATTTATCCCGCTGTTTTCTCTATTAGTGAATGCATCTGTCAGCATAGCAGAGAACATGATACTGAACAGGTGCAAGGACGCAGCCTTGTTTTACCCCGTTTGATACTTCGAAGGGCTCTGATGGTTCTCCACTTTCCTGGACACGAGCCTTCATGACAATATGAAATAGTCTCACCATGGTTATGAATTTTCGTGGACAGCCATACTTTGACATAATCTTCCAGAGTCCTTCTCTGCTAACAGTGTCGAATGCCTTTGTTAAATCGACATATATTGAGAACAGGTCAGCATTTTGTTCTTGACATTTTTTCTGGAGCTGCCTTGCCGCAAAGATCATGTCAATGGTTCCACTCTCTTTTCTGAAGCCGCATTGGCTTTCTGGTAGTAGACCATGTTCTAGGTGTTGCATGGGACGATTTAGTAGGATGCGTGCGAGGATTTTTTCAAGCAATAGAGAGAAGAGATATTCTTCTGTGGTTGTCGCATATTTGGCGGTTTCCTTTTCGCTTGTATAGATGAACAATTGTGGCATCTTTAAAGTCTTGTGGTATTGACTCTTGTTCCTACATAATTAAAAACAGCTGATGAAGTCTTTCAATCAGGGCTAATCCACCTTTTTGTAGACCTCTGCGGGAATGGAGTCAGCTCCTGGGGCTTTCCCGTTTGCGAGCTGTTGAATGGCAAGATCAGTTTCCTTTATCATATGGGGGGGGGGGGTCATCCATTTTTTCATTTATTGGTACTTGCTGTAGCCTGTCTATGTCCGCTTCATTTATAATGGAAGGTATATTGAGAACCTCATCAAAGTGCTTGGCCCAGCGTTTTAGGATTTCTTCCTTATCTGTCAATACGATTGTTCCATCAGCATTTAGTAGAGGGGATGATACTGACTTTGTGGGTCCATAGACTTCGTTTATAGAATGGAAGAAGTTCTTCATGTCATGCTTGTCATCAAATTCCTGTATTTTTTCCACTTTTTTTGCTCTGCCGGGAATCTTGCATTTGGTCAATTGATAGGCGAAGGCGAAAAATTCTGTGTTTGTTTTTTTAAAAGGAAAAATATTAAATGTGAACGGTTTCGTTGATAGGTTCTGATACTTTGAAGAAGAGAGAGAGATATTGAGAGAAAGAGAGAGAAAGAGAGAGAAAGAGAGAGAGAGAGAGAGAGAGCGACACTGAGTAAGAGAAATTAAGAAAAAATTAGGACATTGGTTAATTAATAAAGTAAGTTAATTTCTAGTAAACATTTCAAATTCAGTAGTTTGTCTTTGTTCATGTATGTACAAAAAAATAGATAATGTATCCTTAGTTTGATGCCCCTCACCACTTCATGCTACGTGCGGCCCGCACCACTTGCACATGGCTAGTTACGCCACTGCTATACCTTATATTGAATTTACATTGTAAATTGCTCAAGAGAAAAACGCTGCAAGGTAAAGGTTTTCAATACTTATTATAAAAAAAAGAAAATATCTCCGAGTATGAAGATTAAGAATGACAAAAGTATATCACGAGACCTTGCAAACTCAGTTTCGGTTGGCTTATTCTACCACATATGTTGTGGACAAAGACGTTGTTTTTCGCGTGTCTTTTTAAGTTTTACTAGACGGAAGTCTCAATAATTTGTCTGGTTTGCATTATACATGTGATGAACACACAAAAACATATGAAGTGTGTATATTTAGCTTACGCTCTCACTTAATCTCTTTTTCTTTCTCTTACTTAAATTAAACGTAAGCTTATAACCAGGTTGAATCAAGTTTACTAAATTTGTTTAAATCTCTTAAGGCAACGCACATTTACACGCTGACACACATTGCGTTACTCAATTGTTCAGTATGCTGGTTTCATCTAGATCTAGAGCTTATAAATAAATAACTCTAAAATAGCAGAATCTGTCACTGAATGGGCATCGCGAACAAGTTTAAAAAGAATGACAAAGACACAATCTAGGTTATTTCTAGTGGTTTGTGAAATACTTTTCAAGTAGTCTATGATCCACGCCTGAGAGAACATTTGCTTCGACTTAAGCTTAGTTCCAGACCAAACACGTACATGTCTCCACAAATACATAACGAACCTATTGTGATATCGGATGATAATGAGCAAATATTTTAACAGTTCACCTGACATCACAAAACTAGATCAATTTTTCAGAATGTTGAGGTTACTGTCATGGATAATGAACGGGTGCAAATTCTGTAGTCTTTCATTGACATCATCTTCATTCATTATCTGCTCGAACCATTCTCTGAGTTTGGCTGGAATTCGGTCTGAAGCTGAAATCTATTCAGTAACAGTTTTCGGTACACTGGACCGTTTACACACCTTTTTATCGACTTCTACACATGCTAGGACGTCCTCAACAAAATAACTGAAACTTGCCTTCAACGCTTGGTTAAAACGCGCTGGAGCGTCAGAGGAGAAGTTAAGATAATTATGGATTCATTAGAAAATTTATAGAAACTCTAGAGACATTGACTAGAACAGATGAAAACTCTTCTACTAGCTATTCCAATTGTAATGCATTTTTAAAGGTTACAGATGGACACTTGGACAGGCTGACAACAAAAAAAAACAACAATAAAGGCTTTCACCTTTAGGGCTAGTTACATTTTTTGTATTATTTATTGTGTTGTTTTTTTTTCATAGCTTGTTAACCTATTTGTGTAATACATTTTTGTTATCCAACAAATATCGGAGCCCCAAAATAATGTTTAAGAACCACTGCTAAATCAAAAAAATATTTTTTATAAACTTTTTAGGTAGTTGTTAAACCAGGAAGCAAAGCTACGTGTTTGACTCCTCGACTATTCGCATTGTTAAAACTGAAGTGTTTTGTTCAGTGAATTTGTACTAATTGTAGTCCTGACCTTAAGTGCTACTGTTTGACAGTCAGATATTCAGAAAAGTTTGAAGCGCATAAAGGGATGGGTCGATACATTTTCTTTCCATAGCTCTTGAGTGTTAAACTAAGTCACATTTCAATAAAAGTATTCCAGATTCTATGTTTATAAACAGACTCAACCATTTTATTTCTTTCAAAATCAGCGACATGCTCATACAAATATGATGACAATGTTCAAAAGAAAACACCTACACACCAGAATGTGATAAATGGGATGCGTGGTTTCTGAATAGCAAAGCGCTTGGATTCCGAACCGAATGCTGAATGGGATTTTTAATTTCGTGGTATTTAGGGTCTGAGTCCATTAAACTCTAATCGGTACCTGACACTAAAATATTGAGACCTTTTTACCTGCCTGGGGGACCACTTAGGGAGCTGATTTTGACTTTGTGTTTCCAAACAAACTGTCTTTGTAACTTTGTTTATATTTGAGTCCTGAGCAACATGATTCCTCGCAGACATCTTCAAGCTTTCGCCAATTTCAACTTATGAGTAGGATGAATCTAAGCGTTGCCGTATGTCCTCGGTAGGCAAGTTTTTTTCAAAGGTAATAATAAATAATAAAGGCATTCTAGTGTTGCTATGGAGCTAGACGCATTGTCTCCTTAACAACCATGTTTTATATTGATAACAAGGTTACAAAGACAGTTTGTGTGGAAACAGAAGATCAAAATCGGACTCGAAGTGGTCCACCCAGGTAGGTAAAAAGGTTTCAATATTTTCAGAAAGAACATAAGAATGAAATTCTATCAAAGACAAATGACAGAGAAGAATGGAGAAAGAAGGTTGACAGATCTTGTGTAGTGTCCAAGAGGTCCAGCAGACCAAAGGAAAGGTGAAAGTGAATATAAAGTTAGTTGTGAATCTGGCCTAACTGATGTCTTATAATGAATATCTAATTAATCTAACTGTTTTTGTAAATGGTCAATCCCTTATTCAAATCCTCAAGAAAAAAACATTTCCGTAAAAAAATATTTCCTTTAGCTGAGTGTTCTGTATGCAGAGTTGCACTTCACGGGACAATATGAAAAACTACTTATTAATTGTTGTTTTAAATTATGTCCAACTAAACAGATTTTTTTCTCTTTTAAAAAAAGTATTTTTGTGTGTGTGTGTGAAAATGTAGTAGTTAATATGACAGAACTTACTTAACTTAGCAATACGAATTTAAAAAAAAAATGTTGAAAAAAAATCTAAAACAAACTGCACGAATGAGTTGACAATAAAGTAAATTGTTAATATCAATAGTTAATACTTGTAAAAGTGGTGTATTTTTATGTACAAACTGTTTGCATAAATAATATTTAAAAATTAGATTTTCAGATTTTCCGCTTTCAAAAAAGAATAAAGCAGCCGTTGCATCAGAACTTTGAATGGTCTAAAATATTATGATGTTGGATTTTCACAGTCTTTTTTAGTTTACGGGATCTAAACGGGACTGACGGACGGACATTCCACACAAAACTAATAGCGTCTTTTCCCCTTTCGGGGGCTGCTAAAAATGAAAAACTTAAACACAAAATATACACAATAAAACTAAAAACACAAGTAGATCGTCAATAACCTGTACACATCACGAAACAACTTAAAATCTTTCATTGAATCTACCTCTAAAATTAGCTTTAAATTTATCTCTAAACCTATCTTTAAACCTCTTTTGGCAAATCTTTTCGCACACAGAGTGTCCTTACATACAACTTTTGATAATATTTATTTTATTCATCCATTTCTCAATTCTTTTTATGAATTAAATATTCAATGTTGTAATTTATTTAACGAGACAAAAAGTATCCAAGGTTTGTAACACAAGGAGATAGAAATGTCCTATTTGTAATGCTATCAATGTTTACATTATAAGACACAAAAGAAATACTACGGAATTTTGATAAGGTAACTAATTTCCATATTGTTATTTGTCTTTATCCCGTTGTCTTATCTTATCTTATCTTATATAATAATAATAATATAATACGATGGTCACATTGTTAGGACCTCAGTGAAGTACATTTTTTTAAAAGTCTAATTACAAAACTGCGTCCAAGATTGTAAGTAGTTACTTGCAAATTAGAGAATGTCATGACAATGACTGATTTGCTGGACACGAGTTGAGAGTGAAAATCTCTACCACTTACAAGACAAAATTCACTTAACTCCACCGACTCAATGTCGACACAGAGTAGTCGTATAATGTTTCCTATGACAAATGCTTCATTGTACTGCATCCACCCAAGTAACAACACATCAAACAGGACGCATCCCATGGCTAGGGTGTTTCTCGTGGGGTAAAAACAAAAAAAAACCGTAAATAATGACTTAATAAGTAAATGAATAAAACCAAGTGAGAAATACATAAATAAACGAGACAACAATAGAAATATGTTTACACAAAGAAAATCAAATATTCACAAACCCTTCCTCTGAGTTTTAGTACACCAGCTTCCAACACCACATTCAACATTTAGTGTTCGCCCCTGGTTGCTTTTGTTCTTGCACAGACACTAAAAATGTTGTTTCCATTATGACTAACCTTTGGTTTTATTCTACGTTATCTGCTAACATTTGGTCTCATGACACTGGCGGATATGTACATTGCAAGATGCCTAGTTCAATGATGAAACTAGAGTTCATGTGTTTTGATTAGACACATTTTTTTTACTAAATTTATTTAAAGAGAAAGGAGATTTTCATTAGGTAAGAATATTCATTATATACGTAGCTCTCCTAAGAGATTACATTCTTTAGACATCCCGATTAGACAACACTTGGTAACATATAAACGAAATATATCAGATCTTTTAGAGAGAAGAGGTTGACAAACTTTGAGATAACTGTTTCGTCAAAACTAAGCGTAACGGTTTCTCTCTCTCTCTCTCTCTCTCTCTATATATATATATATATATATAGAATCACCCTTTGTGTCAGGATTTTGTGATTTTACCATCATAAAAAAGATACAAGACACCGATAGCAAAGACAAACAGACACAAACACTCTTTTGTTCCCCTGGCAATCAAATCATTAAATAAGAACAATCTGGTACAAACTTTGTCACATGTAAATTATGAGTGAGTCTGGTGTGAATGTACACTCTGGTTTCTTATAGTTATAATGTTTTTTGTTTGGTGTAATGCACAAATTGTAAGACAAATTTCCTTACGGATAATAAAGATTATTATTATTATTATTATTATTATATATATATATATATATATATATATATATATATATATATATATATATATATATATATATATATATATATATATATATATATATTATATTTAACTCACTGATCAACATGTATGAGTAGATTGGCACATAAATGCGTAGGACATTATTATTTTCCTTTTTAAAGTAACGTCTATAATCTTTATATTTATTCATGTATTAGCCATTAGCCATAGCTCTATCTCTTGCTGACTAACTCATTTCAATTATCATTCATCAACTTGGAGTGGGTGAGAAATACGAATACTTACTTAGGTATTATTATTATATAACGTGGAAGAAAGCGTGGTGGCTAAAGGGTGGTAAAGCACTTAGCTTCCGAACTGGGGGTCCGGGTTCTAGTCCCGGTGAAGACTAACTTTTTTTATTTCGGGATCTTTGGCCATTAAGTTCATCCAGCTCTAATGGGTACCTCCTGACATTAATTGGGGGAAAAAGTCGGTTGTTCGTTGTGCTGGCCACATGGCACCCTCGTTAACCGTAGGCCACAGAAAGAGATGGCCTTTACACAAGGTCTCAAAGGGGATTTTTACTTTTTTTTTATATATCATGAAACTACTAGTCACTTTTGTTGATTTGTTACAATTTCGAGGGTGTCTGCTATTAACAAACAATATAAATTCCTTTAAGTTCAATTAGATATACAAATATAATTATATATATGAAAAGCACATGTTCCAAACTGTTTGATCAGTTGCTTTATCCTTTTCAGTGCCTGTTTCCTGTCGGTGAACAATGTCTCCATGGTTACCGCTGAGTTGGATGACAATAGTGATGCAATACTTACTAGTTGCTGGTCAACGTAATATTTGAGTTTTAATTCATTTTCCCATCACATAGTCTTAAAACTATTTTTATTAATCATTTTATTTTTGTACTCATCTATTTATTCATTGTTATTTTTACACATTTGTAATATCCTTTTTTTTCCGCCACTATAAATGTGTCTTTATCTAGCTCAGTGATTTCCAAAGGGAAGTAATTTTTTTTTTCTATTTGAAGATTTAATCTCAAAATCCTTTAGAGGGGATTTACAACCTGACTCAAGTTGGCAATGCGAGGAGCTAGTAATGGTTTAACGTAAATATCACCCCTCCAAAAAAAAAAAAAAAAGAAAGCAAAAAGACAGCCTTTAAAAAAAAAATTCTACCCCTACCTGAGGGGGGATCTTTCCTTTCGGAAGGGGGTGATTTGAACCCTGGGTAGATACATTATCCCCGCAATTAGGTTCTACTTCTATTATTTTTATTATATAATCTGTTTTTTTGTCATTAAACAGGTCTGACTTAAATGACTACTAGTTACAAAAACAACATCATAACCAATATTTACATAAACCTTTGTACATCTTATGTATAAAACCACCTTTTATTAATTTTCACAGAAATTAGCATAATAGCACACTTAAAATATCAGCAGATTGATACCGATATAGAGATTGATCCATGCCACACATTTCTTGTCGACAGAGTTCGATTCATTGCGTCTCCTGTGAGTTGTTTCGATTATAACGAGTTGTATCTCACCAGAAAACAGGCACAGTTAACAAACTGTTTGACTCTCTACCCTATCCACACTGCCTGTTTTCTTTACGTGTAACCAACTTTTTGTTGGGTGTGGTTTGTTTTACACTGTTTGTCTTTGTCTCTTTGTCTCTCTGTTTCTGTCTCTCTGTCTGTTTCTGTCTCTCTGCCTTGTTCTCTTTCCTTCTCTATTCTCTCTCTCTCTCTCTCTCTCTCTCTCTCTCTCTCTTTCTTTCTTTCTCTCTCTCTCTCTCTCTCTCTCTCTCTCTCTCTCTCTCACTGTCTCTTTTTTTATATTTTGAACACATTGCACTCAAAAGTACCTCTACGAGCTGACGTCATTGACGTATTACGCCCTGCCGTCATGCCTTAAGTTTGGGCTAATACTTAACAATCTCTATGATAGAAGGAACATCACAGTCCTGCATTCAAGTATAAAAATAAACGAAATTTATAGAAAAAATACATTTTTTTTTAGAGAAACAAATCTTACATTTAGGCTTTCTTTTCTACTGTGTAATTGGGAATTCAACAGATGTAAGTATGTCAATGAATTTGTGTAGAAAGGAAATCAGGTGTAAAATTAATGATTAGGACAACGTTAATGAAACAAATCCTAAACAAATTCACTTTATATTTAATTAATATGTAATACACACAGTGTTTGGTAAAATCGTTGAATCAACACACAGTTTCAGATAAAACTTTCACACTTACATTTGATTTTTTTTTCCTCTAGATGTCTTTCAATTCTTATTTTCTAATTATGTACACAAGGTTTATCTCCATTTAGCCAGCTGCGTTGTTTTTTCACATTGTATAGTTTAACAAAATTAATTATTTACGGCATAGTGATAAAATAAATTGAACACGTTTTCGATTCATTCATGTTTTAGCTGCAATTAATAATTGTACAAAGTTTTAGTTTGATCCTAGAATGGGAAGTGAAGGAAATTGCATGTTCAAAAACAGACAAACAGACAGAACAAAATGACAGAATCTTTGTAAAACAAAACAACTTTGTAGCAGCTTATGTCAAAGTAGCGTTAAATATTTAGTTCATAATATAACTTGAACTATGTAATTCCTAAACATTTTTTTTCCAGACATGTAAACTGACCCTGAAAGTCCCAGTGACAGAGCCGGGAGTAGACAAAGAGATACTTGACATTGTAAACAGTATCCAGAAAGGATGCAATCACAAACAGATGTGTCATCTGAAAGATGCTTGGTCTTTCAATCCGTGTATTAAATGTTTAGATGGTTCGATATGGGTCATTGAAAGATTTGAAATCATAGTACTATTGAGTAAGTCATAACTTGAAAATGTTTAATAATTTTTTTGTCAATGTTTTATTCCCGAGGCTAGCTATTGACAATAAAAGATTTAAAAATTGGACAAAGCAATAATGAAATTTTAGCTTTTGTCTATTCTCATTAGATATCCATGATATGTTTGATGGCACGATGAGGATTTGGGCGTGAAAGGGTTACTTGGTTCAAAATAGGAGAAAGTTTTGAATTAACGACAATGATGCGATGAATTAAATAAAAAAAACGACTCGGAATTAGGAAGTAAACAAATGGCTTTTGGCAACCCTAGAATAAGGTCAGCGTTTAGTTTTTAGAAGCAGAGATTTTTTCTTGTCGACAGTCGACTGTTCCCTTCGTTATTATTAAACATCTTGTTCGAAACTCGCTATCAAAGTCGACTTTCTAATATTGGTCGGCCATTAGTCTGTGTTAATGTATTTCGTGATTCTGTTTGACTTACCTACATAAGACACAGTGCACTTTCCAAGCTCGCTGCTAACTGCACCACATGATTTACCTACATAAGACACAGTGCACTATCCAAGCTTGCTGCTAACTGCACAACATGACTTACCTACATAAGACACAGTGCACTATCCAAGCTTGCTGCTAACTGCACCACATGATTTACCTACATAAGACACAGTGCACTATCCAAGCTTGCTGCTAACTGCACCACATGATTTACCTACATAAGACACAGTGCACTATCCAAGCTTGCTGCTAACTGCACAACATGACTTACCTACATAAGACACAGTGCACTTTCCAAGCTCGCTGCTAACTGCACAACATGACTTACCTACATAAGACACAGTGCACTATCCAAGCTTGCTGCTAACTGCACCACATGATTTACCTACATAAGACACAGTGCACTATCCAAGCTTGCTGCTAACTGCACAACATGACTTACCTACATAAGACACAGTGCACTATCCAAGCTTGCTGCTAACTGCACAACATGACTTACCTACATAAGACACAGTGCACTATCCAAGCTCGCTGCTAACTGCACCACATGATTTACCTACATAAGACACAGTGCACTTTCCAAGCTCGCTGCTAACTGCACAACATGACTTACCTACATAAGACACAGTGCACTATCCAAGCTCGCTGCTAACTGCACCACATGATTTACCTACATAAGACACAGTGCACTATCCAAGCTTGCTGCTAACTGCACAACATGACTTACCTACATAAGACACAGTGCACTATCCAAGCTTGCTGCTAACTGCACAACATGACTTACCTACATAAGACACAGTGCACTATCCAAGCTCGCTGCTAACTGCACCACATGATTTACCTACATAAGACACAGTGCACTTTCCAAGCTCGCTGCTAACTGCACAACATGACTTACCTACATAAGACACAGTGCACTATCCAAGCTTGCTGCTAACTGCACCACATGATTTACCTACATAAGACACAGTGCACTTTCCAAGCTCGCTGCTAACTGCACAACATGACTTACCTACATAAGACACAGTGCACTATCCAAGCTTGCTGCTAACTGCACCACATGATTTACCTACATAAGACACAGTGCACTTTCCAAGCTCGCTGCTAACTGCACAACATGACTTACCTACATAAGACACAGTGCACTATCCAAGCTCGCTGCTAACTGCACAACATGACTTACCTACATAAGACACAGTGCACTTTCCAAGCTCGCTGCTAACTGCACAACATGACTTACCTACATAAGACACAGTGCACTATCCAAGCTCTCTGCTAACTGCACCACATGACTTACCTACATAAGACACAGTGCACTGTCCAAGCTCGCTGCTAACTGCACTACATGATTTACCTACATAAGACACAGTGCACTGTCCAAGCTCGCTGCTAACTGCACTACATGATTTACCTACATAAGACACAGTGCACTATCCAAGCTCGCTGCTAACTGCACAACATGACTTACCTACATAAGACACAGTGCACTATCCAAGCTCGCTGCTAACTGCACAACATGACTTACCTACATAAGACACAGTGCACTATCCAAGCTCGCTGCTAACTGCACCACATGACTTACCTACATAAGACACAGTGCACTATCCAAGCTCGCTGCTAACTGCACAACATGACTTACCTACATAAGACACAGTGCACTATCCAAGCTTGCTGCTAACTGCACCACATGATTTACCTACATAAGACACAGTGCACTATCCAAGCTCGCTGCTAACTGCACAACATGACTTACCTACATAAGACACAGTGCACTATCCAAGCTCGCTGCTAACTGCACCACATGACTTACCTACATAAGACACAGTGCACTATCCAAGCTCGCTGCTAACTGCACAACATGACTTACCTACATAAGACACAGTGCACTATCCAAGCTCGCTGCTAACTGCACCACATGACTTACCTACATAAGACACAGTGCACTATCCAAGCTCGCTGCTAACTGCACAACATGACTTAACTTCATAAGACACAGTGCACTATCCAAGCTCGCTGCTAACTGCACCACACGACTCAACCAAGTCAAAAAACTCTGGGGTCTCTCTTCTCTGGGTTCAACTGTTCCGGACAGACTTCACACTGGACTCGTTGTTCTGTTCTTGATCTTAAATCTCGCACGGGAAGCGTCTAGACTCTAGCTCCGAACCGAAATGTCGTGATAGTGATAGCTTCACTCTTTGTAGAAAGTCCCAAGATCCTGTAGAAACCGACGGAACGTCACTCGTCTTTTCAGGGTGAACAAATGATGCATCTGACATAACTGGCCTGAGTAGTCTTCACAATACATTTTTCTTAAAGCGTTGTCGCATCGCCAGTCGTCACGTTTAACCGTCGCCACTCGTCATGTTTAACCGTGGCCACTCGTCATGTTTCATCACTCGTCTAGCACTGGCCTGTATAATGTGTGTCTTATAGCTCCCGCCTGACCATCAGAGTTATAACAATGTCTACAATACATTTCAAAATGAATATATCTTGTAATCTAACATTTCTATAACATTTTTATGGCAGACAAAAACACTTCACTCTGTTCAAACAGATCCGTTGAACATATGACAGGTAAGTAGTTAATAAGTTTTTTTAAACAAATGTATACCCATATCTTGTAAGTTATACCCATATCATGTAATTTATACTCATATCATGTAATTTATACCATATCTTGTAATTTATACTCATATCATGTAATTTATACCATATCTTGTAATTTATACCCATATCATATAATTTTTACCCATATCATATAATTTTTACCCATATCATATAATTTTTACTCATATAATGTAATTTATACACATTTCAAACGCTTACAAAAGTTTGGTAATAAACATTTTGGCCAACCTTACTGGGGCATAAGCCACAAGAGTCTTCTCCACTTTTACTCTCATTTGATTTAAGCCTAATTGTTAATTAAATCTTTTCTTTTATTTGAAACATGCGTTAAGACGTGGTCAAAGAAGGACGTTTCCAGCCAGCCCTACTCTCATTGATTTTCGTCTTATCCAATCTCTTCTTCATCATCGTGATACTGGCGGTCGTCTCAATGAAAAGGTGATTTTTCAATGTATGTTTTTACTTCTCTTTACTAGAACATTTGAAACTGATCAAACCTAACGAACAGGAATACTAAGCATATCATGTTTTGTTGAAATCAAGTTAGTGCTATACCATTAGTCCATTTAGTTACTAGTATCCAATAATGTTTGATTTTTATCAGTAAAAATATGTAGAAACAATTTTTAGTTTAGTTTTGTAATAGTACAATTAGTCTTTACAAATCATGTAGTAAGTACATTTATTATCCACATAACTAGTTGTTACTCTAAAAATGATTTCACAGGATCAGCAATCCAAGGATTCACGTTTACGACCAAACAAATACAGACCAGAGTGAAATTCACATTTACCAAGGTAATAATGAAACCTTGTACTTAGTACTATCTCTTTATCGACTTTATAGATAATATGTATAAACATTTGCAAAAAAAAAAATGATATTTCAATATAATAATACAATAATATATAATATATATAATATAATATATAAATATTATTCTCAAGACATATAAAGATTTTATATAAAAGCATAATATTTATTGTATAGGCCTACTAAATTCCTACTTAAAAACATTACTGGTCTTTGGGTAAAATTTAAATATTACCAAAAATTACACATCTGATTGGGGGGGGGGGGGTCCACCAGTCTTCAAAAAATCAGGCACTCGAACACATTTTCGTCTTTACCTGTTGTTTTTATTGTTTTAATCTTGTAAAACCTATTCAAGTTATACATCATTTTAAAGGTCATCCATTTCTCTTTTTTTTAGAAGTATTTTTTGTTATTGATAGATGTTGTTTTATGTTTTTTTAAATATATTTTGTAAAGTCAGTCTATTGATGTTTTGGAGTTACCTCCCTTTGCTTAGTATTTTAGAGAGATGCTGCTTAGGAATGGCTTAGTAGCTAATGAGTTAAAATTAAAATAAATATTTAAAAGAAAAACAAAAATAATATATTTAATAATTTTTAGCTGAAAAATTTAGTTTAAAAGTTAATAGTCTTAATGTTAAAAGCTAGAAACTCTATTGTATGCTTTTGTTCATATTTAGAGATTTAAAGAATATCATTCTCGTCTTTCAGAGACATCCTTGCCAAAGTCAATAGAATATGATGAGATTACAACAGAATGGACCAATAGTGAATATATCATACCTATTTAAAGATAGAGAACTTCCCTAATGTTACATTTACAGACCTAGATTTTCTAATTGTTACATGTAGAGTTTGTTATGGTCCTTATATTTTTATTATTTGATTTACATTGACGATAAATTTTAACATAATACTTTGTCCATAATGTTCCATTCAACTAATTTGCCTGTAATAGTTTATCTATTGACCTAATTTGTCCATAATGCTCTATCTACTGACTTGCATTATGCATATTATTCTATTTATTGTTCCCAGTCTTTTATTGTTTATTATTATTTGTTTAAACATTATGTTTAGTGTAGACTAACTAAGTACTATTAAATGAATTTTAAGCCAGAAAGAAGGTACTATTCTATTAAGATTTATTCTAAATGTTTGGTATTTCCTCAAAATGTCAGAGCTGTTTGTTGCTTTTTTTTTAACCGTCTGAATATGAATATAGCTTACTAAATATATAAATGCAATGTGATCAATTCCGTAGGGATGAGTGCAGTGTTTACATGACTTCACAAATCCATTTTGTATATTTTTGAGCATCTCAAGCACACAAAGCAATTGCCCGCCGGCAGTCTATTTAAGGTTTATTTTTTGTCTTAAATAAAGGCTTTGGGTCTCCGTGTCCCGCGACCTTTGTAAGAGCTCTAACACTTTTTCTTCCAGAGGCCATCTGCTGACAGCTACTATCCTCTAGTCCAGTGAGGGCGAAATGGGTGTAAATTGATCCTCCTAGCGCTTACGGGGGAGCGCTTCTTTTGTAACTCGTAATTGTATTTGATATTTCCTTTTTTAAGATAAGAAATAAAAGAATTCGTTGGTCAGGAGTATGTGTAGGAGCGTCATAACGTGTGCCATTCCATTGAAAGAAATTAAAAGGGGAAAATGTATTCATGATAAAAAAAAATAATAATAAAAAGCACAAATATCAGGGATACTGGAAATCACAGGCTAATAGTTTACAAGGGGATATTCTATAAAATAAACTTAAATAAAGTTAAACTTTTAGTTTCTCTTTTGGCAGAACACAAGAGAGATTAGCTCATGTTCTAATATTCCAAATCGTTCAAATCGGGACAAGAGTATGTTGTGATAAAATGCAAAGAATAAAGATGGGTGTAGCTTTTTGGGTAAAACAAGGAAATAATAATATTATTGGTTTTATTGGGTATTTGATCTTGATTTGGTTACCAAAGAGTTATAACAATTTTCAGAGAAGGCCTCTTTAAAATCTTACAGTTAATAGGCTGTCCACCCAAGCTGCTAAATAGTATTGTCTCTTTCCGCCAAAACATAATGGGTACAGTACAGTTTAACGGCGCCTGCTCCGAAAGTTTCAGTATAAACAGCGTAGTCACACAAGGATGTGTCCTGGCCGCGTTTGACAATCCACCGAAGGCATATATCTTCATTCCAGATTTGATGGCAAACTTCTAAATATTGCTAGACTGCTAGACAACCCTCTTTGGAATACTCTTTTCAATGCTAATCCACCACGCGTTTGACAAATCCACCGAAGGCATAGATCTTCATTCCAGATTTGATGGCAAACTTCTAAATATTGCTAGACTGAGGGCCAAAACTAAAACCATAACCACCCTTTTAAGAGATATGCTCTTCGCGGACGAGGCAGCGGCGGTAGTGGCACATTCACATGAGTAGCTTCAGTCACTAATGTCCTGCTTCTATAAGGCTTGCAAAGAGTATGGCCTAACCATTACCACAAAGAAAACTAAAGTTATGGGACCATCTGCTACAGCACCACCCTCCATCCTCATTGACGATAACATGCTAGATGCCGTAAACGAATTCTGCTACCTTGGGTCTACAATTCAAGACGACCTGTCACTAGAAGAGGAGATCACATAAGGCATAGGGAAGTCCGCATCAACCTTCGCTAGACTCCGACCAAGAGTTTGGGAAAACCAGAAGCTCACCACAGCGACCAAAATGGAGGTCTACAGGGTATGCGTTCTTAGCACGCTACTGTACAGCAGTGAGTCGTGGACAACCTACAACAAATAAGAGAAAAAACTAAACTCATTCCACTTGCGCTGCCTTCGAAGGATCTTAAAAATAACATTTAAAGAAAAAGTGTGCAATACTTAGATCCTCGCGAGATCGGGACTTCCCAGCATCTTTACGGTCCTCAGGAAACTTCGCTGCGCTGGGTTGGACATGTTCGACGGATGGAGGACAATCGCATCTCGAAAATCATTCTGTAACTTGCGTCTGGCTTTAAAAAAACTGGTCGCCACCACCTCCATTACATTGATGTGATAAAAAGGGATTTAAAATCAGTAAACATTGATACTGACCATTGGGAAGGCATAGCCTTAGACCGCACTAGTTGGAGAGAGACGGTGACCAAGAAAGCTATAGACAGCGAGAAAACATGGGCCTCGATTCTTGAAGAATAGCGTGCCACACGGAAAATGGCCAGCTCCTCTACCACCAAAGCGAAAGCCACCTTGTCCTGCAATATATGTGGACGGGAGTGTCTCTCCAAAATAGGGCTCCACAGCCATATGAAAACGTGTTCGAAATAGAACATAGTCGTTTCTCGACTGTATAGGCCAATGACATGACATAACTATTTGTGGTACGTATCTATGGTCCTCTACGAAACAATGAAAATTGCCTAAAGAGAACATTAAATTAAACAATCGTTCAAATTAAAATTACGTTGAGAAAAAAACTATTACTTTGTTCAAATTATCTTCAAATAAATTGTTTTGACAAAGTTATATGTTTATCTTTAAAAAAAAAATTAAATGAAAATACTATTCAATGAGGAAACAAAATAAAGTGGCTTTGTATTTTCACATAAACTCCTAGGCGTCCACTGTGTGGTAATTTGAATATATTGTTCTTCTGCCTGATTTTCTCTTGTATTTTTTTTTGTCATTTATTTCAAGTCCTACTGGTCGAGATTCTTCTTCCAGTTGTGGGAAAGCTCTAGCAATGTCCGAGGTGTCTTTACCCAATAAGGCAATGTCATCTGGATATGCAAAGTATTGTAGAGGTTGTCTGTATATTGTTCCTGTTGATTGGGGACCTATGTTTTCTCTTCTCAAGTATTAATTGTCAGAAACGTTAAAATATTTAGGAAACATGATACATTCAAAAATTGACCTTATAACAGAAGTAAATCTTATCTTATATAATACAGACGTCATTTCAAAAAAGAAGATGATTACGTACTACGCGTCATGCATTTAGTCATGCATATTAACCAATTACTTAAATTCTGCCAAGTCACTGGTTTTCCTGGCTAGCTCAGGCAACCCATTCCATGCTCTAATAGCACTAGGGAAGTTGGAGCACTTGTACAAATTTGTCCTAATATATGGAACGAGGAATGTGCCATTATCTTTGTGTCTTTCTGAGTATTTTATTAAATTTTGTTTTTGTATTTGAAGATTATGGTTCAGTGTTTTATGTATAATTGCTACTTTACTTTTGAGGCTTTCTAAATTTAGTGATTTTACTAAAGGTGTTACTCTAGTCAAATGTGTTATGAATCTCACTGCTCTATTTTGTGTCTGTTCCAGTTTCTTAATGTTTTCTTGAGTTGAGGGGTCCCAAACGGAGGATGCATATTCTATTATTGGCCTAACCAAGGTTAAATAACATTTTAGTTTTATGTTCTTATTTCTTTTAATAAACCCTAATGCTTTGTTGGATTTTTTTGATAGTTTCATCAATATGGGGATTCCATGACAGTCTTTCATTTATTATAACACCTAGGTATTTTGCATGTTTAGTCTGTGTTACTGATTTACCATGAATAAGATCAGTGGAATTAATTTGTTTTAGTAAAATCTTGAGAAAATAGTTTGGAGCCATATATGAGTCACCAGATGTTGCACTAGCACCAACAAAGAAAGTACCAGCTATATGAAGCTATATTCTCCATCGGAAAATAAAAATTATAATAATAATAATAAGGCTTGTGAGGAATACAGTATTTCCCGTGGCTGCGCAGCCCCAGCTGTGACCTACATATTTTGCCACATCCAGGGCAAGCATAACCATTGTCCACAG
This sequence comes from Biomphalaria glabrata, assembly GCF_947242115.1. Classification (NCBI taxonomy): domain Eukaryota; kingdom Metazoa; phylum Mollusca; class Gastropoda; family Planorbidae; genus Biomphalaria; species Biomphalaria glabrata. The sequence goes on from NC_074716.1 coordinate 32,310,952, forward strand.
GTGGTCGATTTAGATTTTCTTTTTGTCGTCTGTGTTTGTCCTCGGTAGCAGATTTTCTTTTGGTCTCAAATGTGTATCCCGCGACTTTTTCGTTCCGACGCCGCATGCAGCCAGGTGCTCTCTTCTATGTCAGCCAAGGAAAGTTGACGCCTAAGCTAGTCTTTGTTACGTCGACCACCTTTTAGCTCACCAAAAAAAGACTGGCTTTGGCATACGTTTGTTTCCCATACGGGATACTTGCTCTGCCCAGCGTAGCTGTCGGACCATAAGAAGTCCCTCTATACTGTCCATACCGACGTTCGCAAGGACATCACTGTTTGTAGTGCGGTTCTGCCACCGTATCTCCATGATGGAGCGCAAGCATCTTTGGTGAAAGCGCTCAAGAAGTCTTAGTTGTTTTTTCATATAGTGTCCATGTCTCAGAGCCGTATAGAAGGGTTGAGATTTCCTGTGGTTTTTGTCAGCGCCCAGGTTTCACAAGGAAAATATTACCTAGAAAAAAATGTCAGAGAATAGAGGAGCTAAGATTGTTTAATGGCGCAACCGAAAGGCACGCACCCTCTCTCCTCTAATTCACACACACACACACATACACACAAACACACACTTATGCTTATCATTTTTATTTTTCTCTGATTTCTCACAGAAATTTTAATTGTGTTTTCTGACTCTCGCTTACAAAATTGACGAGCTATTCAATGATTACATTAATTTGTTTTCCTGAAAAAAAAAATCATCACAATTTTCATATGTTTAGAAATACAAATGTTGTCACATCTGGCTATAAAATGTCACATCTGGCTATAAAATGTCACATCTGGCTATAAAATGTCTTCATTGACTTGTCTTCTCATCATCCGTTGTAAACATTGGGACTCTGTTGGAACTGGGTGAAGTCGTGCAGGTGAGAATAGACTTGTGTAGCTTCTTGACTGTTGCTGTAGATGTCACTAGTGCTTTTAGACTCCAGACATTGACTTAAAAGAAGACGAAATCAAGGGATTGTTACAACAAAGTCTGTGTCTTAAATACGTTCTAGCATACATAGGCTACCTACCTACATATACATTATAATTAATGCATAATATAATGTAACAAGCAAATAAAAAATACTTCTTTTAAAAAACGAAGCTTATAGAACGTGTACCAATTAGTTTGGTTCGGTCTTGTAATTAAATTTGTAATAGATCAAGACTAACAAATCCGTGCGATTAGAAATATGTGTACCAACTGTTTTTGTTTAGCTCAATTTCATGCTTTTGTCTTTCTCACTACGCTATGATCCTATCACTTGTCTGGAACAGTTGGGAAATGTTTGGGGGAGAACGTACGAGGTATCTAGGGGATTTGTTTTTTAAATTTATTCATATAAACAAGTGAACAACCTCAATTAGAACTCATGGGCTAAATCCTTCTCAGGCTTCTCAAGCCAACACGGTAACCACTCTGCTAGTGAAGAGCGTATTAAATTGAAGGATTGTATAGTTATCTATTGTTTCTATTTCATGTTTGTGTTTAGTAAGCCTTAGACGACGACCTATAAAGGGGACAAATTTAACTAATACCTACACTTCTGTCAAGTAAAATTTTTTTCCCTTGTTAGAGCTACCAAACAAAATAAATAGCAATAGTTAATTAACTAATTAAAAATTATTTTTGATTGATTCTAGTGTTGTCAGGTAAAAGATATAATTGTGCAAAATCTCAGCTTGATCCGAGATTGGGTGTGGGAGAAAAAACGTGTACAAACTTTTGAACAGACAGACAGACGGAATTGTTTGATATAAGCTTTGTAGAAATTAATGTTTAAGTCGTGCCTTTAACCAGCGCTTGTTGAACAATTCTTTAGCCTTGTTATTAATCCGAATGCTGTCTATGTACTAAAATAATTATGCACTGTTCTAACCAAGTTTACTCTTCCATATTTTAAAGACACGGGTATGATATAAAAAGTAAGTTTGAAGTGATGAATTTCGTCCATATAAAAGACAAACTGAAAATTATACAAAAATACTTTATCATAAGGAACATTTATTTCATGAAACATTTTGGGGTAGAATTGGGCATCTAAAAATAGAACAGTAATGTTGACCTCAATCTAATTTTAATTTGATAGATCACAATCTGTGACTTAATTGTCGTAGTCTACAGAACAAACTATTTATAATGTAGTTGTAAAAAAAGCAATTCTAAAATATTAAAATTATTAAATGAAAAAGAAACAAAGAATTGATAGAAAACTAGCGGTTTTTCGCTAAAAGAAGTCATCAAGTCGCGAATCTGTCAAAAAAAACGAAACTTGTGTACGAAATCTCATGTGTATATGTACGACAATTGAAGACATTTCTCGATCAATGAATCAGCCAGTGAATGCTATTTTACGTAATATTATTGATATTATAAGCGTAAGGACCTTGAATGATTCATGTATTCACTAAATCACATTTCACTAATTATCCTGCTTGCCATGGACGAAAACTTAACCTGCTATGGTTTTGTTGTTTTTACACCCATAAAATTTTGCAAGCCAATACATTGTAAAAAATTAAAGTAAAGAATCATATTTTATTTCTCATTGAAAAAAATAGAAAACAATGTTACAAAAGAAAGTTGGAAACACAAACTCAAAATCGGCCCCTTGGGTAGATAGATAGAATATAATAAGATAGAATATAATAAACTATGGACTACAAACTATCAACAATACAACCATATCTCCATCGATACAAAAAGAAGAGACGTGCTATTGTATTGTTAGTTCGACTAACGACTTGATACCACAGGATACGGAGATTTATTAATGTTATTATTATTACATTGATAATATTCATATATATTTGATGAACTGATATTTATAAAGATATAGTTGAATCCTAGGTGTCACTTACAAAGACCGCATCACGAATGAAGAAATTAGAAAGAGGATTAATACAGCAATAAGACCCCAAAATGACCTGCTAGCCATTGTCAAAAACGTTAACTCCATGACTGTGGCCACATCACAAGGTCATCAAGGCTCTCAAAGATCTTACTTCAGGGAACAGTACCAGGAAGAAGAGTGAATGAAATTTTATCAAAGGCAAAGGACAGGGAGAAAAGGAGAAAGATGATAGACAGATCTTGGGTGGTTCACCCAATGGTCCATTAGATTAAGGGATAAGTGAAGATGAAGCTAAATGTGAACCTGGCCTAACTGATGTTAACGAATGAGTATCTAATAGATCTAATTGTTTGGTCAAACCTAACAAACGAAACGTTTCCCTTTAGTTATATATTGCAACGTCAGCGAGTTTTCGAGTTTATGGGATATAGACGGAACGGACGGACGGACAGACAGACTACACAAAACTAATAGCGTTAGTCGCCCTTTCAGGGGGTCGCTAAAAATGACCAGTATTGTGCTCGAACCCCTACGACATTCGCGTTATTAGTAGAGCGCTCTACAAATGAACTTACAATCACTACCAATATTTGAGAACATTGACACTTTGTTTACGTGCGTTTATTTTGTTTGTTTTTAGCGGCCCCCGAAAGGGGAAAAAAAGCTGTTAGTTTTGTGTGGCCTGTCTGTCCATCCGTCCGTTCGTCCCGTTTAGATCTCAGAAACTAGAAGAGAAAATGAAAATCGGAATCATATTTTAAATCATTAATAATAATAATGATAATAATAATAATAATATTTATAAAGCGCTGTTAACAAGCAAAATGTAGACTCAAGGCGCTGTAATAACATTACAAACACAGACATTACATTTACAATGGCAATTAATCTAAAAAAGTTTTAAACAGATAGTTCTTAATGTTAATTTTAGAAGTGGTCTAGCATGTTGTCTGTCTGAGATCAATCGGGAGTGAGTTGCAAACCTTTGGTCCGTGCACTGAAAAAGTTCTGATGCAACGGCTACTTTTTTCTTTTTCGAAAGTGAACCATCTAATTTTTTAAATTATATATACCAGCAGATTTTTTCTTAAAATATGGAACTGGAAGTCCTGTGTTCGAATCCTGGTGAAGACTCTATGTGGACCACTTCGGGGGCTGATTTTGAGTTTGTGTTTCACACAAACTGTCTTTGTAACCTTTGTTTAATTGTGAAATTGAAGAAAGTGTTAGCTGATAGCAGAAATAAAAAAAAATTACAAAAGACTGCTTTCTGATTGCAACATCACTACATAAAAGCATTACACAATTGTGTAAAGAGAGATCTACTTACAGATTGAATTTCGTTTGGTCCTCACGTATTCGACAGTTTGTATAATGAAATAAATTCTTCTTGACTCTGGAGACATAAGTTTTCTGTTTGTAATTTAGTGTTGGCTCCGAGCCAGAAAATATTTGGCTCTTTAGGAGCGGATTTAAAGGGACTTTGACAGCAACATCTTTTTGTGTCTGCAGTAGGTGACAACTGCTCAAAGAAGGACTGTTGATGTAGAGTTCATCATCGCTAACATCTATGTCACTGTACTTTGTATCTATCACTGTATTGGATACTACAGATGTTGGGGTATCCTAGATATTTTCAGGCAAGACATTCTAAAATTAATAAACAATACAAAGCTAAAATAGCTACTTATACATTTTTATCAACTAGGTAAGTAATTAGAATTACATATCGTTTTTTTATATTTTGAATTAAATAGTTGTAAGATTTTTAAAATAGGCAAATTACAGATATTTTTTTTTTGCTATGACAAAATCACATTGCAGCATTTTGCTATGTTTGTTTATGAGCGTAATATTTAAGTACCGAAAGGCATGGTTGGCTATAAGATGTCATTGCGTTTGTGAAAAGTGTAAGGCACTTAGTCAATGAACTAGCAACGACTCCCTACCTTATGGTGGAACACATGACAATATGAACTTCTAGGTATCTAAAATAAAAAATTCTTTTTATTTAAAAAAATGTCCCTGTAGAACTTTTATCGTTGATGCGGCGTGGCTAAAAACAACTTATTCAACCTTGTACATGGATCTAAGAATTCACATAATAACCTTTTAGAAACACAATTTTTTAGTTTTTTTTCTTTAAATGTACTTAGCCAATCTCTTTTACTGCCTTTAGCAATTACATTTCTTATCATTATTAAGTAGACTATCGATCAATATGTAAAACTATGTACTAACCAGATCAAACAGAAGAAATTGATCCACTTCGCTATTGTGAACATCTATGATGGCATTACACTGATTTGGTAATGTGGTTCTGGGCCTGTCTCTAACAAATCTTGTTACTTTAAATCGGCTCAATAACTTTTGAAGTTTTACAGGTACCGGACTGAGTCAGACATAAAAACAAGAAAATAAAAAGTCTGGTGTGCATTACTTTTAGGCGACATAACAGTGGAGAAGGTCTGGTGTGCATTACTTTTAGGCGACATAACAGTGGAGAAGGTCTGGCGTGCATTACTTTTAGGCGACATAACAGTGGAGAAGGTCTGGTGTGCATTACTTTTAGGCGACATAACAGTGGAGAAGGTCTGGCGTGCATTACTTTTAGGCGACATAACAGTGGAGAAGGTCTGGTGTGCATTACTTTTAGGCGACATAACAGTGGAGAAGATCTGGTGTGCATTACTTTTAGGCGACATAACAGTGGAGAAGGTCTGGCGTGCATTACTTTTAGGCGACATAACAGTGGAGAAGGTCTGGCTGTGACAAGTCAAAAACTCGCTGTCAGAGTCACTCAAATTTATCACAGCATTAATTATTATTTTTCATTATTTATTTATTTTATTTTAGTCATTTCCCCGTCCTATCCCCAAATTCTTCCCCCGCACCCCCTTTTCCGCTCCAGGCTAGGCTTAGTTGACCACATTGGAGATAGCTAGGCCACGTCTTTCGATTTATCTTCCCTTGACCGGGCAAAGATACGCACAGACTCTTTGATCTTATCGGCAGGATGTCTGACAGCCGCAGTGGACACCACCTTGTGTGGAATGCAAGTCAATCCCCCCCCCTTTTTCCTATGTCTCTCTTTGATCTAAGAGATTACTCGGGTCAACACACCGCGTGATACTCCAAGGTGCGACTCTTGTCGGACTTCACCCACGTGTAAGATAATTCTAAGCCTAGGATATATTCTGTTTCCGCCCACATTTTCCAGGCATTTATAAGATAAATCAAATCAAGTCAGACTCTCTCTTCCTCATTCGAGCCGAGCTATCGAGTCTGGACTATATCATTTATTCTCCCTCCTAGAGGAATACCTGGTGGTAAGCCGAACTTAATCACAAGTTCCATCTTAATTACTCTGTGTATATTTCCATTGGATTTTATCATGTGTATTTTGCCTAGTTCATTTATATTTAATTAGTGCATTGTGTATTTCTCACTGGCGTAAGTAGAAAACATAAACATGTCCTATGTATTTACTTATGTATTGCATTAATCTATTAATGCTACGTTGCTCAATTGATCGTTGATGCAACCATGTATATATTTTTGTACATCTTATTTTATTTCTTTTATCTCGGTTGGCCGCCTTGATAATTTTACTAGCGCACTGATACTGCGACTAGTGAAGAGTTATGAGTTATCTCCCCTGTATTGAATTATCTCCCCTGTAGTCATTTCACTCTAACGAGAGTTGCGCCGCTTGAACGGACACCCTCTCCATTCAAGCGCGCTCCATTGTTCTCGACCTACGGTCATATGTAAACAAACCGTCTTGGTCGCCGACCACCGCCCAATTCACCCCCCCCCCTTTTTCTTTCTCTATCCACCTGTGTTGTTTATTTGAGATTATTATTTCCCCTTATATGTACATTTTATATTATTATTTCCCCTTCTATGTACATTTTCATATTGCTACTATCAGCCATCTATTCTCCAAATCCCATTTGTCATCATCTCCCTATTGTGCTCTAAAGCAATTTTACCAATCTGACGAATGCACCTCAGTCGAGGGCATCGATAAGATGCATGAGAGACATGTCCTAACTTGTCTTTATTTATCCGCAGCCTCCCTCAGGTGTCTGCCTATTTATCTATTGGATTTACCTGCCTATTTATTTATTGGATCAACGATCTATTTACCTGCATCTGTGCTTAGTGCTATTCAGCACTGCACTTACCTACTGAGATCTACTCAACTCTACCACTTGGCGCTATCGGCATTGCCCGCCTATTCGACAGCCCACCTGTCAAGCTATTAGGTGCGACGTCCCTATAGATTCAGATCTGTGTGAGACGTCATAGCTACGCCAACCCTCTGCAACTCACTGGACATATCCTGTCAACTACGCTGCCCAGGCAGATCCGCTCTGCCCGCAGTACACGTGTGCCCACGGTAGCCGGCCACCCGCCCTACTGTGCCCACTACAGATATTAGATTTTGGGGATTGAGACTCCACAAGAACTATATCACCGGCGTCCCTCTATCCGCTAGAGCGCCACCTCCAGCTGCAGAACCTCAAGCCAGGACACAGCCAGCTGCGACATCAACAGGACAACCAGCTAAGTCAGAAGACAAAGTGACATACTCTCTTATTAAATGCAAGAGTGATGATTAAAGCTAGTATTATTTAGAGATAGAAGCAAACCCTCCCCCTTTTTATTCTTATATGTATACTTATGTAAATAAATATCCTTCATTTTAACTTTTGTATCTATCTTTCATTGCTTTGTCTCGTTGCGTGTCTGCTCCCGATTCATATGCTGATAGGTTGGTGTGTGATAGCTTTAAAAATAATCATCCCCTAGACATTAAACGTGCCAAACACACATCACATTTCCCCACCTGTCACACTGGCGAGCATTACTTTTAGGCGACATAACAGTGGAGAAGGTCTGGCGTGCATTACTTTTAGGCGACATAACAGTGGAGAAGGTCTGGTGTGCATTACTTTTAGGCGACATAACAGTGGAGAAAAATAATTGTAATTTTATTAGAATTAGCAAAAAACTAGAATCACTCTAGTAACACTTGTATAAAATTCACACAATTTATATACTAATTTATTACTTATGTTAATAATATATATTAATTATTTATATAGTATGTTGGCCGATATGGTGGGGCTGGGACGGACATCAATCCCGCCCCTCCACCATAAAATTTCGAGTGGGGGGGCGGTCCAATTTATTTGTAGAAATCACAGACTGCTAATAGAATCAATTAAATACCTATATGATTAAAATTTGTTATTGGTATTTTAACCGATCTTTATATTATGTCGTTCCCCTGTTGGCTGATCGGGGCGGGAGGACGAATATATCTACTGCCCTTCCCACCTACACCCTTTGAGTGGGAGGGGGGCGGTCCTACTTTTATGGAGAAATCATAGTTTGTGAACAAAATTAGTTGAATCAATATATAAATTTTATACTATGTCGTTCCTCTTCTGGTATTTTGGCCGATTCGGTGGGGTTGGGGGGAGGGCGATTGCATGTACTGCCCTCCCCACTCCAGCCATCTGAGTGGGGGGGCGGTCCTATTTTTATGGAGAAATTATATTATGTGAACTAATCTAGTTGAATATGTATATAATATAAACTACGTATTGATATGTGAAACCATTGTATACTATGTCGCACCACACTCTAATAATCTCAAATTTTATGATTAGTGAATATGAAATAAAAAAGGGTTGTATCACGTGGGAGGGGCGATACATGCAATCGCCTTTCGCACATAGGACAAACCAATACTTTTTCTTTTTGTATTATAGTTAAGAGTTATAGTTAAAAAAAAGTGTCGCTATTATAAATTATATACGCTATAAATTAAATTCTTATATCGAGTCGCCACACTCCTATTCTATAATGCCAAATGCAACCATTAGCAGAAATTATATAAAGGAGCGAAGATTAATCATTTTCACTCTACCGCCCCTCCCCTTTCCAGGCAGAGTTTATCTAATTTCACATGAATTTATCTTAATTATTTTAATAAAGACTTTGCTTTGAAAAAGTTATAATTCAAACGAAATTTTTCAGTACAAGAGTCAAGATTGAGATGAGTTCTAAACCCAGATAATCTTTTCCTAGTCACCTTTTTCCAACCTTTCCTCAATCTGATCTTTTTCTAGTTAAATACATTTAGGACTAGAACTCACATTATGCTCGAATGTTATTGAATGTTATTTATCGAATATTTTTTTTTCGGCGGCGATCATCAAATCCTTAATCTAAATATGTGGGGTATTTTGTCTTTTCAATGGACAAATCGGTTTTATTTGCAATGTATTAAGGACCTATAAATTCATATTAGAATATTTTTCAACATTTTTCAAAAGGTCCTTTATAATAGGATGAATATAATGAGCTTTAGGTCAGGAGAATGCTTTTCTGCAGTGAAGAATGCAAGAAAACGCTTTTGTCGTCGGGGCTTCTCCCCGAACCCAACCGAGGAAGCTTACAGCGCTCCCCCAGACCCCTTGCAAGAGAAAGGCCTCGACATGACTGTTTGTCTTTTCGCCGAAGGTTGAGAGACACTGCTTTACTTTATTCTCATATATATATATATATATTCTGTAAGCACGTTTATGCATATATATATATATATATATTCTGTAAGCACGTTTATGCATATATATATATATATATATTCTGTAAGCACGTTTATGCATATATATATATATATATTCTGTAAGCACGTTTATGCATATATATATATATATTCTGTAAGCACGTTTATGCATATATATATATATATATATATATATATTTATTTATTCTGTAAGCACGTTTATGCATAGGGTTAAGTTTTACTGGGCGTGAGGGTTAGGGTTTCGAAAATCGCCCCCCCCCCCGCCCCACAGTTCAAGATCCGCTAGTGCGTTACATGTAATTATAATAATGAACTAATATTCTGTATTAGGGCTTGATCAAAGTAAAATCTCTGTTACTCTGATATTTTGATTAATTAATATTATTATCAAATATGTTAATATATTATTTGTTGGAAATTTAAACACTTAAAACACATACTAGAAACTATCATAAGAATAAGTATATTTCCTTGAACAATCTTCTCACTCCAACAGAAAGTTTCAATGTTAAGTCTAAGTTAGATTTGACATGTGTTGTATATGTTCTAACTAACAATATAATTCACATTATAATTTAGCTTTTGACACTAGTGTGAGCCCTGGGGGAGATCCACATGAACTCAGACAAAACATAAAGTGAACTTACATTTGGTAGACATAAAAGACGCAGACGATTATCAACAAGGTAATAGCGATAAATGTTATCACTCCCATCAATGACATAGCTATATAGGCAGTTTGAAGTTTGGCTTTGTTTGGTAGACCTGAAAAGAGAGACAAATAAGGATATGCACTTTAATGTTAATTCGTAATCTTTTTTCCAAGTAGGTCTATTTCTGTCAAACACAAAGCCTTAATATTTTAGGGAATTAAGAACAAAATTACAATGACAAATAAATGATGAGATTCTGAAGAAATAAATGAATCATAACATATAATATGCAAGCCAGAAAGAGATGTTAGGTACAATAACGGATTCTCAAAAGAAGCAAAAATAAAAAGTTAATATAATTAACCTAGACTAAATATCAATGAAAATTCAATTTATATATCTGTGATTAAAAGCCATCAATATATAGTTATTGACGACCAAGAAGACTTTATTAAAACTATTTTAAAATGATTAGAAAAACACTCAAAATGAAATGCGTTTTCTTTTTTCAAAAAGAAGTAGCCGCTATTAGCTTTGTGTGATCTGCCTGTCCGCCTATCCGTCCGTCCCGTTTAGAGCTCGTAAACGAGAAAAGATATTGAAAATTCCGACATCATGGTATCTTAGATCTTTTAAAGTTCTGATGCAATGGATTCTTTTTTTCTTTTATGAAAGTGATAAATTTTATTTTTAAAATCAACTATGCAAACACTTTTTTCATAAAAAATACACCATTTTTTAAAATAATATTCACTATTAATAGTAAAAAATAAAAACACTGGTAACATAGTTCTAACACATCGGCACGATTGATTTTAATTATGTATCCAAATTTATTTTTTTTTAATTGTATTACTAACTTACTAATTTCTGTCATACTAACCACAAACATTTACAATAAAAATTGTTTCTTTTTTTAAGAGAAAAAATCTATTTAGTATGCATATAAGTAGAATTGAATTTGAAACAACAATTAATAAATAGTATTTCATCATATACACCTGTAGTGCAAAAGACACACACACAAATACAGATAAATAACTAAAGAGAAATGTGTTTTTCTTTTTTTCTTGGTGTTATTAAAAAAATATAAAAGCAAGCAAAAAAATGAGACAGAGAACCCCAAAAGAAAGCCCACAAAATAGGCAAGTAAAAGAGGCAAAATCCCAACGATCCCAAATATGTAACAGATGTCACAAGCAAAATTGAGGTATCCTAAAAAAAAAAAGAAAGAAAAGATTTTTTCAAAATATATATAATTAACATATTACTCAGGGGCGGCCCCCTTCTGAGTCGGATCCGCCTATTCGCAAAGAATATTCAAGAAGTAATTTTATTTTGATGGTCAAAAGTAATTATGTTTCAAGTTGCATTTGCGTTGTAAAAAATGTTTTTTCTTCTGTTATACATGTTTCGAATGTTTCTTCTAAGTTAAAAATAATTCTCGCTGGACGACGGAGGATGGTAGCGAGCAGGGTATAAACCCGGGACAGTCAAGATAATTAGTTCGGCACGCTAACCGCAAGACCAGGCATTGCTCTTAATAACAAACTGGTTACAAACTAATAGCCTATTATCGATAAAGAGATATATTACACATTACGGCATGGCATCTACTGGATAAGTACAACATATCAGACGAGCGATTTTAGATATTTCAGCATTGATTTGTAATTGAAAACAAAAAAAAGAACATATGTATCGTGCTTGTACTTCGTTGTCTCAGCACAGTTATCAACAGAGCTATTGGCATTTTCATTTAAACGGAACTAGAATAAGGATGTAGATCTACATAAACTAAACTTCTGATTTAGCACTCTTAAGATATATATCTACTAGATCTAGATTTATAATAACAATTTGGAATAATTTAGATGTAATTTAGATAAGATTACTCGGGGCTACAAATAAAGGCAAACAGGAAATGACGCAGAGCCTAGATAGAGAAGCATCCAAAATTGGCCTCCGCATAAACTTGGATAAGACTAAAATTATGCTAGTGGGATATAAGGCAAAGGGTGCCCCCGTCAGACTTGGTGAGTCAAGGAAGAGCTTCAATTACAAGTTCACGTACCTTGGCAGCATCATAACAAATGATGGGGATGCTTACCATGATGTAGTGTGCCGAATAGGAAAAGCAGGGAGCATTTTCCAAAGGCTGAAGCCTATTTGGACAAGCCAAGCCATTGGGCTCTAGAAAAAAAATACACCTTCTCAACACAATTGTTATCCCAACTGCAACACATGCATGTGAGACATGGAAGTCATCTGTCAAAATTGAGAAAAGGCTAAATGTGGCTCAACAAAGATGTCTGAGGCGGATCTCATGGAAATCCTTTGCCGAACTGGGACACTTAGTGAGGTTGTTAAAGAGCGTCGCATGAGGTTTGCAGGGCATGTTCTACGACAAAATGAACTACTTATACCAAGAGTTGCGATGACATGGAGACAAATACGAGAAAAGCGCAAACAGGGACGTCCTTGTATTACTTGGCGCCACACCTTCATGGAGGATCTCAGAACAATAGACACCAGGTGGGAGAAGGCTTCAGACATTGCCAACGACAGATCTTTATGGAGACAGCTTGCTGCCCAATGCCCCGAACGGCGCGGGAGGACCTAAGTCTAAGTAAGTTAGATTAGATTTATGGAAATACAAAAATAGATAATCTATCAATAGACTGAATGCAAAATTAAATTTTAAAAAGTAGAATAGTTTTAGTATATTATGACAGTGCAATATTAATCTAGACATTTGGAAATCAAAATCTACACTTTAAGTCTAGAAATTGAAATTCTTTATAGCCTTTTGAACTAGCCTTTTTCAGTCTAAACTAGACCTAGAAATTCTAGATCTAGAGTCAACAATAATTTTAATTAGAATATAATTCTAGTTTAAAAAATCTAGGTATACTTTTTTTAAAAATCTAGATCTAGTTTAAACAATCTAGATTAGATCTAAATCAAGCTATTACATATTTTAAAAATACGAGTCAAATAACGAGATTTAATAAAATTCAAAAATTCATTAATGAGTTGTTTTAACATTTTATTTAAAGAATCCATTCCATATGACGTCAAATGAGAAAATCCACTACGTCACTCGACCAAGTTAGACTAAAAATGTCTTCAATACGAGCAAGTTATCGAGTGTTCATAGACATTGGTGCACCAAGTGAGTTCTTTTTGCATCTCATTTAAAGAATTAATTCCATATGACATCAAAGGAAAAAAATCCACTACTAGTCAGACTAAAAATGTCTACATCAATACGAGCCAATAATTGAGGGTTCATAGACATTGTGCACTGAATGAGTTCTTGAAGCATTTCATTAGAAAAAAATTCCATTACGTCATAATGGACTAGTAACAAAAAATGCTTTTATTAACACGAGAAATTTTACGAGGGTTCATAGACTATAATGTACCGAATTCTAATAGAATTTATTTCAAGATATATTTATCTCATTTTTATAAGATTTTTCATAAAGATATATACATCACAAAAGAGATACAAGACACCGATAGCAAAGACAAACAGACACAAACACTCTTTTGTTCCCCTGGCAATCAAATCATTAAATAGAATCAATCTGATATAAACTTTTCACATGTAAATTATGAGTGAGTCTGGTGTGAATGTACATTGTTATAATGCTTTTTTGGTTGGTGTAATGCACAAATTGTAAGACAAATTTCCATATATATATATATATATATATATACCACATTTTTGTGCGTTTTGTCCATCAATCTGTCTGTCCGTCATGTTAATACCAAAAATAGAAACAACTAAAAGCTATTGAATATTTGATATACGCATTAATTTTAAGTATCTATAATAGATTGTTCCGGATATTTGTATTTATAGTGAAAGAAAAAGAGAATTCTAGATAAATCTAATTCCGTTAATTAAATTTTTGGGATGGTCTCGTATAGAAATTAAATGTACCATAGCCTTGTGAAGAGATTTTTATACTATATTTTGGTGTTAGGAAGTTGTTTTCCTATGAAATCGGAACATAATATTAACGATAATTAGATTTTAAAATTTTTAGCTAGAAAATTAACTGTATTGTATGACAGAAGTGCAATTTTTTATAAATGGAGTTAGAATGTTTTTCATAAAAATCCGGAACAGCCGATATTCGTAAATGAGAAGAAGATTATTTGTTTCATTTATTAGAAGAGGAATTTCAAAACAGATATTTGTGTAAGAAGATTTTTCATATAAAATTCGGAACAATTTTGGCGACGATTTAAAAGAAAATTTAAGTATTGTAGTTTTATTTAAGTATTTAAGTATTGTAGTTTTATTTATTTTTCTAAATTAAATCCGGAACATTTTTTCAGATTAAAAAAATTTAGGTTTTTTTTTTTCAGCAAAGAAAACTCAATGATAAATTAGTCTAAAAATGTTTTTCAATAATCGTTTCTAGAAAATTTCTAGTAAAATACGGAAAAATTGGGTATCAATAATTAAACTATAGTGACTTGTTGTCCAAGAATATAAGGGTAATATGTAAGTTAATAAAATTTGACATAATTTTTTTAATAAAAGCTATATCAGGAACAACTTCATAGTTAATGAAATATAAGTCAGTGCAAAGATTTCCATTAAGCATTTATATGCTATATTTACTTAAAAAAACCGGAACAACATATTGTTACGATTCTCTATCAACCATTGACAGAACAATGTGGCTAAGTCAAGAATCAGACAACTTGAGCTCTAATATAACGAGGCACTTTAATGAGTGTAATAAATAATAAAGTCAATGTCTCCACATTTCAAGGTGCCTCCGTCAATATTTAGGGAAAATACAAATTTCAGCATAAAATCGAGCCCTATAATTAAGTCGTCAGTGATGTCAGCGATAAAAAAATTCATGTTTGAATGATTGATTCCCTAGCTCGAGTTAAATATATGTCAGTCCATTTATAGGCATCATTTCTCCGCTAGCTGTTTTTCAACGTATAAGCCCTTACAATGGTCGTCTTGTTCTTGTTAACATTTCCAGGCCGAATGATTGATCGAGAGAAACCAGGCTCCAGGAGAAAACTAAACTTCTGAGGTCCAATTTTCCCTCTGACTCTGAGATTTTTACTTTGCCCTAGCACGGCGACTGGAATGATGGTTGCGGGGGCTCTCATTTTCTGGGTCGCCGGTTTCCGCCCCTCGAAACCGCCGAGAGCTAGTTTCCCTGATAATCGTGGGAACCTGGTCTTGTATCCGTTTCTGCTCGGTGCTGGGTTACTGTTTGTCTAGGAGACCTTCTTGCGCAATTTCTTTGTGGATGGCCAAGTCCACCACAGTTCCAACAACGTGCACGGGCCCTCCTTTGACCTTCTGCTATTTGAGATTTTCTACGTTCGTCAGGTGTCTTTGTCACCCTCTTAAAAATTTGAGTGAGATCTTCCTTTTTGACTTCCAGCCTTCGAACTTGCTGAATGTTCTCAGATGACTCTTTAGCGACTTTGTATGAAAGAGCGTACATCAGTGCTTCGCTTGCCACTAATTCTGACGGCTTTCTTCAGCTCTGAGTCTCGAAAAGCATTAATGAAGGCATCTGTGATAATTCCTTCCAGAAAGTCTTGTGCGGCTGTTGGGTAAGCAAGATGGGCTAGGCGCTCTATGTCCGTCTCTAACTCTTGTAATGTGTAAGCAAGATGGGCTAGGCGCTCTGTCCGTCTCTAACTCTTGTAACGTGTAAGCAAGATGGGCTAGGCGCTCTATGTCCGTCTCTAACTCTTGTAATGTGTAAGCAAGATGGGCTAGGCGCTCTATGTCCGTCTCTAACTCTTGTAATGTGTAAGCAAGATGGGCTAGGCGCTCTATGTCCGTCTCTAACTCTTGTAATGTTACATCGGGACGTTGTTGACGGGTCTTCAGTTGGACTCGATAAACTTCTTGTAGATGCTCGTCCCCGTATCTGAGTTTCATAAACTGGACAAGAGCAGCGTAATCTTGATGGTTCGGAATGGACTGGAGAAGTTCAGAAGCTTTTCCTCTCAAGGCTAGTACAAGGGCTGTCGCTTTCTCCTTGTTGCTGTTCAATTTGGCCGCAGCATCGAATTGTCGTTTGTAGAAAGACCAGAAAACGGAACCAATAAAAGCTGGAGGCTTTATTTTCATAGACACTTATGATACACGTGACATAACGTTAGTCTCCTGTGAATTGGTCATTCCACCTTGTACTTGAGTTTATATTTCTTCAATGGCCAATTCCACAGCATCAACCCTTTGGTTCATCCGCTCGTCTATAGTGTTTATTCTTTGGTTTATTGTCTCCTCCATCGCGTGATTCATGGTCAACAACTCGGTTTTGATTCCCGAATCCATTTTGTCTTTACTTTGATGTTTATCTGACCCGAGTTCATCTGTTCCTGCATTTC
Organism: Biomphalaria glabrata; assembly: GCF_947242115.1. Classification (NCBI taxonomy): domain Eukaryota; kingdom Metazoa; phylum Mollusca; class Gastropoda; family Planorbidae; genus Biomphalaria; species Biomphalaria glabrata. Next base: position 32,327,489 of record NC_074716.1, read on the forward strand.
ACTCAAGAGCTTCACCACATCCGGTTCTATTTCGAACAAATATGTCTCTGGGTCCTCATCTTCATCCAGTAGGGCTTGCCGGAGATGTGCTGCAAAGGCATATTTGTTTCCGCATAACTTCAGCCCACGCTCGCGGAGCTCCCGCTTCAGTTCCTTGACAAGAAGTTGTTCAAAGGTTTTTATAGAAGCCATCAAAGCGTGCCACTTCTAATACCAGTTGTTACGATTCTCTCTCAACCCTTTGACAAAACAATGTGGCTAAGTCAAGAACCAGACAACTTGGGCTCTGATCTAACGAGACACTTTAATGAGTGTAATAAATAATGAAGAGAAAACAATCCAATACTTTACAAATGGGCAGAAGTCAATGTCTGAATAGAACAGCTATACACAACTTGTCGAAACAAATATATCGTTCTTGTCTCTATTTCAGTCAGACTCACTTGATCGAAATACCTTTTTTAAAAACAACACATAGTTCATAGTCAGATACCCCCCAAAAAAAAACACCGTTGACCTACACCTTGCTTTTTTTAAGTACACATGCCTTTGTTGCATGTGTCGGTTGATTACTCATAGGGCTACACTGACCAGCATCACAGTGTGACAAGTCAAAAGCTTGCTGTCAGAGTCACTCAACTTTATCACAGCATTAATTATTATTTATTTTATTTGTTTTATTTTAATTATTTCCCCGTTCTATCCCCAATTTCTTCACCCGCCCCACCTTTTCCTCTTTAGGCTAGACTTAGTCAACCACCTTGGAGATAGCTAGGCCGCGTCCTTTCACTTATCTCTCCTTGATCGGGGAAAGATAAACACACAGTCTCTTTGGTCTTACCCGCCGGGTGTCTGACGGTCGCAGTTGACACCACCTTGGGTGGAATGCAAGTAACTTTTTCTCCCCCCCCCCCCTCTCCCACGTCTCTCTTTGATCAAAGAGATTACTCGGGTCAACACGCCTCGTGACACTCCAAGGTGCGACTCTTGTCGGACTTCACCTACGAGAGAGTCTTTGGCCTATCGCATTTCCTGTTTCCGCCCATCTCTCCCAGACCTTTATAAGGAGACTTAGTCAAACCAGACCCGCTCATTTCTCTCTCGCTGGCAATCGAGTCTGGACTATTTCATTTATTCTTACTCTTAGAGGAATACCGGGTGGTAAGCCGAACTTAACCACAGTTCCACTTAATTACTTTGTGCATATTTCTCACTGGATATTATCATGTGTATTTTATTATTTCATTTATATTCAATAGTGCATTGTGTATTTCTCACTGGCGTAAGTAGAAAACGTAAACATGGCATATGTATATTTATGTATTGAATTTATCTATTAATGCTACGTTGCTCGATTAATCGTTGATGCAACCTTATACGTATTTGTACATCTTATTTTATTTCTTTATCGCGGCTGACCGCCTTGATAATTTTACTAGCGCACTAACCAATAATAGAATATGCATCCTCTGTTTGGGACCCCTCAACTCCAGAAAACATTTAGAAACTGGAACAGACTCAAAATAGAGCAGTGTTATTCATAACAAACGAATATTCACATTTGACTAGAGTAACACATTTAGTAAAATCACAAAATTTAGAAAGCTTTCATGACAGAAGACTCAAAAGTAAAGTAGCAATTATACATAAAACACTGAACCATAATCTTCAAATACAAAATTCAAAATTGAATAAAATACTCAGAAAGACACAAAGATAAAGGAACATTCCTCATCTCATATGCTAGGACAAATTTGTATAACTATTCTTCTTCCCTAGTGCTATTAGAGCACGGAATGGATTGCCTGAGCTAGCCAGGAAAATCATTGACTTGGCAGAATTTAAGTCATTGGTTAATACTTATAACTCAATGCATGACGCGTAGGACGTAATCATCTTCTTTTTTTAAGTAACGTCTGTATTATATAAGATAAGATAAGAAGATAAGATAATACACCATGCTGTTCACCTCTTAATGTGATACTACGGTTTACATAATAAAAAATCTGCACCTCTTAACTGTAAGAAGATAAACCATTTGCTTAATAAATTTTAGATGTAAATTTTGTTCAAATTGTTTAATACGTTTAAATCTAAATCCAGATCTACATCTGGCCTCTATTGAGTCTAATTTAGATTCTTGAGAAGTGTATCATGAAGATATGTCAAAACTACTAGCTATAAAAGAAGTTCGTTTTTTTTTTTAACTTTCAACTAAAACAAAGTTCGTATTAAAATTATTTTTAAAAACAACATTTGAATCAGTATTCTATTTCATGAGATAATTAATAAATGGAAAATCTATTTTATAATGATCTATTGATACTTTTCCATTGTGACCTTAGATGCATATTTTTTCAACCAAAGCGCAAATCTATGAATGAAACTTAATTTATTAATGAAGAAGCTTGTGAACATTTAATAAGACTTACTTCCCCTGAATTTTTTTATTGAAAAGTGGTGTATTGTTTTGAAAAATCTGCTTGCATAGATAGTTTTAAAAATTAGATGGTTCACTTTCGGAAAAGAAAAAAAGGAGCCGTTGCATCAGAACTTTGAATGATCTAAAATATCATGATGGCCGATTTTCATTTTCTCTTCTAATTTCTGAGATCTAAATTGACAGATGGACGGAAGACGTCAGACAGGCAACACAAAACTAATAGCGTCTTTTCCCATTTCGTGACCGCTAAAAATATTATGAATAGAGCTAAACAATAGCTAATCGACCTAAATCCAAATTTTTAATGAAAACATTGTGTATAGATATATATTTACAAGCGCTCGATATCAAGAATAGAGTTGCATCTATGGCGAACGAATGTACGTAAAAATTCTTAAGAAACACAAATTTGAAGGTTAATTTGATTTAAATATTAAATAAATGGACTAAATTTAGTATGTTCATGTGTTAAAGTATAAAGTAGATCTGTCATCTTAGAATTAGATCAAGATTTAGAGTTAGGCTTAGGCATCGGATTTTTGTGTGCAAGCGTGGAGCCTTCGCTCTGCGCATGCGAAACCTTTCCCTTTTGTCTCATGTAAACATGTTTAATTGGATTCTAAAGTACGTCAGGACTTCTAAATTCGCAGATATAAGGAACGAATTTATGTAAGAATGCTTTTGAAAAACACATTTGAAGATCATTTTATTAAATAATGAAATCAATAGACTATATTTAGTATTTTCATGTGTCAAAGTGTAGTTCTTAAAATTAGATCCAGTTATAGATCCTTTCGATATTGTCTTATGTAAACATGGCCTAGATCTACGAAATAGTAATACTTTCATAAAGTTGGGCAATTTTTTTTTGAGGGTCTTAAGTTTGTTTTAGGGCTACTATACCTGCGCTACGATTCCAGTTAGTACCCAAGGAACATTTATGTTGGTCAAAAGATTTTTATTTCTATGCGAGAAATACATACATACGTCTTACTTTCTACTTTATAGTGTAGATAACTTTTCTTTGAGGTTTGTCTGTGTACCCTTCTTAAGGATGAGTATCTACGACTTAACTGCATTTCGCATTTGTTTAGCAGCCATAGTTTATTGGGTTTGTTTTTTCAATTTGTCGATCTTACTTCTCTACAGGAAGATATCGAAGGGATTGTAGGTTGAATCTACACTAGTCTAGATTCAGCAGTGGGCCAAAGTTGTACTGTTGTTGCGTTAAAGCCGAATACTCACGAATATGTGTGTTAGTAATATAGGACAGCAAGGTGCAGAATGCTTATTTATAATTAACATAACAGCTATAATATAAATGTTAAATTCAATGATATATTACTTCTTCTTGTTGTCCATTGTAAATTACTTTCATCTCATTAAACGTTATATAGTTAACATCTAGTTAGTTATTTATTCTACGCACGAAGGTGCATGTTGATTGTCCGGGGAAACGAGCTAAGGCTTCAAACGTAACCCTGACACGAAGGAGCGAGGTCAGCTATATTCTGAGAGTTAAGTGAGCGAGATTCATTCAATGACATTTCTTATGGTCAATTCACTTTGAGTGTTACTTTCATTGTCTATTTAAGTTGTGATCACCATTTCTTCACAAACAAATGTATTTCTCACTCTTACGTGTTGGCCTGCTGTCAGTCCGAAGAGACGATGTTAATGTCTTTAGTACTCCAGAGACATTAGTACCTGTTGTATTCAAAGTGACTTGATTCGTTGTTTTCATTGTAGATGTTGTTTTCATTGTAGATGTTGTTTTCATTGTAGATGTTGTTTTCATTTTTTCAAATGTAACGTATTTAGCCTGAAACGATAAAAAAATGCTTTTAAAAATGCAGAAAAAAAATTGACGGCAAAAAAAAAATTAACAATTATTTTATGGATTACAAACGTTAGTTCAAAGAAAAGATAAATGCGCCCTACGTATTTCATGTGAATCTAGTCATGAATATTAATCAGAGACTTAAACTCTTCTAAGGCGTTGGTTTTCCTGGCTGATTCAGGCACCCCATTCAATAATTTAATGGCAATAGGGAAGAAGGAGCTCTTTTACGAGTTTGTCTTAGCATATGGAATAAGAAATGTGCATCTGTCTTTGTGTCTTTCATAATATTTTATTAGTTTTTTTCTATTTGTTAATTATGATTAAGTGTTTTATGCATTATTGCTACTTTACTTTTTATTCCTTTGTTCTGTAGTGTTTCTCAATTTAATGATTTTACTAATGATGTTTATAATGTGAATATGAATCTCATCTTATTCCATTACTATTTTACAAAATACCCTATTCAACGCTGAATTAATTAATGAGGAGTACAGTACTTACGTGGCTATTATGTTGTGACATATATTTCCTTCAGCATAAAACAAAATTGTAACCATTATTGTTAATACATAAAACTAGCTGGATCTAACAAAGTGAAGCTCCAATACAAGATTCTTAGGACTCTCGCCCCCGGCAGTCTTTCAAATAAATAAATCTTCAATTAAACTTCACTTAATAATATTAGTACAATAGCAGTTCATGTTTGTGAGGAAATCAAATACAGTTAATTTCAATTTATTTTCTTTTAAAATAAATTTGCACATTATAAAAATGTATATTCCTTATTTTTTCGGGGAAGGGATCTCCCTTGAGGATGACGTCTGCATTGCCGATGATTTTATATAAAAAAAATGTTTCAGTTATTATTCACGTACTTTATAGAGAACATTTATAGAAAGTAAAAGAGCACTTGTTTTTATGATGGAAGTATAGCAGAAACATAGAATAGACTTACATCGACAATTTATTGTACTTATGTGAATCCACCGATGTGTTTCAGAGGTTGACTTCTGTTAGATTATTTGACAACATAGATGGACTGCGTGCAGCGAGTACACATTACTCATGTTTGCTTTATTTATTTTTGTTTAGAGTAACAATGAACGAGCTCTGACGAGTCAGGAAACGTGTTGTTCAAATGAGTTCAAGTGACCGACGTCTTACACCTACACGCCATTGTGGACAACGTTTTTTTGTTCAGATTAAATCTAATGGCGGAAATGTCGCAATGATGTTCAGGATTTAAAGTTGACACGATTGTAATGCTTAGCGTACTGTCGTAATACATAATATGGAAGGTTGCAACTTTGAATCTTAAGGTACTTTCAAACAACGTATAATATAATAAACGTTATCTTAATCAGGCGACATGTGTCTTAGAAAATCCTGACACAAGTCGTAATAATGCGAAAGGCACTAAATAATGTTTTAAGACTGTTAGTATAAAGGTAGTTTTAAAAAAAAAAAACTTACCTTTTCGGCAGATTGAAGACAAATTTATGCCGCTATTCAAGTATCTAGATTTGTAACGCCCAGAAAGAACTAGCAAGCTAATTAAATGCAAACATTGTATCAAATAGGAAAAATATTGTAAGAAATGAAACAGAATGTGATACCTTATTACCTTTGATGTGACAAATGCTGGACAAGGTTAGCTTGAAGAAAATGGATTTAATAGAATGGTTATGGATAAGATTTGTCAGCTAAAACATTAAGACAATCTGTTAGAAAAATATGCTCTTGTGGTAAATAATATCGGCTAACTTGTGTGGTATGCGCGTCGGACTGTTGTCATAATTGTCCCGAGTTTGAATCCTGCTCACAACCATCCCCCGCAGTTTTAACATGCTTCATCTATGAAGATTTGAAAATAAAAACCTAATACACTTAGGCTAAAGATAATTGTTTACTTCTATGAGGGTGTGAAGAAACAAGTCATTTTAAGTATAAACTGCCTTTATTGTGAAGCATTCAAGCATAACAAATTTACAAGGCTAACATTATCTACAGATAACCAACTTTCTTCTGCATATTTACAAACCACTCGTCACTTCCCGCAAGTCCCCTAACTCTCCGATACCCAACACTTGACCGTGTGTCACAGTAGACCACACATAGTAACCGTGTCACAACAGAGGGATCTTTTTTATTTTAAATAATTAAATCTAAAATTAAGAATGATCTAGATAAGTTTGTTAACTTGTTGCTTTAGAAAATGCTAAAGATATTCCATTCAGACCTTCACATCTAAGGTGGCAGATGATGTCAAATTCATCGGTTTTTATAGCCGACGATTAAAATTATATATAAAGTGGCCAGCCCAACGACCAACCGCCTTTACTTACCCTAAGTATGCCAGATTACAATTGGAGTTTGGTACAATCTGTGGCGTTCTAAAAATCATTAATTCAAAATCCCAATTTTCACCGGGATTTACCACTCAGCCATCACTCCCCATAGTGGCTCTTATGAAGAATGTATTAGACGCGTGGTTTGGTAAAGTAAGCACATATATACCTACAGGGGCCTAGCCAGGGGGGGGATTTGGGGTTCAACCCCCCCCCCCGAAATGAAATCCCCCCTCCCGGCAGAAGGGGGAATCGGAATTCAGTAATTGATTTTTTGCTTTGATTTTGTTTCTTTTGGATGACAAAACCCCTTACCAGCGGGTTTTGAGTTTAAAACCCCCTACCAGGGTTTTTTGCAGTTAAATCCCTCTCTTCTAAAAACAAAACAAAACAAAAGAACAAACAAACGACTATCCCCAAATTCTAAGAGCACAGTTAAGGAAGATTTTGATTTTATAACCCCCTATTCAATAATAAACAAGGTTACAAAAGACAGTTTGTGTGGAAACACAAACTCAAAATCGGCCCCCGAAGAGGTCCACCCAGGCAGGCTTCAATATTTTCAGAAAGAACATCCAAATAAAATTATATCAAAGACAAATGAGAGATAAGAATGGAGAAAGAAGGTTAACAGATCTTGTGTAGTGCCCCAACGGTCCCGCAGATCAAAGCATAGGTGTAAGTGAATGTAAAGTTAGATGTGAACCTGGCCTAACTAGTTCCCCTTTCAGACCTTGTGGTCTAAAGGGCAGATGATGTAAAGTTCATCTGTTTTTGTGGCCTACGTTAGCGAGGGTGTCATGTAGCCAGCACAACGACCAACCGCCTATACTTTTCCCCAACTAATGTCAGGTACCCATTAGAGTGGACTCAGAGGCGCCCAAAGATTCCAAAGATGAAAATCCCAGTCTTCACCAGGATTCGAACCCGGGACCCCCGGTTGGGAAGCCAAGCGCTTTACCGCTCAGCCACCGCGCCTCCCCTGGCCTAACTGATGTCTTATAATTGATCTAATTGTTTTGAAAAGACTCAATCTCTTATTCGAATCCTCATAAAAAAAATATTTTAAAAAAAATTTCCGCAATAAAAAAAATGTTCAGAAAAATGGAGTTTATAAGATTACTATTCATATTAAATTAGGTCTAACTTTTAATGCATACTAATTAGCTTTTTCTCTTTAAAAAAACTGCTTGCATAACTGATTTTAAAAATTAGATTTTTCGCTTTAAGAAAAAAAAAAGTAGCCGTTGCATCAGAACTTTGAATGGTCTAAAATATTGTGATGTCGGATTTTCAATATCTTTTCTAGTTTACGAGATCTAAACGGGACGGACGGACAGAGACAGACGGTCAGACGGACAGACGGACAGAAATTTTGCACAAAACTAATAGCGTCTTTTCCCCTTTCGGGGGCCGCTAAAAAAAGTAAATTACACACTCAAAATTCTATGAAGGTTTTGAGTTTACACCCCCCCCCTCTTCAGTAGAGTTTGAAGCTAAAAAATACCTCTTCAATATAAAAAACATGCACTCAAAATGTTATGAGCGTAGGTAAATGGGTTTCGACTCAGTTTTGAGTTTAAACCCCCATAAAATGCTTCTTCAATATGAAAAAAAAGTAAATTATGCATTTAAAATGTTATGAGCGTTTAAACCCCTTTCAGAGGGGTCTGAAGGTAAAAAATACCTCTTTAATATTAAAAACAAAGCAAATTATACATTCAAAATTCTATGAGTGTAGTCAAAGGGGTTTTGAGTTTAAACTCCCTCCAATGGAGTTTGAAGCTAAAAAAATAACTCTTCAATATAAAAAAAAAGCAATTTACCACTGAAAATGCTGAGAGTTGCCAAAAGGGGTTTTGAGTTTAAAAATCCTTTCAGCGGGGTTTGATGCTAAAAAAATACCTCTTTAAAATAAAAAAAACATATTACAAAATAAAAATTATTTAAGCGTAGCCAAGCCAATTGGGGGTTTTGAGTTTAAACCACTCTCCTACAGATTGCTTTTCTTAAAAGTTTAAAACCCCTCCAGATGGTTTTTGAGTTTAAAATCCCACTACAGATAGTTTTGAGGTGGAAAACCTCAATCTTCAATATTATTGTAAAGCAAACTACAGTTACCAAATTCTATGACTTTAGCTAAATGGGGTTTTGAATTTTAAAAAAAATAACTCCAGAGATTTTTTAGTTTAAAATCCACAACAGATGATTGTGACAATAAAACTTCCCTTTTTGTTATAAAATCTAAAGCAATTCCAAGAGCGTATTCAAGAGAGCTTACACATTTCTACCAGTGGCGGGGCTCCATTAATAAATGTAGTGAATCTGCCGAAATTGAAAAACACTAAATGTGGCTCAACAAAGATGGCTAAGACAGATTTTAGGAGTAAGTTATAGAGATGGGTCTAAATCAAGGAAATCCTATGCCGAATTAGGAGTCGACACCTTGGTAAGGTTGTGACAGAGCGTCGCAAGAGGTTAGCGGGACATGTTTTTGACAAAATGAATTACGCATACTGAGGGTTGCGATGACATCCTAGTACAATTTGGCGCCAGTAAGGCAGTAAGAATAGCATTTTAGGTTTTTGAAATAAAACTTTTTAATAACAGAAAAATTTACTGTAGATACCTCAGAATATTCATTTTGTTGGCTTTTAATACTGTTATGACCCTATTGGCGGCGCAAAAGGGTTAACTATAGGCTCAGCTGACACACACGTGAATCACTCAGGTCAGCGGGGCCATGGACAAGGGACAGTACTACGATTACACGATTACACGCAAATATAACCAATGTTATGGTCATGTGATCGAAAGCCTGCGTGTACGAGTGACACAGTGTGTAGGAAAGCGGCAGTTCAAGACCGGAGAGCGTCGAGACCGGGACTGTTAGTCGGCCATGAAGTCGGTCCTGGTTGAGTCCTCAGGTGTTGATGTTCAAGTCCAGAAAGAGAGACAGTAGAGTTTTGTACGGTGATGTACAGAGTGACATTTTAGTTGTTGATGTTTGATGCCAATAGTCTAGTATTGGCTGTTATCTACTTATTCACTCATTATTAAAGTACCAGATTATTTGGAGCCTTGTTGTCAAGTTCTTGATGTGTTGATGTGTTGTGTTGTGTTTAGCAGTGTTTACAGAAGGCCTGATTAGGAAGAGAGATCGTAACACTGGTGTCAGAAGTGGGATTTCCTATGGCTTCTGTAAAACTGCTAGATGAACTGAATCTGAAAGAACTGAAACAAGAGCTGAAATGGCGAGGACTGAAGTACTACGAAAGGAGCAACGAAACTCTTAAAGAAGTATCCGGCAAGCCCTGGTGGATGAAGAGGAAGATCCGAACACATTCCTCTTTGAACTCGAACCTGATGTGGTAGAGCTCTTGATTACATTTCAAAAACATATGTTGGCTGGCTTTCAGAATGTGATCAATGGTGACTCGCAGAAAGAAACAGATGAAGAAACGAGAGAACAGACCAATAGCTCTACCAACGCTTTTGCTGTAGACGTACCTGATGTGAGTGCCTCCATCAGCCAGATAGAACAAGACAACGTTGTGTCTTTCCCCAAGCTCGTAGCTGAGGACATTAAAGACATCTGTCAATCTGCCAGTGCTGATGAGAGGAACTCGAATCTTGATGGCTGCAACCAGATGTTTGGCAAGAACTTTGTGTCGAGCTTTGCAGGGAGAATGCCAACTCCAAGGAACCCATCGGCAAGGTCTGCACTCAACAGACGTTTCCAACTGACGAGACCAGAGTGAGAAGCCCTGGTGATGGTCAAGTAAGTGAACTGGAGCCTGATGCTGAAGATGAGGGACCTTCGCAAGTGGAGTGCTGCCAACTTGCTCCACTAGTTTGCCCTTCGGGCAAGCCTGAAGATGATGTTAGCCACAATTTCCCCTCCTGTGAACTTGAAACCCAACCCCTATGTCTTTCTCTTCAAAGCCCTATGAAGAAACCTGTTAGACCAACGATCTCGGTGACCCCTGTCCTGACATATCCCTCCCCATGTGTTAAATGGCTGCTCTCAGTAGTGAGCGACCAAAGAAGGCGACTTTTTCTGAGTCCAAAGTGCAGTGCGATGCAACCAAGACGTCAGTGCACCAGGTGAAGGTCAACTGGAGCAGGAGAAAGAGACATACGCTGACTACAACACAGATGGCTCCATCGAAATGGCAATATAAGCCCATTGTCGCCCCCACCGATAGACCTCCTCCTGCATCGATTCATCTCCACTGCCCATGTCGTGAGATAGATTTTGTCCGGGACGGACAAATCTGAGAAGGGGACAGTGTTATGACCCTATTGGCGGCGCAAAAGGGTTAACTATAGGCTCAGCTGACACACACGTGAATCATTCAGGTCAGCGGGGCCATTGACAAGGGACAGTACTACGATTACACGATTACACGCAAATATGACCAATGTTATGGTCATGTGATCGAAAGCCTGCGTGTACGAGTGACACAGTGTGTAGGAAAGCGGCAGTTCAAGACCGGAGAGAGTCGAGACCGGGACTGTTAGTCGGCCATGAAGTCGGTCCTGGTTGAGTCCTCAGGTGTTGATGTACAAGTCCAGAAAGAGAGACAGTAGAGTTTTGTACGGTGATGTACAGAGTGACATTTTAGTTGTTGATGTTTGATGCCAATTGTCTAGTATTGGCTGTTATCTACTTATTCACTCATTATTAAAGTACCAGATTATTTGGAGCCTTATTGTCAAGTTCTTGATGTGTTGATGTGTTGTGTTGTGTTTAGCAGTGTTTACAGAAGGCCTGATTAGGAAGAGAGATCGTAACAATACCAAAAATAGTGCTCTAAGCGCCCCCCCCCCCCAGACCCCATTGCTGGAAATGGCGGGGAATCTACAATTTTTCGTCTAACTCCAGGAAAAAACATTCTAGGGCATAATAAATGTCTTCCAAACGAATAAAGGGTCAGAATGTAATAAAGATCATGTAAACACACACACACACATACATACTTTTTTTTGGGGGGGGGCGGGGGGGGGGGGGAAGAAAAAATTCCCCCCCCCCGAAAAAAAATCCGGGCGTAGTATACATGTAGGTATGGGAAGGAGGTTCAGATACATTGAAATCTAAAACCGAAAATATGGGCTAAAAAAAACACAATAAAATGTTGTACTTTCAATAATAAAGAATTATACTAGAATATATAAAATTAATGTAATCACAAATAAGAAACGGAGATTTAAAAAAAATGTTATTAGTTTTTCTAATAGCTAGACTTTATAATTGTTGCATCCAGGGATAGCTTGTATGCGTGATCGCCGAATATGTACTAGTAAAGAAAGTTTTCCTTTTTTAATTTTGTAAGCAATTAGTTAATAATTTCAATAATGTATGTTACTTATTGATATTTGTGCGTGTGTATGTTGTTGATACCTAATTAATCGTTCCCTTTCAACCAGCCTTTCCTAAGTAATAGTATTGACTTGTGGGGATGCAAGTTTCATGAGTACTACCTTTTCATTGTCTATGGGAAACATCGCAATGCATGGAACAAGGTTGTTTCTTATAGTGAAGCCAACGCCAAATATTCTTGCCAGAAGAATATCATTGCTTTCTGTAAGAGACCACTGTCTGCCAGTCCGGTTTCTTGCATACAGGCTAGATCAACGTTTAGTCTGCTGAGTTCTCTGTCGATGACAGCAGTTTAACTTGAATGGCATTAATGTTGAGGTATTTTTTTTATTGTATTGGCAGGTGCAGGTGAGCAGCTTGATTTTTTTTTGCCTAAGCACTAATCATCTAGTGGTGCAGCAACTGTAGTCTGCCCCCCCCCCTCTTTTTCTATTTATTAGGAATCGGATCAAGCAGATAGAGCGATGGACAGAACACTATCTAGATTTCTTTGCTACACAGTATACAGTAGACGATGTCGCCCTTGTGTTTCTACCAGATCTTCCAGCATTTGAATGCTTATATGAGCTACAGGGCCCTGATGATCTTAAAACAAAAATAAACAGCATGAAAAAAAGAAAATCTTCACGAAGGGAAGGCATTCCAATGCAAGTTGTTAAGCTCCCTGAACTCTGTAATCTCCTCTACGGCTACAGGGAATCAGGTCATATCCCACGGGACATGCGATGACGCAAATATAGTCACATTATATAAGAACAAAGGAGATAAGCGTGACTGCAATAATTATAGGGATATCTCTCTCCTCAGCATAGTTGGCAAAATCTTTGCTAACGTGGCACTATCCAGGCTGGAAGTGATAGCTTCTAGAGTCTACCCAGAGTCTCAATGTGTCAATCGAGGATGTGGGTTCGCACCTACTCTGTTTGGCATATAAATGCTACATTTATCTATAGCAGGAATGGCTCATTTTGTTTTTGCCACTTTGTTACACATAAACGTTAACTCAAATATGAATATTTAAATTAAAAATCATCACAATCAAAACATGTCAAGTATTCCAAGAAACAGATAAAGACTACAGGAAATTACAAAGTAGCTGCGATGATTGTCTTGCAAAGAACACATACCAGTCACTTCAATTATGTGTAGCCTATAAGTGTGTATCTATTGACCGTACTGACTTTCTGTATATGTTGTGGTTAATTGAAATCCGGCTAGACTTTTTCCATTGTAATAATAGATGCCTGGAGTTAAATTATGAAGAAAAATGTCAATAAATGTCTTATATATAAAGCAGAAATTAGTGCGTGTGTATGTATGTATTTTTATTTGTGTACATGGGCATAGCTGGGGGAAGGGGGTTGGGGTTCAACCCCCCCCCCCCGGAAATGAAATCCCCCCCCCCACAGGGGGGATCGGAATTTAGTGACTGATTTTTTGCTTTGATTTTATTTATTTTAGGTGAGATTTTAATACTTAAGTATCACTTGCCCCAGCACAGCAAAGGTGGTTTTGAGTTTAAAACCCCTTAGCAGGGGGGTTGAGTTTCAAAGCCCCCTACCATGGGTTTTCGCAGTTAAACTCCCCTCTTCTATAATACAAAGCAAAAAAAAATGCAAACGAAATTCACCAAATTTCACGAGCACAGTTATGGAAGATTTTGATTTTTAAACACCCTCCAAAATTTACGATAAACCCCCTCTTCAATATAAAAAAAGAAAATTACACACTCAAATTTCTATGAGCGTAGCCAAGGGGTTTTGAGTTAACCCCACCCTCTCTTCAGTAGGGTTTGAAGTTAAAAAATACCTCTTCAATACACGGTATAAAAAAAACGCAAATTACGCACTCAAAATGTTATGAGCGTAGCTAAATGGGTTTTGAATAAGTTTTGAATTTAAATCCCCCTTCAGCGGGGTTTGAAGGTAAAAAATACCTCTTCAATATCAAAAACAAAGCAAATTATACACTCAACATGTTATGAGTGTATTCAAAGGGGTTTTGAGTTTACACTCCCCTCCAGTGGAGTTTCAAGCTAAAAAATACCTCTTTAATTAAAAAAAAAAGAAAATTACACACTCAGAAATCTATGAGCGTAGCCAAAGGGGTTTTGAGTTTAAACCCCCCGCAAGCGGGGTTTGAAGCTAAAAAATACATCTTCAATGTAAGAAAAAAGCAAATTACGCACTCAAAATGCTATGAGCATTGCCAAAATGAGTTTTAAGTTTAAACCCCCTTTCAGAAAAGTTTGATGCTAAAAAATATAAAACATAAAAAAAGCAAATTACACAATAAAATTATCTAAGCGTTGCCAAGCCAATTGATGGTTTTGAGTTTAAACCCCTCTCCTACAGATTGCTTTTTTTAAAGTTTAAAACCCCTCCAGGTGGTTGAAGTTTAAAATCCCTTTACAGAGCGTTTTAAGGTGGAAAACTTCTATATTCAATATTATTCTAAAGCAAACTACAGTTACCAAATTCTATGACGTAGCTAAATTGGGTTTTTAATTTAAAAAAAACAACTCCAGAGATTTTTTAGTTTTAAAATCCCATCAGATGATTTTGACGATAAAACTTCCCTTTTCGATTTAAAATCTTAAGCAAACTACAGTCACCTAATTCCAAGAGCGTATTCAAGAGCGTATATCCCGCACTGGGGTAGCTCCTAGCGCTCCCCAAAACTCCCTTGATGGCAACGGCGGGGAGTCTACTAATTTTTCCTCTTACTCCAGGAAGAACCTATTTTAGGGCACAATAAACGTCTTCCGAAAGAATGAAGGGTAAGAATGTAATAAAAATTATGTACACACACATACATAGACATAAATATTTTTTTCTCGCTAAAGGGGAGGCGGAGGGGGAGAAAAAAATCCCCCCAAAGCCCCTCCCCCGAAAAAAAATCCTGGCTAGCCCCATGACATATATATATAAAAGTTAAGAGAAGCAAGGTTAAGGATTAAGACCCAACCCACAATAGTAGTACCCAAACAAAGGGCCGCAGGCCACGGGTCGTATCCGCTAGCACTAACTCCCAACTCTATGTATAATCATATATATATAAATATAAATATTACTAATATATAAACAGAGAGAGGAAGTGAGAGAGATTTGTGTAACTAATGCTGTTGACGAATTTTCTACCAAAAACAATTTCACCGCCCGCCCCCCTCCCCCCACTAGAAGGTTTAGGTCTGGTCTGCGCGGATATGTAGATAGATCGATAGATCGATAGATAGATAGATAGATAGATAGATAGATAGATAGATAGATAGATAGATAGATAGATAGATAGATAGACAGATAGATAGATAGATAGATAGATAGATAGATAGGTAGATAGATAGATAGATAGATAGATAGATAGATAGATAGATAGATAGATAGATAGATAGATAGATAGATAGATAGATAGATAGATAGATAGATAGATAGATAGATAGATTGTGTGGCATATCTAAAATATAATGTCATAACTGTATGCTTTTCTTCAGTAAATTTCATTAATATAATCTTCAGAAGTTATTACTGACAACCAGCAACTAGTAGTGTTTCTATTCTAAATGGACAGTGCAGAGTTTAGTAGTGATTTCCTTTTATCTAATGAGCCAGCTCTTGTTTTGAGTTTCTTTCTGTATTATAAAAGTGTTTTCAAGTACCCACTGGAATGTGTCATCTAAAATAAGCCGAGGTCATCTTGCAAATATTTATTCTTTCCTTGTTAAAGTTTTTTTTAATTTTTCTTTATATTTACGTATACCTACGTCATGCTTAATTCTTTTTGTAGGTTAGTTGTATGGTGAGTATTTCTTTTCTTGTTTGTTTGTTTGTTGTTTTTTTTTTTTTGCTTATAATTAGCATTTTGAAATCTTTCAAATCACAAATGAAGCAACGATAAATGCTATTTAAGAGCCGGGAAAAAATTTCCTTTAATTTTATATAACATTTATATGTAGATAAATCAATTCAATTTAAAAATTATTATAATAATTATTCAAATCAGATATTCCATATATTTACCATTGCAATCCTAACACCTATTAAATTTTTTAAGCCAAGGCAGAATTATGTGACACTCTGACAACATTTTCGATAGACACCATTCATTCGACTAAGGCAGATGGCTCTTTGTCAGAAGCTTTTGGGTGTTGTAGTTTTTAAAATAATAAATAAATATTGAAACACAAACGTGTCTTCGGTGATAAGAAAATCATTTTTTGGATGTTTTCTTCTCATCTGTAGCTACAGGTCGTTCAACGTCTAGAACATCTCAGAACAGATCAAAAGTTTTAGTTTTGTTTAGACAACAAATTTGATGAGGAACAACTTTTCTAATTCAACCAAAAGTACAGCACAACGACCAACCGCCTTTACTTTTCCCCAACTAATGTTAGGTACCCATTAAAGCTGGGTGGAATCAGGGGCGCCCAAAGATCCTGAAATTAAAGGTCCCAGTCTTCACCAGGATTCGAACCCAGATCCCAGGGTAAAGCCAAGCGCTTTACAGCTCAGCCACCGCACCTCCTCTAATTAAACTACGGGAGATAATTTGTAGAGATTGATTAGCAAGAGCTAGGACGTGGACATTCCCTGATGTTTAATTTCGTTCTTTGAGAGATATTTTGATTACTTTTGTGAAAACATTTTAAAACTGACCAAAAAAAACCCACAAGAAAACAGTCTCTATTTTTATTAAGACGAAGAGAGGAAGCCACAAAATATATAAAACTAGTCGACCGGCGGCGTAATATACGCCGCTATTTTGCATGGCCGGTCGTAAAGCTCGAAAGTTATTCTTTAAATGCATAGACGAATTTATTTTCTAATACAAACTCTTAAATTTCACTTATTATTCGCTTCCCTACCTAAACTTGGCCCCTCAAAAACCATTTCGCATAGGGCCCCATAATGGTTAAGTCCAACCCTGCTATTTATATATATATATATATATATATATATATATATATATATATATGGCTCCTTTTGTCTCGAAAGGCAATGGATGCGCCCAAATGAGTCACTGGTTTTGGCTTAATCTTGAGACGGGGCAGAATCTGGTGTGGCTAATCAAGCCAATTCTAGAACGGCAGACTTTGCCACAATTCGTACATGTGTATGCCTCTGATTTAGGGCTAGCAGACAGGGCAGCTTTCTTTTTATCCCTCTTGATTAAAACCGCTTCAATTCTTTTGTTCTCAGCAAGGGTTGTCCCAGCACGCACAGTCTGTCTCCATGCACTCCGGTCTTTGGCTATGTTTTCCCATATACTTTCGCTGATGCCTGAGGCTCTCATGTCTCGCTTGCAGACATCTCTATATGTTAGTCTTGGGCGACCCTTGGGTCTGACTCCTTCCACAAGCTCAGCATATAAGATATCTTTCGGGATTCTGCCATCTGGCATGCGGGTGACATGTCCGAGCCAGCGTAATCTTCTTTGTGTCAGGAGAGCATACATGCTGTTCATATTGGCCAATCTTAAAACTTCCTGATTGGAGACATGGTCCCTCCAAGAGATGCCCATTATGCGTCTCAGGCAGCGCAAGTGGAAACTATTCAATCTGTGCTCTTGGTACATGTATGTTGACCAGCTCTCACTGCCATAAAGGAGAGTGCTCACAATACAGGCGTTGTAGACTAGGATTTTGGTCGCTGTGGTCAATTTACCATTTTCCCAGACGCGCTTGGAGAGTTTTGCCAATGCTGTGGTAGCTTTTCCTATCCTTTTTGTCAGCTCGATGTCTAAAGATTTCGGTCTTGGAGAGACTTATAGTAAGGCTAAACTCTTGACAAGCAGCTGCTAAGGCGTTCACTAGCTTCTGTAGACCTCCTTGTGAGTGAGATACGAGTGCCGCGTCATCGGCAAACAGCAGCTCCCTTATCAAGATACGACGCCTTTTCGTTTTGGCTTTAAGACGTGCCAGGTTAAAGAGCCTTCCATCGGATCTGCTATGGATGTATATTCCGTCTTCCAGGGATTTAAAAGCACTGGATAGTACGACTGAGAAGAAGATGCCAAATAGTGTAGGGGCCAGTACACATCCTTGTTTTACACCGCTCTTAATGGAGAATGGCCTGGAGGAAGAACTTTCAAACTGAACGGTGCCCTGCATATTTTCGTGAAAAGCTGATACTAGTTTTCTTAACTTATTTGGGCAGCCGATTCTCTCTAGTACAGCAAACAGACCGCTTCTGCTAACAAGGTCAAAGGCCTTGGTCAAATCAATAAATGCTATGAAGAGGGGCTGCTTTTGTTCTCTGCTCTTCTCCTGTAGCTGCCGAAGAGAGAAAATCATATCTGTTGTAGATCTACCTGCCCTAAAGCCACACTGCGACTCTGGATAAACACGATCTGCCAGGATCTGTAATCGCTTTAGTAATACTCTAGCAAAAGCCTTTCCGACTATGCTAAGCAGTGAGATGCCTCTGTAATTGTTACAATCAGAGCGGTCGCCTTTATTTTTATAAATTGTAACAATGTTGGAGTCTTTCAATTCCTGGGGGACCATTCCTTGTTCCCAGCACAAGCTTAGCAGTTCATGGAGTGGTTTGATTAGGGCATGTTTTCCAGCCTGAATTACTTCAGCAGGAATGCCATCTCCTCCGGGTGTTTTCCCATGTGCAAGCATGTAATGGCAATGCTCAGCTCCTTTACTGAGGGCGTTTCGTCTAATTCCGTCAAAACTGGAAGTGATGGGAAGTTGGAAACAGCATTTGGTGAGATGGCGTTTTCAATCTGGTAGAGTTCTGCATAGTGTTCAACCCATCGTTCCATTTGCAGCGCACGATCGCTGATGATTGAGCCATCTTTTGACTTGAGAGGAGCACACTTGCTGGTGTGAGGTCCAAAGGCCTTTCTCATGCCCTCATATAGTCCTCTTATGTTACCACAGTCGGCACAAGATTAAATATCTTCGCATAGCTCCTGCCAGTATTTGTTAGCACATTGTCTCGCTACTCTTTGGGCATTGTTACGTGCAGCTCTGAGCCTTTTTAAGTTGCTTGGGGTGGGATCCTTCTTGTAGATTAGCATGGCTGCTCTCTTGTTCGTAGTGGCAGTTTCCATTTCTGGTAGACTAGCTTCAAACCAGTCTTCGCTTTTCTTGGTTTTGTTTCCAAAGACCAGTGATGATGTTTGGTAGATTGTATCACGCATAAACGTCCAGCTTTTTTCTACCTCAGTCACAGAGAAGTTTTTAAAAGCTTCCTCTAATTTGTTCTCAAATTTGGTGCAAAGATCAGGATTTTTTGTGCTAGTAGTATTCAGGCGTGATTTTCTTTTTCCCTGTGATGTGTGGATCTTAGTTGGCAGCAGTCTTGTCCGGCAGGACACTAAAGTATGATCAGTATCACAATCCGCGCTTTGGTAGCTACGTGTCAGCAGTATATTTCCAATGTCCTTTTTTCGTGTCAGTATCATATCCAGCTGGTGCCAGTGCCCAGACCTAGGGTGCCTCCATGAGACACAGTGCTGTGGTTTTGTTCTGAAGTATGTGTTGGTAATGCAGAGCTTATGGTATGTGCAGAATTCAAGCAGTCTTTGTCCGTTCTCATTCATCTTTCCGATTCCAAAAAGCCCAAGACAGTCTGGCCAGGTAGTGTGATCTGATCCTACTCTGGCATTGAAGTCACCTAGAAGGATCATATGTTCTTTTTGAGGAATGTTTGCAATGGCTTCTTTGAGGTCTTCATAGAACTTGTCTTTGTCCTCCTGAAGCGAGCTTAGTGTGGGGGGCATAGGCACTAATTAGAGTGACTTTTCCAGATGCTGTCATCATACTTATGCTTAGTAGCCGTTCCGAGCCACCAACTGGAGGGACTATCATGGGAAGAAGACTGTTCTTGACAGCAAAGCCCACACCATGTATTCGAGTCTCATCCTGTGCTTTCCCTTTCCAAAAGAAAGTGTAGTCAGTCTCGCGGAGCATGCCGTTTTCGGCCAGTCGGGTTTCTTGCAGGGCTGCAATGTCGATATGTAGCCTTTTTAGCTCGTTGTTTATAACTGCCGTCTTCCTTGCATCGTCGATCTGCCTTAGATCATCAGTGAGACCAGGACACATTGTCCTGACATTCCAAGTGGCCAGTCGCATGACAGGGATTTTCTTTTTCAGTTTAATTTTTCTTCTTTTGTTGCTTGGTGCAAGTTTCCAGCCTACTTGTCGTTTTAAACTAAGCTCTAAGGCAGGCTGTGGCGGATCAGCACCTAACTGACTGGGGGCTGCCCAGGTTGAGGCGGGCGGTAGCTGATCAGTGAGGCGCGAAGACCTCTCCCACCGTCAGAGACAACCCGTGGCGTCCATACATTACGCCAATCAAGTTGGACTTATAACCCGTAACTGTTGTCTCCCTTGTTGTTTTAGCCGCTTTGCAGCAGCACCAGAGTTTCCTCTCCGGGGCGCATTCCTGGGCCTTGGATAAAGGGGTCATGGGTGGCCCATGCGTCATGATCCCTCTCTCGACCTTGCTGATGTGATCCAAAGGAACGCATCGCATTACATTTGGCACCAACTCAGTTGCAGAAGCTGCCGGAGGGAATTTCGCAGCTGATACTCCCAACGCCTAAGGGGCTTCACTCCTGATTTCTCCTCGAGGTTGTCTCCCGAAGCCTCAGTACCGCAAGGCAGCGGGGGTTTGAAGTCAGAGTACCCCTCTCCTAGATGAACTGCCTTACTAGGCTGACGAGCTCCATCTGCCCGAATATATATATATGCCAAACTACAGACGATGACCACATATGACCCGTGATGCTGAGCTAATAATTAAATAATTTAAATAATTAAGCTGAAAAGCTGTTTTTTTTAATTTATATTTATTTTTATTTTTTTTTTATTTATTTATTTATTTTGCTGTGGCCGGTCGTAAAGCTCTAAAGTTATTCTGTAGGTACGTAGTAAAGAATGAATAAAATGCATAGACGAATTTATTTTCTAATACAAACTCTTAAATTTCACTTATTATCCGCTTCCCTACCCAAACCGGGCCCAGCAAAATCCATTTCGCATAGGGCCCCACAATGGTTAAGTCCAACCCTGATATATATATATATATATATATATATATATATATATATATATATATATATATATATATATATATATATATATATATATATATATATATATGCCAAACTACAGACGATGGCCACATATGACCCGTGATGCTGAGCTATCTGACCACTTAAATAATTAAGCTGAAAAGCTGGGTTTTTTTTTTATTTATATATATATTTTTTTATTTTTTTTGCTGTGATGTGGCCCGTGACAAAGAAGCAGTAAATGAATATGGCCCACTAAATGAAAAGGTTGTGCTTCATTGGCGTATTAGATAAATATGAAATTATTGTCTGTGTTACTTCCAGGATAAAACTGTTTTGCTCAAAAGAACTGACAACATGTTATTTATAAAGCAAGTTTTGTGTTTAAATCTATTCATCGCGTGCTTACTAGCAGGTAGGTAGATTTACACATTTTATTTAGATTTTTAAAAAAGCCAAATATAAATAAGACTTTAAAAAACAACAACAAAAGCTTTAAAAAACAACAAAAGCTTGTCTAATGGAAGGCATTTTTTCACTATTCGGCGATATAATATTGCTACTGGATAGTAAACCGGATAGTAAATAGTACACCTATTTAATATGCATAAAGTGGACCTCGTTCCATTAATGTCTGTTGTAGAATGTATTAATTTTTATATTAAAACAAAATAATGTGATTAAAAATAGAGCCATTATGAATATGCACCAAACATCGTTTATTATAAAGACAATGCGTGTTAATAACTTAATATAAATAGAAATGAAATTTTACATCATAAATGCGCTTTACATACAGAGCAGCAATGGCTGGCACATTTTTCAATTTATCTTGACCTTTGAGTAGGTTAGTTAACATGTTAAAGTGTTACATTCCTAGACTACTTGATGCTGACCAGACGTCTGTCTAGCTGTGAGGGTATATTTCCAGAGTAGAGATGAACAACTCCCACCCCTTTTTATAAGTGTACTCCATCACATTAAGTTTATTTAAAGACAGGTGACCACAAGTTAAATACTATGGACATAGGTTTAATGTCAGGGTATTGACACTTTCTAGAGGTCACACCTTTCGAGGGAACTGAGTTTGTTTACTTGGTAGTAAATCTTTATTAGGGGGCTGGACTACAAGAGCTACACCTCTACTAAGGTAACCAGGTATATTTCCCACCCCCTTTTATTTGTTTAGTCCATCACATTGAGTTCAGGTAACCACAAGTCAGATACGATGGACGTAAGCACTCTCTATAAGTCACACGAGGGAACTATGTTTGTTTACTTAGTAGTAAATCTTAATTAAGGGGCTGGACTTCAAGCCACCATCTACACGGGTAGAAAAATCTGAATCACGTGGCTGGACTAGAGGACACACCTTTTCAAGTGTGCTGAGTTATTTAAATATAAATCTCAATTATTAAGCTGGACTAAAGATCACACCTAAACGAGTGACCTTAAGCTACACAGAACACAAATCGCGAGATTTCATAGCCCAGTAAGCCAGTAACTTATTATTTTGTAGAAAAAAATCTATATTAGCGTAAAAGACATGACCAGGGCTATCTTTAAATTTTAAATGGAGAGCTAAACACCCCCTACTTTTTATTTTATTTATTTGGACCTTGACACACAATTTATTGATAGACAGAATGAAAAAACTCAACGTGCTAACAAAGGATATTACACTGTCAATAAATATTCCGTTTAAATACTCTTTCTAACGTGTTAACTTGAATATTACTCCTGCAGTTAAGTGTCTTGATTTCATAACGATATTCTTAATAATTTGTGACAGTCAATTAACTCCTTCTTATTACTATTTTTTTTTACTTAAGATGCGTACTTAGCCTTTGTGTATCAGCCCAGGGCGACTTTTACACACCTGACATCCATAGGCTTACTATAATTACTTTTGTAACAGTTACTGAAACCACTAATAAAATCAGTAATAATTAAGGAAGATGTTTCTAACATACGTTCTTTGCATTTAATGTTTCTTATAAAATAAAACAAAGATGTGCATGTTGGCGTGTGTGTAATTTTGCCTTGTATTAAAACCTTTAGAAAGAAAGCTAATTTCATTGTTTAATTCTTAGACTTAATAAATAAAGGAAAACCTTACAGTACATTTTAAGATCGCATACAAGAAATTGAACAATAATACAGCTGTTAGAGCTAGCAAACAAAGAAACAATACGCTGGAGCGTAAAAAAAACAACAACAACCCTTGACCTCTGTAACTAATGGACGCGTATAATTTGTCTATATGCTTGACTGACCATGCCAATGTGTTTTCTTTTTTGACTGACCACCCAACACTATTGCGTGCGTATGCCCAAGGAAAAAAAATGCGTGATGGTAACACAAACAACTATACACACTACACTAGGACTACATACATCCTTTACAGTTGGTGTCATCTTAATTTGTGATAGGCCTATCTGTTTATAAATACTGTTAAGCTTGAAAAAATCAATCAGTAACAGAGTTTAAAACAAGAAGGTATATAAAAGGAAAAAAATTAAAACCAACCAATATAGGTATGTTATTTAACAGTTTCGTAGAATGTTCAGCAACACAAGCTATGTACAAAACACTTAGGTATCCGGCTCCGGCGATATCAAAAAGTACTATCCGGTGCACCCCTAGTTTCTAAGCATCTATATAAAAAATGGTATTATGTTTATTGTTACAACTTTTTACCCAGAATTTATATGTCAATAACTCAAATTTGAAAAACCATCGGAGTTTCACTTAAAGGAAAGAATAAGAAATTTAATTGATAATTATATTGGTCAAGTCTGTTTTTTTATTCTAAAAAACCTTTAAATTGGCTATCTTAATTAATTGTTGTTGGTTTTTTTACAACTCTTAACAATTAAAAACTAGTGTAACTTCAAGAACTAACTTGTTGATCCTAATACAAATTTATACCAAGTGAAGCTAAATACTCAAACAGTAAATAATCCTGAATGTTAAATGTATAAATACAAAATAGCATCACTGTGTACAATATTAGGAGTATCATTAAGCAATAAAATAACAGGTGTGGCGGGATAGTCAATCTTTCGACCGTTCAGGGTGCCGTAATATTTAATATTTGTTCGTTAATGAAATAGGAGAATCGAAGACACGAAAAGTAGACTCTGAATGTAGAAACTACCAGGAAAAATGAACAGACCTTTATCTTTTATAGAGCATGAAAATAAGCCAATATGGTTAATTTGTATAGAACTGTTTGTGGCTTTGGGAGAATTTAGTGAGATTGACTACAGAAATCACCAGATGTCATAGAGTTATTAGAAAAATAGTCAATTCAAACGGAACCATCGTGGCAAGGTGTTACATCAGAACCATGTGATAATATGTTTCTCACTGTAAGGACACTATATTTCTGCGATTAAAAATAATGTTACAAAGCTTATATCACATCACTCTGTCTGTCTGCTAAATAGTTAGAACATGTTTTTTTCTATCATTTTTACGTTTTCGCATTAAGTTAAGACTTTGCAATTATTCATTGAACCTGACCAGACATGAATCAATCAAAACAATTAACCAATTAGTTAATTAATTGTTGGTGATTAATTTGTTCGTTGATATCGAAATAAGGTGAATAAATGCTACTTAATGAGATCTATAGATGTATATGTGGATTTAATCCCCTATTACGTTTCGACACTTTTTTCTCACACTTCCCATTTTAAGATCAAGTTGAAATTTTTGCAAAGCTATTCATAGTGAATGACAATACACAAATGAATCCAAAAATAATAAATTAGTATTCAATTATTAATTAACTGACATAGTTTGAGTTTAGGCACATCGGCACAATTTAGGCCATGTCGTGCCCGTAATCCTTTAAGAATCACTCTCCCTTTACGTAACAAGTGCTAACTTCTATATAGTTAAGTAACTGACATAGAAGAGGGTATCTGACTGCAGGTTGCTTCAGAACGAGATAGCTGGAGATTTTTACAAAGGCCACGGGATACCCAAAAGAAAATCCACCGCCAAAGACAGACGTAGACGGCGAAAAGAGAATCTAAATCGACCACCGATATATAATGGTTACGTTAGCATTGGATGTGGCAAACTCTGTGGGTCGCAGCTGGTGCTTTGTAGTCACGTAAAATATGCATACAAGGCTTGTATAAAGGTATCGAAGAAACCTGCTTCCAGATACCCCTTCCTCCCACCATAGAGATTGGACCGTAGCGCTCTGTCAATACTATAAACATAAAAGTTGCACTATAGAAAAAGTTATTAAATTATTACAATGCTATTCATAAATATTCATAACTTTTTACTTTATATTTTAATAATACACAGATTTTTACAAACACTTAGTAGATTAATTTATTATGGAACTATGGAAGAAAAAAAATGAAATAAATGTGCAGAGGTATGTTTGGTTATTGTGTTTTGCAAGTTTTATTAATTGTTTACACTTTAATTGCGGAGAGCCGTGTAGGTGACTTTTACTTTGTTGACTAAGCTAATAGAGCCAACAATAAGATGGTGCGCCAATGTTTAATTAGGTCTATTGATTCATTAAAACGTGTTAATATTTGCAAAGAAAAAAGAATTTATTGCTGTAAGACTACTGACTTAAGCGGTGTTTTTTCACTTTGACGTCATGAAAAATTTTCATTCATAAAACATTCTAGCCAAAATTAATTTTTCTATAATGAAACATTTTCAAACCGATATAACGGTTGACCTCGTAATTTCCCCTTGTAGCCAATGAATTGATAATTTTTTCAAATTTATATACATATACCTTGAAATTTTAAAGAAAATCGTTAGAGCCGTTTTCGAAATAAAATATATAAATATATATAATTATATATACATACATAGATTTCTCCTCAGCTTTCAATACCATATAGCCACCTTTACCTTTACCTTTACCTATCCCTTATTCTGTTGGACCGTTGGGGCACCAGGCAAGATTTGTCGACCGTCTTTCTCCATTCCTCCCTTTTTTTTGCCTTGTTCAGAACCTCTCTCAATGGCAGGCCTGTCCATTCTTTAATGTTGTCCTCCCATCGCTTTTTCTGTCTGCCTCTTCTTCTTATCCCTGGCACTGTTCCCTGAAGAAAGGTCTTTGCGAGCCCCGTAGATCTCGTAATGTGGCCAAAGGTTTTAAGCTTTCTTTTTTTCACAATAGTAAGCAGGTCGTCATGAGCTCCGATCGCTACAGTAACCCTGTCTCTGATTTCTTGGTTTGTGATGCGGTCTTTGAATGTGATGCCTAGGATCCTTCTGTAGCATCTCAATTCCATTGCTAGGATCCTCCTCTCAAGCTCTGCATTCAACGTCCACGACTCACAAGCATATAAAAATGTGGCCATGACCAGAGAGCGCATCAGTCTAATTTTGGTGCCGAGGGCTAAGCCCTTATCTTTCCATATTATTTTAAGTTTTGAAAGGGCTGCTGTGGACTGTGCTACTCGGGCCAATAATTCGGGTTTTGCTCCCTCATCTGAGACAATAGCTCCGAGGTATTTGAAGCTGTTAACACTAGTGAGCTTTTCACCTCCAATACTGATGCCTCTTTTAAAGCCCTGCTGGCTATTGGTCATAATTTGAGTTTTTTCGGCATTTATTTGCATGCCATATGCTGCGGAAGTCTTGTCAATGCGCATCACCAGGTCAGCTAGTTCTTCTTCTGTCCCTGCTAGGCCGTCAATGTCATCTGCGAAGCGCAAGTTAGTAATTCTTCTTCCTCCAATGCTAACAGTACCTTCATAGCCCTCGAGGGCATCTTCCATTATCCTTTCAAGGAAGATATTGAAGAGTGTTGGTGACAGTAGGCAGCCTTGTCTTACTCCAACTGTGGTTTTGAACCAGTCCCCAATATTATTGTTGAAATACACCGCACTGGTGGCCTCCTTGTAGAGGTTCTGGATAACTTTGATTATGTTTTTATTAATGTTGTACTTTTCCATTGTCGCCCAGAGTGCTCCGTGCCATACTCGATCGAAAGCTTTCTTGAAATCAATAAAGACATGGAAAAGATTCTCTTGGTGTTGTAGATATTTCTCACAGAGTATTCTGAGGTTTAGGATTTGCTCTGTTGTGCTGCGACCTTGTCTAAAACCTGCTTGTTCTTCTGATATGATGTTGTCTGCTATCGGTTTTAGCCGGTTTAATATGATTTTTAACAGTACTTTGCTGGGATGACTTATGAGGCTGATGGTGCGATAGTTTTGACAGAGTTGTAAGTTGCCTTTCTTTGGAAGGGTTATTATGAGTGATTGGGTCCAGGGTTTGGGCCAATCTCCTGATTGCCAGATCTTGTTGCAAATCATATAGAGTGCGTTTATCATAGTTTCTCCTCCCGCCTGAAGAAGTTCGCCAGGAATGTTGTCAACTCCGGCCGATTTTCCCTTTTTCAGGGCTTTTACTGCTGCTGCTACTTCCGAGCGAAGAATCGGATAGTCGTCAATGTTGGAAACTGTCGGGACATTTAGTATCTCTGGATCTCCTGAGATTTCAAAGTTATACAACTCTGAACAGTATTCCGTCCATCTTTTCAACACATCTTTGTCCTCGGTTAAGCATTTGTTGTTTTTGTCTTGTATTGTGTTGGTTCTTCCATGCTTTGAAGTAGTGAGGTCCTTTACTAATTGGTACGCTTTTTTGCTGTTGTTTCTATTAAGTCCCTGTTCAATTTCTTGACACTTATTCTCTATCCACTTTTTCTTCGCTTCTTTCATTCCCTTTCTAATCCGTTTGTTGACGCTTTTGTATTCTTGGACATATTTTGGGTCGGACAGCTTTTTCCCTTTAAGCTCCCGTCGCTTGTCACAGAGTTGGAGTATATCCTCTGTTACCCAGGGTTTTTTGGGCGGGCGGAGCTTCCCTAATATTTCCAGGGCTGTATCTGTGACTGGTGTGTTTAGCATATTGACTTGCGTATCAATATCCTGGTCATTGGAGTCCAAGATGTTGAGGGCTGCAAAGCGTCCTCCTACTTGTGCCTCGAATATGGCAGCTACTTGGGGGTCTTTCAGCTTGTCCAGGTCAAATTTTATCCTGGTAGGTCCTTGTTTTGTTACCTTTTTTAGGTGTACTTTAAGGGTCGTCATAACAAGGTCATGGTCGCTTCCAATGTCAGCTCCAGGAAAACTTCTTGTTTTAGCTGTATGGATGCTTGTCTTAAAACGCTGTTGCACCATGATATAGTCGATCTGGTTGTGGTGCTCTCCGTTCGGACTGTGCCATGTGGTTATACGCGATTTTTTGTGGCATCCTAGTGTGTTAGCCAGTAAGAGATTGTTGTATTTCGCAAATTCTAACAGTCTTCGACCTCGTTCATTGGTTGAGAGGTTACTGTATTTTCCACAAGTGCCTTTCCAGGTTTGATAGGAGTCACATCCTACTTTGGAATTCCAGTCTCCTTGTACAACAAGGATGTCCTTTTTCGGGACCTTATTGACCACTTCCTGTAATTGATCATAAAACTCTTCTACTGCCTCATCGTCATATGTTGATGTAGGAGCGTAGGCTTGAATGATGGTGATATTGAAGGGTGATGCCTTTAAACGTATGGAGATGAGTCGGCTGGATATAGGGTAACAATTCACAACGCAGTTGTTGTAGTTCCTGTGTACAAGAAATCCTACTCCTTGTTCGTGAACATCTGGTAGTCCACTGTAGTACAGTTTATGGCCATCTTCTGTTGTTGTTTCACCTATGTTTTTCCATCGCATTTCAGAGAGTCCTATGATGTTGAAACGGAGTCGGTTAAGTTCATGTGTGAGCTCTTCAACTTTTCCTTCGTCTCTTAGTGATCTCACATTCCATGTTCCTATGGTGATTTTATTTCTGGTATTTATTTTAGTTTTGCATGGACCAGTAGTATACTTCTCACCCCCGCCCTGGTCTGTAACGGTAGGCGCGGCCCTTGGTAACCCGGGCGACGGCCGAGCCGGTATGGGTTTATTAACGGTCATCATCTCATTTGGTGTAACAAGGGCTGTTTACTTGCATGGCGGCGCCCATCCCTCTCCATGCTGACCACAGCCGAATGCCTCCAATTAGGTGGATCGCCTTGGTCCTGAACACGTGGCCGTTGTAGTCCATCCTGGGACTCTTCCGCCCTGGCCGGAGACCTTAATCTAGAAGGCCTTTCGCCCAGTGGTGCCATGTTATCACCACCCCCTCACATGATTTAGTCCGCCAGCTGAAGCGGTTTTCCAGGGCATGGCGCTTGGAGCCACATGTGAGAGATTTAGGGGTTGGAAGGGGACCAGTGAGGCCGTCCACCTAAAGGTGCAGCATGCCGGACCATCAAAGGTACTACCCCTTTCCAATACCCCCTTATGCCCCTATACAGCCACATCTAATGATAAACAAATGAGTAACTTAAATGTAAGCCCTTACTTACAAGCATGGGTTCTAAACTTTTTAACCCAACGATCCCAGTATGTTAAAGTCAACAACACCAAATCGTCAACTCGAATACTATGTACGGGTGCTCCACAAGGTTGTGTACTTTCTCCTGTACTATACAGTCTTTACACTAATGACATAAGAAGCATCTATGACTCAGTTAAACTCATTAGATTCGCTGATGATACTGCCATAGTCGGTCTTATTTCAGGAGACGAAACTCAGTATCGAAACTCGATAGAAGAGTTTACAAATTGGTGCACCGACAACTCTCTAGAACTGAATGTCACAAAAACTAAAGAACTTATAATAGATTTTAGAAAGAAAAAACAAACTGTACGTGAACTGCAAATAAACACTACATCAATAGAACAAGTGAAGGCATATAAATATCTAGGCGTTATCATCAACAACAAGCTTTCATGGGAAGACACCTTGGAACTCTGACAAAGAAAACTGCCCAAAGACTCTTTTTTCTATACTAACTCAATAGCTTTAAGCTAAACAAGAAGATCCTTGAGACTTTTTACGACTATACAAAATCTGCTAATATACGGAATAACTTGTTGGCAAGGCAACGTCTCATCTAAATTATTGCGACGTCTAGAAAACATCATTTAAAAAGCATCAAAAATTACACTCACATTACCACATTTAAAGGAACTTTTTGAACAAAAGTGCCTAAAAAAAATCGAAAAATCTTGCAAGACAACGGCCACCCGCTCCATCAGAACTACGTCAGGTCGTCGTGAAGTGGGCGACTACTGTCAATCAAAACAAGAACGGAGCGGTACAAAAACTCGTTCGTAACTCACTCGGTCAGACTCTATCACCGCCACTCATTGATCAGAGAACATGAAATGCACCAAGATGCCTGTGTGCAGTCGCTGAATGAACTCTTTATGTTGTGTCTGTTGTATTTATGTGTATTTTTCTGTTGTGTTGTCTTTATTTGAGAAAAGAGTCCTTGTAATCACAACAAATTCCCGTAAGGATTAATAAAGCAGTCTTAGTCTTACATACATACAAGAATGGGATTAATTCATAGGTGTAGCCGGTGGAGGTTTGTGGTTCAACCCCCCCCCTCCCCCCGAAATGAAATCCCCCCATTTTTTTTTGGGGGGGGGGGGGTTGGAACTAAGTGACTGATTTTTGGCTTTGATTTTGTTTATTTTAGGAGAGATTTTAATACTAAACCATCACTTGCCCTAGCGCAGCAAAGGGAGATTTAAGTTTAAAACCCCCTACCAGGGGGTTTTGCAGTTAAACCCCCTCATTTAAAAAAACCTCGTTTCTATTTAAAAAAATGCAAACAACAATCCCCAAATTCCAAGAGCATAGCTAAGGAAGATTTAGATTTTAAACCCCCCTCCGAAATTTACGATACCCCCCCTCTTCTGCATAAAATAAGAAAAGTACCAATTAAAAATGCTATGAGCCTTGCCAAAGGGGTTTTGAGTTTAAACCCCCCTTCAGCGGGATTTGAATTTAAAATATACCTCTTAAATATAAAAATAAAGTAAATTATACACTAAAAGTCTTTGAGCGTAGCTAAGCCAATGGGGGGTTTTAAGTTTAAACTCCCCTCGTCCAGATGGCTTTTTTAAAGTTTAAAGTTTAAAAACCCTCCAGATGGTTTTGAGTTTAAAATCCCCATACAGAGGGTTTTGATGTTGAAAACCCCCTTTTCAATATTATTCTAAAGCAAATTACTCTACCAAATTCTATGAGCGTAGCTAAATGAGGCTTTGAAATTTAAAAAAAAAATGCTCCAAATATTTTTTTGTTTAAAACCCCTCAACCGATGATTTTGACGATAAAACTTTCCTTTTCAATATAAAGTCTAAAGCAAACTAGTCACCTAATTCCAAAAGGGGAGCCAAGAGAGGTTACAAATTTTTACCAGTAGCTGGTCTGAAAAAGACTAAATGTGGCTCAACAAAGATAGCTAAGACGATTTTTGGAGTCAGTTATAGAGATCGTGTCTCAATCAAGGAAATCCTTTGCCGAACTGGGAGTCGACCCCTTAGTAAGGTTTTCACATGAGGTTTGAGGGACTTGTACTCCGACAAAATGAATTACTCATAATAAGAGTTACGATGACATGGAGGCCAATACGAGGAAAGCGTAAACAGGGACATCCTAGTACAACTTCACGACACACTTTCATGGTGGTTCTCAGAGCAGGTGGGGAGAGGCTTCAGACGTTGCCAGTGATTTTTTTTTTGGAAACAGCTTTCCGCCCCGCGCTGTGGGAGCTCCCAGCGCTCCCAGACTCCCTTGCTGTCAAGAGCGGGGATTTTACAAATTTTCCACTTACTGCAGGAAGAACCTATTGCAGGATACAATAAACGTCTTCAAAAGAATGAAGGCTAAGTACGTAATAAAGATTAATTATGTGTGTGTGTAAACACACGTATATATTTTCGCGGGATAATGAATGTATACATCTCATAATATGTATTTTGTTGGCTTTCAATACCGGAAATAGTGCTTGGCGGCGGGGCTTGTCAGCAAGGGGGAGTCTACAGTTTTTCCAAGAACTCCACACTACCTATTCTCGGATATAATAAACATCTTCCCGAAAGAATTAAGTGTCAGAATGTAATAAGGATTAGTGATATATATACACACAAACACACACACACACACACACATATATATATATATATATATATATATATATAATTTATGATTTAATTTTAGCGTATCAGACATACAGATAGACAGAAAGAGTGAGTTCTTAAAAGTAGGGCCAATACAAACATACTATTTGAATATTTCATTGTTGTTTTTTTTCTAACAGGCTTTTTAAATATTTTTTATTATCAGACAATAACGAAGATAAAATATATACAGATGTTTATTCTGTTAACCATCCATTTCTACGACAAGACGGAGAATGCAAAAAAAGTGGAATTTTATTTCATTACATCAGACTACTAGGGGTAAAGTATTCAACTTCATTGTGTTAAATAAGTCATAGCATTTATATATCACTGGCGGATCCAGTGGGCGTTAGGGGGCTGGGTGGATGAATTTTAGTAAAGCATTCACACAATTTGTATACAAATTTATTACTTTTGTTAATAATATGTACTAATTATTTATATTTGGACCTTTTTTTAGATTATTTCGCCCCCCCCCTTTTGGTGGAGCGGAGAGGGTCGATGGCATCAATCCCGCCTCCCCCCCCCCCCCCCCGCACAATAAACTTTTGAGTGGGATATTTCTATGATTAAAACTTGTAATTGATATTTTAACCAATCTTAATATTATGTCGTTCCCCTGTTGGCCAATGGGGTGAGGTTGGGGGGCGATTACATCGAATGCCCTTCACACCTAATATTTTTGAGAGGGTGGGGGGGGGAGGTTCCTATTTTATGGATAAATTATAGTTTGTTAACAAAATCTATTGTAATTACCATGTTCTGTAGTGGCTTATTGGCTGCGCACCAGCGCACTAAAATGGACTTAATAAATTAAAGGGGGAAGAGGAAGTGCGATGATTGATGGTTGTTGATACTGGCCTTGCTTTGTGATCTATTGTATTATCATTGTTCACTTGCCGTTGAATTGCTTCTTTTAAATGTTATAACATTGGTGTTATAAGTGGGATCAATGGTGACTCACGAATAGGAGGTAGTTTAGTAATGGCTTCTCCTATTTTGAAACTAGACCATCTCTTGATTAAAGAGCTAAAACAAGCGCATCGGTACTGAGGTCTAAAGCTTTATGGAAGCAAGGAGACACAGCTCGTCTCCGACAAGCCCTGATTGAGGAAGAAGAAGACCCGGACAGTTATTAATTTAACGTTGGGCCAGATATAACTGAACTCCTAGGTAAGATGCAAAAAAACATGGGCGCAATGAGGATAGAATTTCAAGAAAAATTGAGTACAATGCAGGTCAGGATAGAAAAGATTGGCACACTGTATTAAGAAATAAAGGAACACTGAAGAGTAACCTAAAACAAGGCTTTATTAAACTAGAACGACACATGAACTGACGAAAGAGACTTGGACAGTAACACACTAAATCAATGTTGAAAACACATTCTCTCGAAGTTACACAAACATAAACAAATAGTAAATATTTCAATACACACACTTAATATAGGAATTAGAACAATGCAGGACAAAAAAGACGCACTAGACACAGGGATCAGGACTAGAAAAAGACATAGGAGGTTCAAGTTAGAGAAGGGCTCAGCAAGGCACCGGTGACTATTAAAGGGTCAATTTTACACGAAGCGTTTGGAAAGATAAAACTCCCTGTGTTTGATTGGTCCGCCATCCGATCAGTCTACAGAAGACAGTTTGAGACAGTTTCTTATGTCAACAAGTGGGGCAGCGAGGAGAAAAAAGGGACCGCTCTAGTACTGGCCCTTAAAGGAAATGCTTCCGAAGTACTCCAATCCATTCCAAACCAGCAGGACTACGATGCTCAAGTCCAGGCTATGGAGCTTTGATAAAAGACGAGCACTTATAGGAAGTTTATGGGGTCCAACTGAAGACCAGGCAACAGCGGGTCAGTGAAACCCTACAAAAGATAAAAAAGGACATTGAACGACTTGCCCATCTAACATACACCACAGAAGCACAAGAGTTCCTAGAAATAAGTGTCACTGATGCCTTCATCGATGCCGTTCGAGACCCAGAGCTAAAGAAAGTTGTTAGAGTCACTGGCAAGCGTAATGCAAGCAAAACCCTTGAGTACGCATTGTCCTATTACATCCAACAACATTCATTGTGGTCGGAAACTGGCAATCCAGGAAGAAGATTTAACACAAGTGCTCAGACGGATGACGGAGGTTCTCGAAGAGTATAAGCCGAGCCGGTCACAAGGAGTTCATCGTGAGATCAAGGTCCGTTGCTGTATTTGTGATGAATCTGCATTGAATATAGCGGCCCGTTTCCTGAGACACTAAAAGGCAACAGATATATTCTAGTAATAATGGTATATTTTAGTAAATGGCCCGAGGCTTTCGCGATATCAAACCAAGAAAACACAACAATAGTAGATATTTTGGTGGAACATCTAATTAGCTGCTTTGGTGTACCTATGGAACTACATTCGGATCAAGAAAGCAACTTTGAATCCAAACTATACCAGGAGATTTGCAAAATCTTAAAAATTGAAAAGAGTCGAAGAACACCACTTCACCTTCTGTCAGACGGGATGGTGGAACGCTTTAATTGCACGTTGATAAACACTTGGCTAAGATGACTGTAGAAAAGCAAAACGATTGGGATGACTACATTTCTCTATTACTCATGTCTTATAGAGGAGCAGTTCATGCAACCACTGGTTATACGCAAGCCAAATTATTATTTGGTCGGGAACTTCGGCTGCCAGCATACCTCTTATTTGGGCTGCAAGAAGACAAACAAACGGGAGCTAGCAAATACCTACCAGAACTTAGAAGGAGTCTTAAGAAGGTTCATGCACTTGTACGAATGGGATAAAAGACAGTAGTGACCTCATGAAGACCAGATACAATAGAAGGGCCAATTCTACTGGGTTTGTAGAACATGATCTCGTTTGGCTGTACTACCCAAAGATAAAGAAGTGAAGATCGCTTAAATTACAAAAGGATTGGGAAGGTCCATATGGGAATGTGAAAAGAATCAACGAAGTGGTATACCGTATCTAGAGGTGTCCTCGAACTAAATGCAAGGTGGTACACGTTGATCGGTTGTACCATTATTGTGGAGAGGAGAGAGGAACAGAGTCTATTGGGGAATAACAGACATAAGAAAAGGGGAATGTAATAACCATGTTCTGTAGAGGCTTTATGGCTGCGCACCAGTGCACTAAAATGGACTAAATAAATGGAAAGAGAGGAAGAGGAAGTGCGATGTTGGATGGTTGTTGATACTGGCATTGCTTTGTTATCTATTGTCATTGTTCACTTGCCGTTGAATTGCTTCCTTTAAATGTTACAACACTATATAATATAAGCTACATATTCACATTTGATTCTATTTGTATATTATGTCACAACAAACTCTAATCTTAAGTTTTATCATTAGTTAATATTAAATGAAAAAGGGTTATACCAGGTGGGAGGGACGATACATGCAATCGTCCTCCCTCCAGCTTACAAATCAAAACTTTTTCTTTTTGTATTTTAGTTAAATTACAAAATTTATAAACTCTGTCTCTAATATAATTTACATATGCTCTAAATTAAATTCTTATATCGAGTCGCCCCACTCCCTATTCTTTTATGCCAAATGCAATCATTAGCAGACATTATAAAAATGAGCGTGGATTAATCGTTTTCACTCTACTGCCCCTTCGCCTTTCCAGACGAAAACATGACGTTTTAAAACAGAATAGTCAAATTTGGCGACAGAGTTTATGTAATTGCACTTGATTTTATCATAATTGTTTTCAGAAAGACTTTGTTTTGGAAAATTTAGAAATCATACAAAATTTTTCAGTATAAGAGTAACAATTGAGATTAGTTCTGGACCCAAATATTCTTTTCCTAGTCGCCTTTTTCCAACCTTTACTCAATCTGATATTTTTCTATTGTATAAATAAATTGGGGACTATAACTCACAATTTTTGCTTGAATTCTAAAAATGCAAAAAAATTTAGAGTAGATTCTATTTGGTCCATTTAAATTATCCTCCCACTTCCGAATTTTTTTGTTTTTAGCTTTGAATTGTAGTTCTGAAAAAAACAAAAGCTCAAACAGGCCTACTAATCAAAATGATTCACTTATAATCACTTACGAATGAGCTTTTTAAAAAATATAATTTTTCAAATTTTTAATATTCGGCGATAATGCTCAAAGCCTAATACTAAAGCTGTGAGGTCGCCTATCTTTTCAAGTAACAAATCGGTTGTATTTGCAATGTAGTAAGGCCCTATAAATTCATATTAAAATATTTTCTAAGTAAAACATTTTTCAAAAGGTTCTTGAAAATTAGATATTTTTAGCGTTTAACCATCGTTAAGTGTATGTATTATGCTGACCAAAACAAGCCTCATGCAAGAGCCTTGCTTAAGATGAAGATAATATTACAATAAATACGCCTGATAAAGATATACTTAAGCTAATTGTGCCTCGATTGTCTGTCACACTTCAGGATCGGCCCTCGCCCCCATTTTACTTTATTTTACTTAATTTGACCTGCCTTTTTTAATAGGATGAATAATATGCTGTAGATGTCAAGATAATGCGTATCTGCAGTGAAGAATGCAAGAAAAAGCCTGGCGTCGTGGCGACGGCCACCAACATGACTGTTTTTAGTTCGGCTAAGAACACCGCTTTTTATATATTTCATATATATATATATATGCATAGGGTTGGGGTTCACTGGGCGATAGGGCTAGGGTTTGCAAAAACATCGCCCCCCCCCACTACTCCAAAATTCTTGGTCCGCAAGTCATATATATATATATATATATATATATATATATATATATATGTAATATATAAGAGTAAAGAAGAAATTTAACTTCTACTATTTGTTTGTCAAAATCAGGAAGGATGTCAATCTGATAGCAAAAAGCCAATATTTCTTGATGGAAATATCAGTTTTCTATGGATTGACTTACAAAGAAGATGTACTGGAAAGATAAATTGTAACATGGAAAATTTTGCCCTGCCTACTTTATATTTTAGATGTGCTACAGATAGTAGAGATGTATTAGCATCACATTTTGATGTGGCTTATTCCTGTATACCATCGAGTGAGTAAATCTTGCATTTATATAATACTAGACATATCTTACCTGCGACCCGCGGGTTTTTATTTGCGTATCATTTTCGATATAGTCACTGAGAGTGTTTTGTAAACAATTAAACGAAATAATTTTTAGTACGCGTTTCATGAATGAATATAGGCCTATCTCAACACGGCTTCGCATCTTTCGTAAACGAATGTATTAAAAATGCTTTGAAAACCAAATTTGAATGTTAATTTGATCAAGATATGAAATGAATGGACTATAATTAGTATGTTCATGTGTTAAAGTATAAAACTATCTGTGCGAAGAGAAGTTATATTATCTTAGAGTTGAATTAGAGTTTTAGACCTACGAATGGAAAGATGTGTAACATTACGGTATTGTCTTATGAAAGAATCTTCGCTAGGAAATCTATAGTCACAGATATAGGGAACTAATTTTTGTAAAAAATGCTTTTGAAACACAAATTTAAAGGTTCATTTTATTATATAATGAAATAAATAGACATTCTTTTGTATTTTCATGTGTCAAAGTAAAAAACTATCTGCGCAAAGTGTATTTCTTAAAATTGTTCTAGATCTAAAATCCTTTCGATCTTTTCTCATGTAAACAAGCCTAGATCCATAAATACTATTCTTCACTAATCAGTAAGATTGGACAATTACTTAGGAGCCCTATCCGTTTATCTGGACAATTGGTGTTAAATATGCTTGTTTTCAGATAACGAAAGTATTATTTAAACAGCATCATGAGAATGATCATGTCCGATCATTTTTTTTTACTTTTACTGTTGAGGATGTGACGATCCGTCCGCTGAGCAAAAATAATCGACCTCATTTAATTATTTAATTCTTGTCTGATATAAAAGCCATAAAAAGGTGTGTGTCTAGACTATTTTCCACCTCTCACTTACTTTATTGCATTCACTTTCCTAAGCCGCGCCACATCTTCAACTCGTCAACTTCACCATCTGGACTATGTTTCTGTAATTCTATTCCAGTGTGATGTTTATCAATTTTATTGACTTTCTCGATCGCTGAGACGATCTGAGATCCTTTCACCTTGCGAGTCGGCCAGATTATCCCCCTCACCTTTTTATCGTCTAGACCCTGAGCGTACGTCACGCTTGTTCTATGGCTAGGTGCTCTTACGACCACTATTTTCGAATAAGAGGGAGGCGCTAATCTTGACCGGATGTCATATTTACTTATCACGTGATTGATTTATCACATGCTTTACGGTCCCTCCCTTATTTCCGGCGAAGCGGCATAGAAGTCTCAAACTTCACCAGTCAGTGCAATCTCCCCATTTACTATAGAACGTTGAGGTTCATTTATTTACAGATTCTTTTAGTTGTACCCCCTTATTCTATTCACTTGGACTTGTGGTAAAAATAATGTTAATTGCTGCAACTTTTTTTTTCTTTATTTCATTTATCTTTAATTTGTTCATTATGTCTATTTCTCACAGTCGAAAGTGAGGAACATAATTATTTCATGTGTACATATTTATTTGCTGTATATATATTTCATGTGTACATATTTATTTGCTGTATTAACTTTTTTCCACGTCAACATTATTGTTTCTAAAGTTCTAAATTTATCATTGACACAATCTTGTATATAGTTGTAAAATGCTTTTTCTTTTATCTCGGCTGATCGACTTGATCTTTTAACGCAGTAACTCTGCGCTTAGAAAATAATCACATGTTATTTCCCCTTGCCCATTTTGTTAAATAAAGAGTAGCGCCCCTCAAACGGACACTTCTGCATTTCTTTTGCTTAAGTGTCATTTCAATGTTCATGGCAGACGGCCTAATGTAAAAAAAGAATAACGTTGTGGTCATAGATTACTCTACACTGTCACATTTATGTATGAATTCCTGATGCTTATTACTATGACTCCCTGAACTCTTGTTCCAGTTCCTTTATTTCTGTTAGTCCCATCATTTCTGGGATTGACAGTTAAACCTGAGTCTATAATCTAGATCGCGGAGGAAGGAACCTCTTCATCAACGAACCCTGAGAGCTTAGCTCTCCATCTCAAGTCAATTCTCAGCCCACGCAGTCTGCTTCTTCATCGTTGATTTAGCCCCGCCACCGCTGCATTCCTCACATTTCGAGGAAGTTCAACAGCGACGGGGCCATTCTAATTTCAACTGGAGTTTTCAAAAGGAGCTGGCAACTCCCAACACTGATACTCATGCAAAAGGATTTGAACAGTCTACAGCACCAAGGCAGTGGGATAAGAATCTGAGAGGACAGCAACTAATGTAATTGTTATTGTAACTGCTCTCTTAGTATAAAAAAAAATAAGTAACAAAATGTGCACTAGTGTCCTTCTTCAGTTTCATATACTGGACACATAGAATACACGTCCAAATTAGTATAAAAAAAATAATATAATCAAACCACAGATTCAATAATTCCAATTAAATATAAATAAGTCCATATGAAATATACGTCCTTCCTTGCTGAGGACAAAGTTGGAACTAGCTTAATTTGAGTTTAATATTTCTCATTTCCCCTTTCGACTCAGATTTTCTCGTAGCATCACCTTCTTAACCCTAGGTGAAAAAAATTCACTAAATTTCTAATGAGGCTGTGACACCGATGAATGATCATATTACTGTGTTTTAAATGTTTTCTGAATAGTTTGCATTTTTATTGCGGAGAGCCGTGTAGGTGGCTTTTAATTTGTTGACAAGTCTAATAGAGCCTACATGAAGACAGTGCGCAAAGGTTTGATTAGGAGTATTGATTCATTAGAACTTGTTCATGTTTGCAAAGAAATGTTTTAGTGTACTGCTGTAAGCCTAGTGACGTAAGCGGTGTCAAGTTTTTTTTCCTTTCTTGCTGTAGGCCGGATTTGTCTGATTTTGATGCCGATGGCTATGTCTTTACTTTCCATGTTATTTAATTGGACTGTGCAATTCGGGCCAGTAGTTCAGGTTTCGTTCCCTCATCAGAGGTATTTAAAACTACTGACACTAGTCAGTTTTTCACCTTTAATAATATACTGATGCCCCTTTTAAAGCCATGTTGGCTATTGGTCATAATCAGACTGATGCGCTCCCTGGTAATGGTCACATTGTATATACGTGTGTGTCTTTGACGCTGACTGCAGAGCTAGAGAGGAAGATCCTAGCAATAGAATTGAGATGATACAGAAGGATCCTAGGTATAACATTTAATAACCGTATCACAAACCAAAAGATTAGAGACAGGGTTACTGCAGCGATTGGACCCCATGATGACCTACTAACTATACTAAAAATCTATGGCCATATTACAAGGTCTTCGGGGCTTGCAAAGATCTTCCTTCAGGGAACAGTACCAGGAAAATAAAATATATAAGAATATATAATATTGTTACGATCTTCTCTATTCGTCCTTCTGTAAACTCTGCTCAGCACAGCTCATCTAACACAAGAACTTGACAACAAGAGTTTCAAATAACAATGTGGCGGTTTATTTACAAATACATCAACAGCTAATACAACACAATTAGCTACACTAACTTCAAATATTGTCACTGATATAGTGTATTAGCAACAATTAAACAAAATGTTATATATAAAATGAATGCGTGAATGTTAGAATGTTATGTCCTGCGCATGCGTGACCTTTCTGTGGTGATAGTGTAAGAAGCGCGAGATATTATAAAATGCTATGAAATGTAGGTTAAAACGGAGCATTGCAGCATTAGGGAACGAGTTTATCTAAATATGCTTTTGAAACACAAATTTGTAGGTGAATTTTTTAATAAAATGAATGGACTATATTTTGTATGTTCATGTGTTAAAGTAAAAAACTGTTTGCGAAGAGCAGATGTATCATGTAAGAATGAGATCTAGATCTAGGCTTCCTTTCGGTCTTGTCTCATGTCAATATTGCACTACGACCCAGAATACTTTCATAGAGTTGGTCAACTTCTTTTTGGATGGAATTAAGTTTGTTTTGGGGCTACTTTACATATTTTACATTTCCAGTTAGTATCCACGGAACATTTATGCCAAGTTTTATCAAGATTGGTCACAAGATTTTGATTTATATTCGGGCCATACCTACATACATACATATATACATACATACATACATTCATACATACATACATACATACATACATACATACATACATACATACATACATACATACATACATACATACATACATACATACATACATACATACATACATACATACATACATACATACATACATACATACATACGCCTTACTTTTTGCTTTATAATACTTTATATTATACTAGCCTGACATTACCCGCGGCCTGCGGGTCTTAGTTTGTGTATTTCTAATCTAGTGAATTGGATTTAGATCTATGTCAAACTTAGCTAATGATCCTTTCAAGTTTTTCCTTTCAAGTTTTTCTCTTTTGACACGAAAATAAAAGTAGTTTTCCGAAAAAGGGTTCACAAGTTAAGCCGATACATTCATATCAAATATAAAATACTACGGAAACTGGTTTACTCAATGTATCAAGTTTCTTCAACAGAGATAAATTTAGATATTAAAACGGGTTTACCTCATTAGTTAAAACGTTTTGTACTTTAATAGAGATGCAACTAGGTACCTTTTGTCTGTTTTTAGGGCCCTGCGGTTGTGGTAGGGACATTAAACACACACTACGGTCTTCGTCATAAACTAAGGAACATTTATGCAAAGTTTTATCAAATATGTTTATGTATTTAAGTATCAAACTATCTTTGCGAAGAGTATTTCTATCATCTTAGACTTAGATCTAGATTTAGGTTTAGAGAGATTTTAAGTTCTGCGCATGCGTAACCTTTCGGTCTTGACTAATGTAAGAAGAGCGATGAATGGGACTATAAAGTACGCCAGGACGTCTAAATTCACAGATATAAGGACGGAATTTATGTAAAAATGCTTTTAAAACACAAATTTGAAAGTTAATTTCATTAAATAATGAAATCTATGGGCTATATTTAATTTACAAGTGTCGCAGTGAAAACTATATTTGCAAAGTGTAGTTATTAAAATTAGATTTAGATCCTTTCGGTCTTGTCTCATGTAAACATGCCCATATGACCTAGATCCATGAACGAGTAATATTTTCATATAGTTGGGCAACTTATTTCGCTAGATCACCAGGTGTTCTTCAGCTGATGGAAGGCTGCTCGAGCTTTACCAATACGGGTTTTGACATCTGCATCTGTTCCTCAATTGTTGTCTTGGATATTGCAGAGATAGTTGAAGCTTTCCACCTCTTCCAGCACCTCACCTTGGACTATAATGGGTGTGTTGTTGGATGCCTTTATCTTGAACACCTTGCTCTTCCCTCTTTTTATGGTAGGCCTAAGACCCATTCTAGCTGAATTGTCCGCAACGACGCTTATCTTTTCCTGTATCTGCTGTTGTGTGGAGAAAGAATAGCCAGCTCTTCTGCAAATCAATCTTCTTAGCACCGATGTAAATCTCTCAAAAGTACAATCTGGATTGTATAGTTGTCGGATGTATGTGTTCATGAATTTCAGACCAATTACTGGTCATCAGACTTGTAATTTAAAGTCCAAGGACCCCATCTGGTTCTGGCTTCAAGGGCTTAATACTGGTAGTAGCGTTAGTTAATGGTTGGAATCTGATGTTTTGTAGGTCAAAATTTAATGTTTGAGATTAATTAATTTGCGACAAATGATATTTTATTAACAGCGGAAACATCAATTATACCTATTTATAGCTTGAATCTTAGATCGTACCGAAGCATAGGTTAAATTGATGTCTTTAGGCCTATTATTGAGATTTAGTTTTAGATCTTCAGTTAAATAGATCTTAGAGCATTAGGAAAACCAAATACAGAAGAAAGAAAAACTCATCTACACCCTCGCTACCCCCAAAATAATAAATCAATAAACCATGTTTTCGACTGTTTTGAACAACCTGGTCAGATAGATGTAGTGGGCCTACACATGTAGTCCTAGTGTAGTGTGTATGGTTGATGGTGTTGACCATCACGCGTTTTTTTTCTCTTGCGCATACCAACAGTGTTGAGTGGTCAGGGAAACAATAACACATTGGCATGGTCAGTCAAGCATGTAGATCTAGTTTACCCATAAACTAGTTACAGAGGTCAAATGTGTCTTAACACTCCAGCTTATTATTCCTTTGTTTGCTAGATTTAACTCACAAATTATTAAGAATATCGTTATCAAATCAAGACACTTTACGCAAGAGCAATATTCAATTTAACAAGTTAGGATCTATTACAAATCAAATTAATGATTGATCCAAACTAATTGATACTGTTATAACCCCGCCATGCACACCGCCATCCAAGATAGTGCAGAAGGTGCGCACTATTAGTGACCAGACTAGGAAGGATGTTGACATGAGAGAGAGAGAATGATTTCCCTCCAAGTCTAGAGCTGATATAAAGATGCTGTGTTCAAGGCAGATGTCCTATGTATTTGTCATATCTCCGTGTAAATAAACATCTATGTCTCGTTGAGTTGCTTCCCTTAAGTTATTACACTACAATTACGCATAATTTAGGCCTAAGCTTTGTTTGTTTAAAGTATTTATTTTTACTTTTCTTGTTTGTTATGTAATAGAATTTCTATACTACTACTACTTTATTGTTGGATAATTTATTTTTGAAAGATAAAAACAATGCATTCATTTTATAATCACAATGTGTATATATTTTCACAGCAGGAGATTCTGTATACAACGTTAACATTAATAAAACAGTCATTAATACAGATTTAGGTAAATCTAAATATCTAATATATAATGACTTATCGAATGACAGTAATCATATAGTCTGTACAATAAAAGCAATAGAAAATAAAAATATTTCAATTCAATTGCTGTATGTTGATTGGAACATGGCCCCAAAGTGTGATGATTCACAAGAAAATGTCTCCGTAGGGAATACAGTTTACACTTGTAAGAACAGGTTAGTTTATATAGCTACGTCTTTCTTTCTTTTTGTTTTTTTTTGTTTTATTTATTCAAATATTTATTCTTATTGTTGTCGATTAATTATTATCAACATGTTGAAAATGAGATTCAGAATGTTTCACAAAAAAATTACCAATATAGAATATAGTAATATAGTAGGCTACCTAACTGACATATCACTAATTCTCTCACTTAGTGTGGACGAAAAAATAAGAAAATTTAACCAATTACTATCTTTCGTGTGCCTAGGCAACTAAACACCTTTTGCAATCGAAACCGCAGCGATTCAATTTACAAAAGCGATTCTTTATATATCTATATAAGATTTACGTAAAAATATAACCAAAACTTAGAAAATATATCAATAAATTAAAACAACTTTAAATTTAATAAACAACTCTGTAATTAGCACACTTTGTCATGTTTTTTTTTTATTGTTTTTTTTTTATTGAATGTTAGATTTCCTCTCTCCCTCTATGCCTCCGATAATCCCGGTTAAGCGAATGTATAGATCTACTA
Source organism: Biomphalaria glabrata (assembly GCF_947242115.1). NCBI lineage: Eukaryota > Metazoa > Mollusca > Gastropoda > Planorbidae > Biomphalaria > Biomphalaria glabrata. The sequence goes on from NC_074716.1 coordinate 32,372,100, forward strand.
GACTTTATAATATTCCAATGATAGGCCCTTAGATCTAGACTTAGAAGGCAATGCGCACTATTTTCCTAACATTCAATACTGAATAAATACTGTTGTAACCCTATTGCCGACACGATAGGGTTAACTGTGTTCACATATATTGCAGGTCAAGATGGCTTTCGCTTTGGTGGTACGGGAGCTGGCCATTTTTCGTGTGGCACGCTTTTCTCCAAGAGCTGAGGCCCATGTTTTCTCGCTGTCCATGACTCTCTTGGTCACCGTCTCTCTCCAACTAGTGCGGTCTAAGGCTATGTCTTCTCAATAGTCAGTATCAATATTCACTGATTTTAAATCCCTTTTTATCACATCAACATAACGGAGGTTTGGGCGACCAGTTTTTCTTGAGCCAGACGCAAATTGAACGTACAGGATGATTTTCGGGATACGATTGTCCTACATCCGGCGAACATGTCCGAGCCAGCGCAGGCGGCGTTGCCTGAGGACTGTAAAGATGCTGGGAAGGCCCGTTCTCTCGAGGATCTTGGTTTTACACACTCTTTCTTTCCATGTTATTTTTAAGATCCTTCAGTCAAAAGAATATGTGACACGGTTTCCTCTTCTCTTTCCCGCAAAATTTGGCCCTGCCGTGAGAAATATGAGGAAACAGAACAGTGGCCTGTCCTACACTATGTTATAATAGCTTGCTCGGGCCTGGACAGCCTCCACCACAGACTATGTTTAATAGCTTGCTCGGGCCTGGACAGCCTCCACCACAGACTATGTTATAATAGCTTGCTCGGGCCTGGACAGCCTCCACCACAGACTATGTTATAATAGCTTGCTCCCGCCTGGACAGCCTCCACCACAGACTATGTTATAATAGCTTGCTCCCGCCTGGACAGCCTCCACCACAGACTATGTTTAATAGCTTTCTCCCGCCTGGACAGCCTCCACCACAGACTATGTTTAATAGCTTGCTCGGGCCTGAACAGCCTCCACCACAGACTATGTTATAATAGCTTGCTCGGGCCTGGACAGCCTCCACCACAGACTATGTTTAATAGCTTGCTCGGGCCTGGACAGCCTCCACCACAGACTATGTTTAATAGCTTGCTCGGGCCTGGACAGCCTCCACCACAGACTATGTTATAATAGCTTGCTCGGGCCTGGACAGCCTCCATCACAGACTATGTTATAATAGCTTGCGCGGGTATGGACAGCCTCCACCACAGACTATGTTATAATAGCTTGCTCCCGCCTGGACAGCCTCCACCACAGACTATGTTTAATAGCTTGCTTGGGCCTGGACAGCCTCCACCACAGACTATGTTTAATAGCTTGCTCGGGCCTGGACAGCCTCCACCACAGACTATGTTTAATAGCTTGCTCGGGCCTGGACAGCCTCCACCACAGACTATGTTTAATAGCTTGCTCGGGCCTGGACAGCCTCCACCACAGACTATGTTTAATAAATGTTTGATCTTATCACTATAAGTGTAGTTATTTCTAAGTTTTCTTTATGCAAATATATTTAACTCCTATAAGTAATGTTTTTTTTTTTAATTCAAAACGAGCAATAGGCATATAAGGTTGAAAAAAATCCTTTTTTAATGTTCAAATCAAATTGGATCAGGTGTGGTATAATTGCATCAGAACGAATGACATAGGATCGTATCTGACAGTATTAGATTTAATTGGATTTGATCAGATCGGATTATATAGTTATTGATAAAAAAAAAATGGTATTGGGCTAGAACACACATTTTCATTATCAAAACGATGCTCTTTCAATTTTGCTACCAAACGGGAATTTGTAGACTTTCAACTTTTGACCAATTTTATTTATTACATTTTCCACCCATAAAGAAAGTATAAATTAATAAAAGTAAGACAATATTGTCTTCTTTTCTCCATCTTCATAAAGACTTTCTTCTGACATAATAGTATGCTTATTTCATAACACGATAGAACTTTGTTGTAAATTGAAAATCAAATCCAACAAAAGCTTAACTCAATTTTCTACAGCACACATATTATGAGTGAACAGACCTTTCAGACTGAGGCCAAAATTGAAATGTTCAAACAGCGAGGTCTCGTCTGGATTAAATTTAAAGGTTGGTCAAGTTATATGTGGAAATAGTTTATTACGGGATAAATGTAAATGATTTTTTCTCCTCATTGATTGTAACGATATTACTACCTTTATTATTAATAATATTAGGCCAACTGGCGATCCGGGGGGGGGGGGGCAATAGGGGCGATCGCCCCTCCCCTCCCACTCGGCCATCCCCCAACCCAAAAAGGGGGGGCGGACGAATTTTAGTAAAAGAAATCACACAATTTGTATACGAATGTATTTTTTATGTTAATAATATATACTAAATATTTATATTTCAACCTATTTTTAGATTATTTCGCCTCCCCCCCCCCTAAAGTATGTTGGCCAAATTGGTGGGTTGGGTAAGTGGCGATGGCATCAATCCCTGCCCCCCCCCCACCATAAGCCTTCGAATGGGGGCAGTCCAATTTATTTGTAGAAATCAATTAAATATCTATATGTTTAAAACGTGTTACTGATATTTTAACCGATCTTTATATTATGTCGTTCCCCTGTTAGCCGATTGGGTGGGGCGGGATTGGGGCGAATACATCAACTGCCCTTCCCACCAAAACTCTTTGAGTGGGGGGGGGGGACGGTCCTACTTTTATGGAGAAATCATAGTTTGTTAAATGAGTTGAATTACTATATAATTTTTTATTCTGTCGCTACCCTTCTGGTATCTTAGCCGATTCGTTGAGGTGGGGGGCGATTGCTTCTACTGCCCTCCTCGTTCTAGCCTTCTGAGTGGGGGGGGCGGTCCTACTTTTATAGAGAAATAAGAATTTGAGAACACAATTAGTTGAATATCTATATAAGTTGCATATTGATATTATAACCCATTTGTATATTATGTCGCACACACACTTTAATCTCAAATGTTATCATTAGTAATATAAAATGAAAAAGGGTTGTACAAGGTGGGAGGGGCAATGCAATCTCCCTCCGCCCATCGGACAAACCAATTTTTTTCTTTTTGTATTTTAGTTAAGAAATTACAAAAAAAGGTCACTAATAAAATTTATATATGCTATAAATTAGATTCTTTTATCAATTTGCCCCATGCCTAATCTTTAATTCCAAATAAAATTCCTTAAAAAAATTATATAAAGGATCGAGGAATAATCGTTTTCACTCTACCTCCCCCCCTCTTTCCTTTCCAGATGAAAACATGACGTTTTAAAACAGGGTAGTCAAATATGGCGACAGAATTTATGTAATAGCACATGATTTATCATAATTGTTTTAAGAAAGACTTTATTTTGGAAAATTTAGAATTCATACGATATTTTTAAAGTATAAGAGATGACTTCTGAACTTACATATTATTTTCCTAGTCGCCTTTTTCCAACCTTTACTCAATCTGATATTTTTCTAGTTAAATACATTTGGGACTATAACTCACATTTTATGCTTGAATCTTAAACATGAAAAAAAAAATAGAGTAGAATCTAATTGGTCCACTGAATTTCTCAAGGTGGCTTTCACTTTGGTGGTAGAGAAGCTGGCCATTTCTCACATGATACGCTTTTCTTCCAGAGCTTTAGCCCGTGTTTCTTCGCTGTCCATAGCTTTCTTGGTCACTGTCTCTCCATCTAGTGCGGTCTAGAGCTATGTCTTCCCAATGGTCAGTATCAATGTTCACTGATTTGAGGTTCCGTTTTATTACATCCATGTAACGGAGGTGGGGGCGACAAGTTTTTCTTGAGCCAGTCGCGAGTTGTCCGTAGAGAATGACTTTCCGGATACATATGCTGTACGCACGTTTATGCATAGGGTTAGGGTTTACTGGGCGTTAGAATAAGGGTTTGGAAAATAAAACGCCTCCCCCACTCCAAAGTTCTTGATCCGCTAGTGCTATTAGCACAAAAGTCAGGGAACAGATGATGTTGACGATGATTAAGTGAATGGCTGACATATAGTTCGTTGCACCAAACATTTAGCGTATTTGAGACACTTACAAAAGTTGTATTCTCTTAACATCAGTCTGATTAGTTTCCCTATGTGTTCAATTATATGATTCTACTGTGCTGAAAGTGCACAAAAATTATTATTAAAATAATTAGCTAATAGATACTTCCTTATTTTGTACACCGGACTAAAGTTTAGGATAATCTTCGGGCAAAAATGCGAGGAATAATATATTCACTTTTTCTTTTACTATTCCTCTTCAGAGGCGAACTAGGTGTCAAAATTAACCCGGCCTTATTATTTGTATATCGTATGATGGACATCTAATTCTATCTGTCCTTAAAATCATTATGTTAAGTTTCATATTGTAAATTGCACCTTTCAGACCTTGTGGTCTATAGGGAAGATGGTATAAAGGTCATCTCTTTTTGTAAAGGTCATCTGTTTTTGTGGCCCATGGTTTACAAGGGTGTCATGTAGCCAGCACAACGACCAACCAACTTCACCAGGATTTGAACCCGGGAACCCTCGGCTCGTAGGCCAAGCTTTTCCTCTCGGCATCCGTGCCTCCTCTTATCTACGGGTGTAGATTATTAAATTTCTTCGGAAAATGTGTCTGTAAAAGATATTTTTAAACAAATCGCTCAAAGGGAAACTTTTAATTAAGAATATTATAAAAGCTAAAACAATTCAAAACGTGTAGCATCCTTGCGGACATTTTTTGTGGCCTTATCGGCCAATTTGAGTACCGGCCCATAGAGCATTGGCCCAAATTTCCATATAGCCAGTCCGCCCCTGTTCGTCAAGGGTTAAACCAGGACAAGGATTTTGAAAAGGGCCCTTACCATTTCCTACAAATTTAACAGTTGATGTATATCACTGGGAAGAAATACTATCTAATTAGCCACACTGGGAAAACTTTGGTTTGGCAATTATATTTTTTCACAATATAATCAATTTGGTCTATTTTGAAGACACGTCAGTGGAATTCCCGCATGTATACAGTAAACTTTAAATTATCATTAGAAATCATTATATAGCTAAACTACTAGAACTAATTGCAGTTTTAACATATCCTCTTTATACACTTGACAACAACTAAATTAGACTAAATAGAGGCCAGATATAAATCTTGATTTAGATTTCAATGTATTAAACAATATCAACAAAATTTACATCTGTAATAGTCCTATATTACGGAAATAGCTTATCTATTTACAGCTTAGGGGTGCAGATTTATTTATTATGTAAACAGTAGTATCACACTGTGAAGTGAATCTGATACGAACAGCATAGTACACAAGAACCCACTAGTAGGCCTACAAATCCTGATCACAGGGCCGCCGCGAGGGTTGTGGCCGCCTGCGTGCGGAATTTTAAAATGCGCCCTCCCCCTCCCCCTTTTTTTTTTCTTGAAAAAAAAATTCCAATAAGACTGAGCTGGACATTTTAATTTAAATGTATTTTTTGTAGACCAATCTATTTTTTCTATTATATTCGCACCGTTGTTGTACCCCTCATGTACAACTATAAACTATGCACCATGAACAATTTCGGATATATGTGTCTACAGAAATCAGACATTTAGGTTCTTTGTGATAAACACTACCAACTGATCTCGTTCTGACTACTCAGTTATGCTCATGTATTTGCGACGATTTTAATTGATGAACTTCTGCTGGTATATTACAAAGAACAACGTAACTGAACATGATCTACATACAGTTTCTCGATAACTTTAGCTGCTTAAAAATGTTACACATTATGGTCTGGACGTGGATATAATAACTTTTTTTTTTTAATTCAAGCATAATCCGAAAAAAAAAGCTCGAAATACAAAAGCCAGTGAGAGTGGAACTTTTTCAACGTTACATAGATGTTCATAATAATTATCACCATTGTATTTTGGCGAGGTATACACTACATCCACAATAATCTAACATACACGGATTCAGAGTTGCCTACAAGTTTATCCAACAAATGAAGCAACTCAGGGCTGAATATTTTCATGAGTCTAATACAAAGTATATAATCCAAAGTACAAGTCACTTTTACAATGACTTGAAATAAAACATAGAAAGGCAATGATTCTCACATTCCCTGGTGGCGACTCCCTATTATAGATAACAATATTTACGTTCGAGTCCCCTTTAGAAGCTGGAGCTCAGAAGAGCGATGTAGATTTCCACAGTGAGGTCCCTGAGTTTTTTTTAAAGAATCTAATAAAAAAGAAAAGAAACTTAGTCACAATTTTTAGGTTTTATTTTTCATATCTATTACTCCACCACTGTGTATAGCATCCAAAGTGACGTCATGAAAGTTCACTAAAACGTTTCTGCTCAGGTAGGCAACGTGTCTGAACATTTTTTCGCCGCCCCCCCCCCCCACCGATGTTGTTGGTCGGTTGTTGGCTTGTAGTTTCAAACAGCTAGTACAACTAAACCGATGTAGGCGTTATATATTTGTTAAATAAATGAACTTTAAATAACTTGAACAATCTTCTTTGTGAAGAAAAACTCAATATAACTGTTATTATTCAGGATTTAACTTGAGATGAGATATAGATCTAATAGTAATGAAATAAACTGAGATTTAAACAAAAATCCAGCTCACAACAAAAAAAAAAAGTGTTAAGATCGTCTCACATTTGCACTAGGTACTTTAATTTCATCCTTGTCACTGCGTAACCAGAAATAAATCTTGTAACCTCTTCTCACCACCGTGAGGCCGTGAGGAAACACACACACTCCATAACACCCCTTTTTGTCAGGACGTTGCGTCCTCCCCAACCTCATAAGAGGAACTTACGCGCCCCCCCCCCTGAAAATGTTTTAAAATCGACATTTTAATTACCTGGTGGGCTATTCGTCTCAAAACAAATATTACAAATAACCTGCGTAATCCCGAGCACGCTGCTTTTTTTTTTTTTAAATTTAGTTTTCAAAATAGTTTCTATTTCTTAGGTACGAATATTGTTTATATTTTCAAAGAAGAATGGATTAATAGGAATTTATATAAAATATTTTAAAGTAATTTGTAAAAATTTAACTAAATAAAAAAAAGTAAACTTGGAATAAGATTTGACGCCCCCTAAAGTCGGCCGCCTGCGTGCAATGACACGTTGCACAATAGGTAGCGGCGGTTCTGCCTGATCATAATATTTGTCTAGCTCTAGACCTAGTAATTTTAACATTAAACGTGTATAATACGAATTTTAGTCTAGATGTAGATTTTTTTCTAGATTCTAGATCTAGTCTAGATTGTAATCGAGATTCTAGACCTAGTAAAGATTCTAGATCTAAATCCAGATCTAGACTGGATCTAGATCTAGAACCCATGGGCGTAGCCAGGGGGGGGTTCTTGGGGTTCAAACCCCCCCGAAATGAAATCCCCCCCCCCCCGCAGGGGGGGGGGACGGACTTAATGACTGATTTTTGCTTTCATTTTGTTTATTTTAGATGAGATTTTAATACTAAATCATCACTTACCACAGCACAGCCGAGGCAGTTTTGAGTTAAAAACCCTCTACCAGGGGGTTTTGAGTTTAAATCCCCCTACCAGGGGGTTTTGAGATTTTAAAACTCCTATCAGGGGGTTTTGAGATACAAATCCCTCTACCAGGGGGCTTTGAGTTTAAAACCCCCTACAGGGGGTTTTGAATTTTAAACCCCCTATCAGAGGTTTTTGCAGTTAAATCCCCCTCTTCTATAAAACAAAACAAAAAAAATGCAAACAACAATCCCCAAATTCCAACAGCAAAGTTGAGGAAGATTTTGATTTTAAAACCCCATCCAAAATTTACTATAAGCCCATCTTCAATAAAAAAAAGCAAATTACACACTCAAAATTCTATGAGCGTAGCCAACGGGGTTTTGAGTTTAACCCCCCTCCCCCTTCCAGTTGGGGTTTGAAGCTAAAAAGTACCTCTTCAATATAAAAAAAAAGCAAATTACACACTATAAAATCTATGAGCGTAGCCAAAGGGGTTTTGAGTTTAAATCCCCCTCCTCCAGATGGCTTTTTCTTTAAATTTTAAAACCCCTCCAGATGGTTTTGAGTTTAAAATTCCCCTACAGAGCGTTTAGAGTTGAAAATCTCTCTTCAATATTATTTTAAAGCAAACTACAGTCACCAAATTCTATGATCGTAGCTAAATTGGGTTTTGAATTAAAAACAAAACAAAAAAAAAACCCAGAGATTTTTTAGTTTAAAACGCCTCAACAGATGATTTGACGAAAAAACTTTCCTTTTCCATATAAAATCTAAAGCGAAATACAGGCATGTAATTCCAAGAGCGTAGTCAAGAAAGGTTACAGATTTCTACCAGTGGCTTGGGCTCAATTAATTAAGTGTGAATAGTCTTCTGCCGAAATTGAAAATCATTAAATGTGTCTCAACAAAGATGGCTAAGACAGATTTTAGGAGTCAGTCATAGAGATCGGGTCTAAATCAAAGAAATCATGTGCCGATCTGGGAGTCGAATCCTTAGTAAGGTTGTGACAGAGCGTCGCATGAGGTTTTGCGGACATGTTTTCCGACAAAATGAATTACCCAAAATAAGAGTTGCGGAAACAGCTTGCCGGAAAATGCGCCGAACGGCGCGAGAGGATCTAAGTCAGTAAGAATAGCACATTAGGTTTTTGAAATAAAACTTTTTAATAGCAAGATAATGCACTGTATATACCTCAGAATATGCATTTTGTTGGCTTTCAATACCAGAAATAGTGCTCGGCGGCGGGGCTTCGCCCCGCGCTGGGGGAGCGCTGCGAACTCCCCCAGACCCCCTTGCTAGCGAGGGCGGGGAATCTACAATAAACAATAAACGTCTTCCGAAAGGGTCAGAATGTTATAAAGATTAATTATGTACACACACACATACACACAGATATATATTTTTTTTTCGCGGGGGGGGGGGAGGTCGGGGGGGGGGAATCCCCCCCCCCCCAAAACCCTCCCCGAAAAAAAATCCTGGCTACGCCCATGCTAGAACCAGTCTAGAAATCTAGTTCTAGTCTAGATTCTAGATCTAGATCTAGTCTAGATGTAAATCTAGGCTATATTTAGAACTAGTCTAGAAATCTAGATCTTGTCTAAATCTAGATTCCTGATATATTCTATATTCTAGATCTACTCTAGACTGATAAAGTAGATAGAGCGATTTTGATCAGGATTAGTATTTCTAATAGTGGGTAATGTGTATTATGCTGTTCACAGGGGAAACCGATTTAGTTGTGCGGGCTCATTTATTTTATTTCCTAGCCCGTCTACTGCAATATATTTATGGAAATTGTTGGGAAGAAGTACGTATCTTAGAGCAGTGGCGTCACTTAGGGGGTGCGGTTCACTTCAGTCGACATCATTTTGGGGGAGACAACCAAGTTGAAAAAAATGAAAAAATTATGTCTTGGCAATGAGCAGACACATCGGTAAGATAATTAAATCTCTAGATGCTCAAATATGCCTAGACACGTCTAGATTTAAGTGTAAATGACAAAGCACAACGTTATACCATTTCTGCCTTTAAGTATACCAAAAGAAACCTGTTCATATGATGTTAAGTCTGTTTATAATTTTATTAAATATCCTTTAAAAATTTGAAATAACATTTCAATAAATGTCATAAACAGTTGGGTTTTACATTTGAGTAAAAATCAATAAACGTTGGCAATCAGCTGATTGTATCGGTTCAACAAAAAGAACTAACTAGCAATAGTGTTTATTGGAACATATTTGAAGAAAGTTGATGAGGGAGGGGGACACCCTGAGATATGGCACTAGGTGCCACCGACACTGTATCGGGACATGCTGTTCTTAGGTCATCAGTTTACGCTACTCTACTTATTCCAGAAGAGTCTTATCAAAGATGAAGTGTTTCACTGATTGCTTTTGTGTGAAATATAAGAACAAATGATTTTTTAAATTTGATTACTTTCAACGATAAAAACAAGAATATTTCTGGTCTATTGGTAAATTGTATGGGGGCCGTCTCTCTTTGTAATCTTGTTTTATATATTTTATATATCATTCAATAGTTATTAATCGCTGTTATAAGTAGTCAGCAGCTTCATAAAGGAGAATATGTTTTTTTTTTAAATATTTATTTGTTCACAAGATGACGATTTTTTTGGTGTGTGTGTTTCGAATGAGTGCTTAAAAGAAAATGCTATTGTGTTGTTGTTGTTTTTTATTAGTGTAACTTTTTGCCTTTATATGTAGTTAATGAATATTTTAAAGCCAATTAAGCTGTGTTTTTTTTTCAGGACATCAAAACAATTCAAAAGAAGTTGTCATAAATCCTTCTATACTATTTAGTCAAAAGACAAATTTTTTTATTTTTTTTTTGTAGGTTTTTTTTGTATTATTATTATTTAGTTTGTTTGAATACTTCAACTTTAACGTTTATACTTATTTCACAGTAAAAATAGCGCATAACTTGATATGCAAGATTGAAGCAATTGTAATTAACAAAATAAAAGGTGCGTAATATTATAATCTAATTTTCTTAAATATTTTGATGCCATTTATAACTACAATGTTGATCATTTTATAAGAGAATTTGTAAAATATTTTTAATGTCATACTTTTGTAGACAGTTTAAGGTTGTTCACAAAATGTAGGCCAGTTTGGCTATACACAAATTACATCACAAACGTCATACAACATTAAAAGAAAAACAATTCCAGAAACATTTTGATAGAATATTTGTTCAAGGTTGTAGCAGAAAAATATAGTTACATAAAGGTCAGAGGAAAAAGGGACCAAAAAAATGCAGGTTGTTAGACGCCTCCGCGGTGTCGAATGCAAACGAACTGAATGGAGGTAACATTCAAAGTAATCTAGTAACAATCAATAGAGGTAGTTGACTCTGGTGTTGAACATCAAACACTATAATAACACTGAAAGGAATCGTCTAATGTCAGCTACGTTTGTAAAATGCGACTTTTTTCTACAATGATGAAGACTCTTTTATTTATGTCGGCTTATATTTCGTTCTGTCTAGAAAAACCCTTGTATCCCTATTTTAAATCACGTCATTGGTACTAAGTAAAAACTTCCCCTATTCCCGAAACAAACAAAAAATTATAATCATGCCATAACAACTCCTCCCCCTTCCTCTAAAAAAAACATATGCCAGTCCAATATTTTACCTATCGTCTTAGTCTTACATTGTGCAAGGGCCGAAATATATGAGGAACATAAAAGGACAAGACAGCTTGAGTCTTGATTCTGGCTTCAACATCTCCTTCAGTGTCCAAAATCAAGTTCACCTGCACACCTTCATACTAAGTTACTTTTTGTTTTGGATTGTTTTACTTTGTGAGATGTTTTTGGAATGGAATGTAACTCATAATAAAATAGTATGGTTTTGTTCCTAGTCCAGTACAGTTGGATTTTGGTTATAGAGTTGAGGTATAGACTCTAATTATTTCGGAATAGTTATTATTCAGTCTAAGGGATATTGAGCTGTTATATTTTAATTGATACTGGATATTTCATTTGTCAGAACTATGCCTGTATTACATCGTATGTAGTAAACAAGTTATATGTTCGTCAATTGGCATTCTGAATCTTCGTTCTATCGTTATAAGTGTCGTTACGGTATTGTTCAGGACTTGAGTACCTTTAGTAATAAGCAATAAAGTACACATACGTATATTAAAGGAGAAAGAACATTGACATAATGTGTTGGTGGTGTGTTGGTGGTGACGGTGTGTTGGTGGTGTGTTGGTGGTGATGGTTGGGTCCCATACTCCCATTCTTTCTTTTTTTTCCCTCCAGGTTAATTAAACCGGTGAAAGTATAACTTTTTTCTGCTTTTTTTAAAAGTTTTTCTATTAGCAGAACTCTAGATTTAGATTTAAAAATTAGATATTAAACAAACAAAAGAAACAACACATTCTGTTTGTTACTTTGGGAAACGTTACTTAAAGATGTTGAATTTGTAAGCTACTTATCGTGACTGAATAGAGGAGGATGTTTATAACACAAAAAAAAATAAGATTCAGCGATAATTACATTTATCGTAAAATAGTGTCTTTCACTTGAATGACTGCTTTGTCGTCTGGTATGTGCACTGGAAAGTCGTTCGTATTGTCTCGATGATCTCGGGTTTATACCCTGACACAGCATCATAGCATAATAATAGCGAAAATGTCTTTGCAGTACACAGATTCTTAAGAAAATTAAAACACAACCTCATTCTCATCTCCCATGTTCATCAATCAAAAAGTTGCGATAGGCAAGTGGCGAAGTGGCAGGTGTGGATACATTGGCAGCCATAGCCACAAACTTACACGTAGGTGGCTCAGACCATTTGTCGCTAGCCAGTGACTGGGACAGCACTTGAACTCGGCAGCCGTCTGAGCGTCTAAGAAGCCCTGCCGAGCACGAGGAAGGGGCTAGAAAAGGTGCCCTAAACATTGCCTGTACCCCATGATCCTGGCCAGTCTCCTTTCGACTGGCGGGGATCCCACTAGTGCGGGAGAAACAAATCGAACACAAGCCTCAAGAAGAAACAAATCAAAACACATGAACTCACGCTCGGCACATGGAATGTCCGCATTCTACTTGACAGCGTTGAATCAAATCATCCTGAACATCGTACTGCTCTTGTGGCAAGAGAACTAGCCAGATAAAATGAAGATATTGCTGCCCTGAGTGAAACGTGACTTGCAGAAGAAGGACAGTTAACAGAAATTGGCGCAGGCTACACGTTCTTCTGGATCGGCAAAAAATAGCGAGGAAAGACGTGAAGCTCGTGTTGGCTTCGCGGTGAAATCCAAATTAGTCAACAAGTTAGCAGGATTACCAAAAGGCATAAATGACCGTCTAATGACATTACGCCTACCGCTGACCTCAAGGCGACATGCAACTCTAATAAGTGCCTATGCCCCAACTATGTCCAACCAAGACAACATCAAGGAAAATTTCTACTCGGATATGAATTCTGCAATAATCAAAACGCCCAAAACAGACAAATTCATAATACTGGGCGACTTCAATGCCAGGTTATTCTCTGACTGGAAAACCTGGAGTAATGTTCTGTGCAGACACGGAATTGATGACTGCAATAGCAATGGTGCATTGTTACTAGGATTGTGCACAGCCCATAAGCTGACAATAACAAATACTCTTTTCCAGCTACCTCACAGAAAAAAAAACACATCATGGATGCATCCTTGGTCACTAAAGTCACTAAAAAATAATGCGTAGCAATCTGTCTGACTGATTATCGCCTAATCTTATCTAAGCTGAAAATATGCGTCAAACCACATAGACGACCCAAAGAAGGCAAGCATGAAAAGCGCCTAGGTGCTTTTTGCAGACTTCAAGGACAAAAGTAGCAACGGAGAGGACTTAGCAAATTCACAAATTGAAAGTCTACAGTGCTGTAGTTCTCCCGTCACTCTTAAATGGACCCTTTATTCCGGTCACACCAAAAAGTTAAACTCCTTCCACCTACACTCTCTAAGGAAGATCCATGAGGTGCCTTGGTCCGACCACATAACAGACACATAAATCTTAAAGCTGTTCAACATGAACAGTGTCAATGAGACACTAAAAAGGTCCAAACTTCGATGGGCGGGACATGTAGTCCGCATGCCAGACAATCGTCTTCCCAAACGACTTCTATACGGGGAGTTGTGTGCAAGAAAGCGCTCCCAGTGAGGTCAATGCAAGTGCTACAAAGACACACTCAAGAGCTCCTTCAAGGAAAGCCATATCTATATTCACGGCACTAGCTCTCGATTGCTCCTCGTGGCTTGAAGCTGTGAGTCTCGAAGTCTCAAGATTTGAGGCAAGAAGAGTGGCCAAGGTGAAAGAGTGCCGAACCAACAAAAAGCTGAGAGAAGAAGCAGGCCTATCTGCAACTGACCAAACCCACCCATGCCACGTATGGGGCCGGTTTTTTAAAGCGAGGATTTGACTGTACAGTCATCTTCGGGTCCATAGGAAATGAGAAATGTGCTCATCTTCGATTACGAAGGAGGAGCTTAATTAATTCCTAATCGTGCAAGAACAAAGTGAAGATTAATAGTGGGTCATGATGTGACGTAATGGTTCTAGACGTTTCGTTGAAATGGTTATGAAAAGACGAGTCTTGGTTAGTTAAGAGCTGGAGTTATTTTGTTAGAAAGTTAGATATAGATGTCGCTAGTTTAAAGTCAAAGTTGGTTAGTTTATTGATCATCATTGTTGTATCCTGTATCTATTTGTATCATTTGTATATGTACTGTATGTAACAAATGTTTGAGTTTATAGCACTCAAAAAAAGTATATCAGCAATGTGTCACTTTATTGTTTCTTATAGTGTTTTTTTACCAGAATTATGGCACCTCCCAATCTGCATATGTCATATGTATTGGAGAAATTACTAAGAGTCTATTTCTTCAAAATAACAATGTGACACCTATGTTTTGTAGGAAAAGTTTGTTTTAAAGCTTTTAAAATATATTTAAACAATCATTTTACAATGCTAAAATATTTATAAATATAGGTAGATGATTTCTACAACTTAATAAGTTTGAATTTGTAATTTTTAAATAATATTTCAATAATTTCGCTATTATTCATTTTATAAAGTAAATAAATATAATTTTTAGAAACCAAACACATAGTACATCTAATTTCTTATCACTCGCACCATTTTGCTAGAGAAGCCAAGCGATACCAAAGTCCTGAATATACCAATAATTGTTGTACCTGTCGTTGTTCTGATCATTTTACTTGTCGTCTGCGGACTGCTTCTGTATCGACTTTGTTACGCTCGGTATGTATGCATTTTTTTTACCTTACCAATAGCTTTCAAAAGCTTTAGCATTATTTTTTAATTAGTTTATATATTTTAGTAATGTAATTTAAATAGCTTTGTATCTTTCTTTTTTTTTTTCTATTAAAAAGTATTATAGGCTTATGTAAATGTAAGATAGCAAGATCTGAAAAGGGAATTTTACTTTATGTAAATGTGTATACACTACTATAACAAATTATTATGCATCCTTAAGACAAGGCCTGATATGAATGTAATTTAGCTTCTAGATCTAGTTCTAGTATTCTGGGCAGACTATATGTCCTACTGGGATACATTCTACATTTTCAGTTTTCTTGCATGGGTTAAACCTTAGTAAAGTATAATGGATTATCATCTAAGACCTTAAAAACTCATTTCTACTTAGAAAAATGGCATTAACCTACTTTTCCTTTACGTTTTAATACTTGTTTATTTTGAGTTTTTTTAAATTATTGTTGATGTTTTTTTTTGGGATGAATTAGTTTTATCTCTCATAATTAAGCACAAGCATTACTTTTTTATTTTGCTAGAAAATGTATACATTAAATGACAAATAAACTCGTCTCTAAATCGTATGTAATGAGTAATGAGATTTAAACTTTTGTCACGATATTCCAATCTAGGTGAAATCTTGTACATGTTATTTCTCCCACTTCCCATTCTCGGATTAAGCTGTAACTTTGCACAATTCGTCATTTAGTTAATCAATTAGTCGTATTCAATTAATTTATTTTTTTGTAAAATGTTTTGTTTTACATGTTTCGGATGTTCCTTCAGAGTTGAAGATAGTTTACTTCCTAGTCTAAACCTCCCGCAGGACGACGGGGTATGGCAGCGGGCAGGATTTGAACCCTCGACCAGGCAGCCATCTGTATTATACAGAAATGTACTAAGTTAAGGAGAGATAAGCATTGTGAAGATAATTAAATCGTTTGCTAAAACTATTTAAACTATAAAACCTTTTTATGTAAGTTCTTGTATAGCTGAGTGGCTAAGGTATTGGCCTCCCAATACGGAGGATCAAGAAATTGAATTCAATGTCAGATTCGAGGAACTTACAAAAAACTTTAGAAACGAAATACAGCACGGGAAACTTCTCCCAAACCTCCCTTTTCCTCCCTTTCCAAGAGTCCACAAAAGTGATTGGACCGTAGCGTACTGAACTAGCTATTAGCATGGAAGTCGCGCTAAACCACAATGATAGGTACAATATTTCAAACGTGCAAATTTATTATTGTTAGTGTGGAGACTGGATATATTTAAAACTATTTACATGATTCATTCAAAAATAATTGATACAATTTAACTCAATATAAATTTCAAATTCAAGACTACACTGTTTACGTGACTGTATAACATTTCTATTGGAGCCTTGGTAATAAATAGGATTGAAGACTTAAAAGTAAAGTAGCAATTATGCATAAAACATTAAACCATAATCTTCAACTACAAAAACAAAAGCTAATAAAAATACTCAGAAAGACACAAAGATAAAGACACATTTCTCATTCCATAGGCTAGGGAAAATGTGTCGAATGCCCCTTCTTTCCTAGTGTTATTGAATCTGTTGCCTGAGTCAGCCGGAAAAAGGTAGAATTTAAGTCATTGATTAACATGCATGACTAGATTGACCTAGGAACACGCATAGGACGTAATCATCTTCTGTTTTAAAGTTACTTCTATATTTCATAAAATAAGATAAGATATTACATAACAAGATATTGTAAATTATTTATGTATAAAACGATATCAAAACAAAGTCTGAAACGCATTAAAATGTAATTAATATTTTACATTATAGGAAAAATCAATTTTTTCAAATTTGAGTTATTGACATATTTAAATTGGATGTAAAGAGTTTTAATAGTTAACATTTATTTTTTTTTTAAACTTAAATGCTTAGAAACATTTATATTTAATACATTAGACGGTAAATTCTTGACATCTAAAGAAAAAATGGGGTTCTTTTGTGATTTTGTTTATAATTTTAGATTAGGCATACTTCACTTCAATCAATAATTCTGAAAGCGAATCTAGATCTAACCAATTGTATCTCTTCATTCTAACAGTGGTTGTTAGGCTTAGTGACGGCCTAGCCCATAGCTATGGTACAGTTATATATAGAGAGATCTAAAACCATTAGGATAACTCGAGAGAAAAAAGTAACAATTTCATCCCTGTCCCAAAAAAGTAAATAGATCGTGTCTGACTCTGATTCTAACAAACTGGTCAATGTAAAGCTAGCGTAAGCTACGTGTAGTAGGTCATGACAAGACAACCAGCGATAGTGTTTGCTTTGTGCTGAGTGGCTAGGCGAGAAAATACACACAGTAATTAAATAGATTAAATTAATAGGTTTATGTGAAGTCCCATAGAAATCCGGTGAAAATCTGATCGTTTTTAAATGCGTAGGAAATGAACGTCATAAAAGCATCAATTACTAAGTCATTATTGAACAAAAAAATAAAAGGAAGAATATACTCATTGTCTGCTTATCAAAACACATATTATAGTGAAAATTGTCAAAACCACATGAGTTTTCCTTTAAAAAGTAAAGTTTCCATTTCAGATCTTGTGGTTTACAGGGCAGATGATGTAAAGGTCATCTGTCTCTGTGGTTTACGGTTAACGAGGACCAGCACAACCCAAAGATCCCAACATTAAAGTTCCCAATCTTCACCAGGATTCGAACCCGGGTCCCCGGTTTGGAAGCCAAGCGCTTTACCGCCCAGCCACCGCGCCTCTGGGAGTTTCCATTTAATCTTGCAAAAATTTAGAAATTGAACTATACGCTGTAAAGTTAATCATTATTTTTGTAATTTAGAAAATGTGATAACGACCAAACTGGCGAAAGACACAAATCCACACATGAATATGGTGACTACAGTACAATAAATGAAGTGAGTATTAGAGAAAGGATGAAACTTAAAGAAAAATGAAATTTGTATTGACCCAATCTATATTATAGTTATGTGCCCTGATTGATTCATTCATTAATTCACTGACCTATCATTAATTCTCCCATTTGCCATGGGCGAATTATTATTTTACAAAATGATCAGTTACTATTTTCTGTATATCTAGAACAACTAAACGCCTTTCACGATCGAAACCATAGCGGTTAAATTTACCAAAAACGATTTTTTGTCTGCAATTTTGACCAAATATATTTCTTTTTTTTTTCACTAGTAGATCTAGACAAGAAATCTTTGGCGTCTTAATATTTTATTTTAAGAATTCGATCTATGTAAAAATTGAAACGGAATTAACAACCTCGATCCTAAGATGAATTTTAACACTCGATTAAAAATATTATTGCTATTTGAAAGCATCAAAGAGCCTTTCAATTATTTCATTAAAAAATTTAAAAGTCAAAGATATTCATTTTGAATGTAATACTGTTTTCTAAGGCGTAGACTGGGTCTGTTAGAGAAAGGGGAAGGGAAGTAATATTGGTAATTGAATCTTTTGCAAAAATAATTTTTGGGAGGGATAGTGTTACAAGGCGTAGAGATTAGGGTCACAAGTTAGTGTGTTTGGGACCACGACTTAAAGCGGGCCGTTCTAATTAAACATAACATATATTAGAATACACTGGCCAAAAAGAGGGCTGTTGAAATGCGGGCAGTTTTTTGAAAAAGCAAAAGTATAAGGGTGGAGGTATGGACAAAGTATTATGTGAGCCTTTTTAATTTTCCTTTTTTTTTTCTATCATAAATTAATTAGTAGCTGCATGAAGGAGGAATTGTCGTTTAAAAACACTTTTTTTTTGTTGTTACTTGCTTACATTTGCAATAAACCACACGAATAAATAAAAGCTCTCTTGCTAATTGTAATTGTGAAAATATGTAAAGGGTATATAATATATGCTGATATTGTTCTAGAACTATATGACTTCGCCGACTACAACAGAGTCCCAAGGAGCATATTACGATGTTGACACGGAAATGCTTCTTTTACAATCAAACTCATCATTGACAGCGAACACGAATCTTCAGAAAGAGCCCAATACATCTGCAACCAATCTGTACCAGGTTACCTTGACCAACGATGATCAGACTTATGCTGAAGTCAATAAGAAACCAAAGTCTTCACAAACACAAGTGCAGGTTAACGCAAGGTGGATTTAATAAAATTTTATGCGACAGCGATTATTATATAATCTTAAATTAACTATTTATATATGTAAACATGTACATACATTTTAATGTAATGTATTACCATATTATTTTGTGTACTATAATAATTCTCTCTTCCTCTCTCTTTATATATTTATAGGTAGATAAATAAATAAATAGATATATAGATAGATATTAAGATAGACAGACAGACAGACAGAGAGATGGATGGATGGATGGACGGACGGATGGACGGACAGGTGGACAGACAGACAGATAGATAGATACATAGATACATACAAAGATACATAGATAGATCGATCTATTTTTATATTTATAAATTTTAAAAAATACCTTCCAAGTGATTTTTTGTCTAAGTTGTGCCCGTTTTAATCTTCACCATAAAATTTGAGACGGGAATCGAACCCAACTTTTAAAGTTTGAGTTCGGTTCGGTCAGATTTAAGTTCGGGTTCGGTTCGGCTCGATGATGAGTATAGTTCGGGTTCGTATCAGTCAGGTCTAAAGTTCGGGTTCGGTTCGATGTTATGAAATTAGGTACATGTAATAATATTTAATTCAATTATTAATTAGATAAAACAGCTATGTGAAACCTTAGTAAGAGGAGGCCTTAGTATCCCTACAGAATACTTACCAAGTTACTCTATTGAAAAGCGTTGTATAACTATAAACAAACACGTTTTACACTATAAAATTATCAGTCCCTAAGTGTCATATTATGCATACAAATACTAGGTAAGACCAGTAGAGAAAGTATTCTTGAATAATAAAGTAATAAGTAATATAATACAAAAAGTCTAACTAGAAAAGCTATACACTAGAAAATGATCAGTTCTAAGTGTCATATTATTACTAAGTAGGCTTCTTTTTCTTTTGCTGAGTGACGCTTTTCACTTTTTGAGAGTGTTCTTGAGAAGAAACTAAAGCAAACATTCTAAACAAATACTTTGCATCAGCATTCTCAGCCCCAGGAGACAAAGACATATTACTGAATTTGAACCAAGTAGACAACATAGAAGATATAGAAGTACAAGAAAATGGAATTCAAAAACTATTAGCCAACACCAAACCAAATAAAGCTTCTGGACCTGATAGTATTCCAGCTAGATTACTCAAAGAACTAAGTAATGAGCTAGCCCCAGTGTTCAAAATACTCTTTCAGGCTTCACTTAACCAGGGCAGAGTAACAAAAGAACTGGAAAGAAGCTAATGTCACCCCCCTATTTAAAAAAGGAGAAAAATCTGACCCAGGAAACTACAGACCAGTATCACTTACCAGCATCACATGTAAAATCCTAGAACACATAATATGTAGCAACATCATAAACCACTTAAACAAACATAATGTCCTCACACCATACCAACATGGCTTTAGGAAATATAGATCATGTGAAACAAAGGTTTAGATAATAGTGAACAAATAGATGCTATCTTACTAGATTTTTCTAAGGCTTTTGACAAAGTTCACCACCATAGTTTGCTTAAAAAATTAAAATATTTCGGCATTAATGGTCCACTGTATCAGTGGATTAAAGACTTTCTGATAGGGAGAGAACAAACTGTAATAATAAATGGTTCTAAATCAACACCGATAACAGTAAACTCAGGTGTACCTCAAGGAACAGTCTTGGGTCCACTACTATTTTTAATTTACATAAATGATTTACCAAATTGCATTACTTCAGGAACAAAAGTCAGATTATTTGCAGACGATTGCATAATATATAGAACAATAAAAACAACACAAGACACAGATATTTTACAAAGAGAATTAGATGAATTACAGAAATGGGAATCAAATTGGAGCATGTCTTTCCACCCAGAAAAATGTCAGTTGTTAAGAGTAACAAAAAAACTAAAACAAATTAATTCCACTTATCTTATTCATGGCAAACCAGTAACACATACTAAAAACGCAAAATACCTTAGTGTTATAATAAATGAAAAACTGTCATGGAATCCACATATTGATGAAACTACAAAAAAATCAAACAAAGCATTAGGATTTATTAAAAGAAATTTCTATAAATCAAATAAGAACATAAAACTAAAATGTTATTTAACCTTGGTTAGGCCAATAATAGAATATGCATCCTCTGTGTGGGACCCCTCAACTCAAGAAAACATTAAGAAACTAGAACAGATTCATAACAAACGAATATTCACATTTGACTAGAGTAACACCTTTAGTAAAATCACTAAATTTAGAAAGCCTTCAGGACAGAAGGCTCAAAAGTAAAGTAGCAATAATACATAAAACACTGAACCATAATCTTCAAATACAAAAACAAAATTTAATAAAATACTCTGAAAGACACAAAGATAAAGGCACATTCCTCGTCCCATATGCTAGGACAAATTTGTACAAATACTCCTTCTTCCCTAGTGCTATTAGAGCATGGAATGGGTTGCCTGAGCTAGCCAGGAAAACCAGTGACTTGGCAGAATTTAAGTCATTGGTTAATATGCATGACTAAATGCATGACGCGTAGGACGTAATCATCTTCTTTTTTGAAGTAACGTCTGTATTATATAAGATAAGATAAGAAGAACGCCACGGGGCGGCCATCCTGGTTGAGGGTGGCAGCTATTTCAACATCCGAAGTGTCTGTTTCAACCGTAAGAGGTCGAGTATAGTCGATGGTGAAGATGGCAGCTTTCTCCAGCTTCTGCTTTAATTCGTTAAAAACTGTCTTTACTGTTTCTGAAAGAGGAAACGACGTGTTCTTTGCCGAAACATTTATTTTGTTAGAAAAATTTGGGATCCACTGCGAGTAGTACGCCAACATGCCCACAATTCGTTTTTGTGAGCGCATATCATGAGGAGGAGGAAGATTTCTTAAAACCTGGAATCTGTCAGGGTCTGGCTTGAGTAGGCCTTTAGAAATTTCGTATCCCAATAGGCAAACTTTGTCAGTGGCTATCGTACTTTTGTCTTCATTAAATGTGATCCCATACTTTCTAGAAGCATCTAGAAATCTGTGCATATTCTTATCGTGCGACTCTTTATCATGACCACATACCGTTACATTGTCCACGTAGGCAAAGGTGTCCTGCAACTTTTCATTCTCAATAATTTGAATTATTGTTCTCTGAAAGCATGCAACTCCGTTGGTAACACCGAAATGGATGCGACAAAACTAATAGACTTTGCTACATGCCTCAAATGCAGTAAACGGCCTTTCCTCAGTCTTGATTGGTATTTGATGGTAAGCACTTTTGAGGTCTAGAGTACTAAAAACGGATTAGTTGGATATCCGTTCTACCAGTTCATCGACTCGGGGCATCGGGTAAGCATCCAGTAAGGTGAAGCGATTTATTGTTTGACTGTAATCAATGACCATCTTTCTTTTTTGTCTCTCGTTTGTTGTCTCAAACACCCGTCACAAGCACAAGGTCCAGGGAGACTTTGAAGGTTCAATGATTTTGTCCGAGAGGAGTTTTCTAACTTCAGACTCAATAAATTTGTTATCACGTATCAAGTGCTTTTGGGACTTAGTAGCCACTGGTCTGCAGTCAGAAGTTAGATTACTGAATAGGCTAGGTGTTTCGACTCTTGCTGCTTTAAGACCACAGATGTGTAAGGGATTGCGTTTTCCTCTGTACGGTATGGTCAATTCCTTATGAAGACTTATAAAGTCTACACCAAGTATTACATCCGAGCACAATCCAGCAATTAGAGAAAGTTTTACCTTTTCGTAGTGTACTGGACATCGGCAAATGTTTGTCCTAATGTCTTTTCAGAAAGATGTGTAGTGGCCATGAATATTCTGTTTGTAGAAGGGCGTACTGGCCATTTATTTCTCTTGATGATGGCTTCTGATATGTAGCTTTCACAGCTGCCAGTATCTATTAGAGCTTGCAACACCAACCCGTTGACGTTTACTTGGGCCGTAGACTGTGTAAGCCTTGAGAAATGCGTTGATGACAAGGTACATGGAGTTATTACACTGGTCAGTGATATTTTGCTGGCAACTATGGTGGCTGTTGTTTTACTTAATAAAAACAGTTTGAAAGTGTCCTTTTTTATCGCACTGATGACATAATGCATTTCGAGCAGGGCATTCAGTCCTAGAGTGTCTCCTCCTACCATAGAAGTAGCATAGCGACTTAATGGCATTCTATTCCCGGTCTTCATTAGAAATGGATGTTTCTAAATGAGAGCTAGTTGGCGTTTTCATTGCCCCACAAGAGATTTCGTTCGTTGAATTGTAAGCCTGAGCATGCGTTGTGGCTGTTTCTAACACTCTAGCTTCGTCAAAAGCGCATTGTAGAGTAAGAAATTCTTTTCAAAGTATAAAAGGGGAGTATTTCAACTTATACCATCACATCAGTCAAGTACAATTTCTTTCCCTTGTTCTTTACCAAACAAAATAATTAATTACCAATAGTTACCGATAATTAACAAATTGGTTATTTTTAGTGGCCCCCGAAAGGGAAAAAGACGCTATTTGGTTTGTGTGGACTGTCTGTCCGTCCATCCCGTTTCGATCTCAGAAACTAGTAGAGAAAATGAAAATCGGACATCATGATATTTTAGATCCTTCAAAGTTCTGATGCAACGGCTACTTTTTTCTTTTCCGAAAGTGAACCATCTAATTTTTAAAATTATATATGCAAGCAGATTATTCAAAAAAATTACACCACTTTTCAATGAAAAACTTCAGGGAAAGTAAGTCTTAATTAAAAAGTTCACAAGTTTCTACAGTGATAAATCAAGCTTCATTCATAGATTCGCGCATCGGTAAAAAAAAAAATCAACTAAGGTCACGATTGAAAAAGTATCAATAGATCATTATAAAAAAGATTTTCCATTTATTAAATAACTCATGGAATAGAATACTGATTCGAATGTTGTTTTTAAGAAGAATTTAATACAAACTTTGTTTCAATTGTAAGTTAAAAAAAACAACTACTTTTTACCGTGCAGCTTCCACACATACTCATTAGGCTATACACTTGACAACAATCTGAATCTAAATTAAAACAAATAGAGGCCAGATCTACATAGATTTATATACGAGTTCTAGTCTAGATATAATAGATTCTATATTGAAATTCTAGATCTAGACTTAGATATAAACTTAGAGTCTTAGATCTAACTCTAGATTCTAGAATGTCTAGATCTAGAATTAGAATAGAATTAGATATAGAATATATAGACTTATACTACTTATAGACAGACTTAGACTTAGAATGACTGAAATCTAACTCTAGATCTAGTCTTTAAACTTACAGACTGAGATCTTATTATTAGATCTAGACTTAGATCTGTTTCTAGATCTAGGCTTAGACTTAGATCTTGAATCTAGAGTTATATCTAAAAGTAGGTCTAGATCTAGCTAGATCAATGACTAGTTTGTATCAAACTGAAAGTATAAAGAAAGATTTCCGATATATTGTACCATTTAATATGTGTTTCCGTAGTGTAGTGGTTATCACATCTGTCTAACACGCTGAAGGTCCTGGGTTCGAAATATATTTCTATATTTTTTTGTGAGTCACATCCTGTAAAATAGACATGCATTTTTTATGATTTTTTTAAGTATATTTTTTACAGCCTAATATGTTCTATCCTCTATCAATGTCTAGATCTGTCCGTCTGTCTCTAGGTGGACCACTTCGGGGGCCAATTTTATGTTTGTGGGTCCACACAAACTGTCTTTTTAATTTTGTTTTATTGAGTCCTGTGTTGTCAGCAAAAGAAATAATTGTGCAAAATTTCAGCTTGATACAAGTTTGGGTGTTAGAGAAATAACGTGTACAAACATTTTACCAGACAGAACGACAGTGAGTTGATATAAGCTTTGTAATAAAAATAAACTGGATTATTTTAATTTCTTTTTTGTTTACAGTTCTTCGCAAGTATCATCGTCAGAGGATTCATCAGTAAAGGGTGGCAATGTCTATGCTAATCTAGCACACTTGCAGGACAAGAAAGAGACAGATAATATTTACAACTAGCCGGACAATACCCGCGGCCTGCGGTCCTTAGTTTGTGTATTACTAATCTAGTGAATCGGATATATATCTAATATATTGCTTATGTTCCTTTCAGGTTTTTGTCTTTCACCACGAAAATATTAAAAATGAAAAAAGCGAAAGATGAATTGGATATAAAGTACAATTAAAATGGGTTTACCCGATTTGAGAAATTAATGGGATTATAAAGCACGTCAGGACGTCTAAATTCGCATATATAAGAAACGAATTTCTGAATAAAAGCTTTTGAAACACAAATTTGAAGGTTAATTTTATTAAATAATGAAATCAATAGACTATATTTTGTATTTTCAAGTGTCAAAGTAAACAACTATCTGTGCAAAATGTAGTTTTAAAATCTAGATCTAGATCCTTTCGATCTTCTCTCATGTAAACATGATAAACATGGCCTAGATCCATGAAAAAGTAATACTTTCATAGAGTTGGGCAACTTTTTTTTGTGGGTCTTAATTTTATTTTAGGGCTTCTAAACATAAGTTACGGTTCCAGTTAGTACCCAAAGAACATTTATGTCAAGTTTTATCAAGATTGATCAAACGTTTTTTATTTCTATTCGGAACATACATACATACATACGCCATACTTTCTGCTTTATGGTATAGAAGAAGATAGCTAGAGATATTGTATTTTAATATTTTCTAGTTCTATTTATTTATAAATTACAAAGATAAACCTGAACAGTTAAATCAAGATAGATTCGATACACACTTTGAACTGTAAATTCTTGTTTACGACGAAATACTAGATCACTATAGATTCAATCATAGAATTTATAACCTCTCATCTGACACTGGAACAATAGTGCAGTTATTAAGCCATACAGACTTACAGTTTTAAAAAAAATTTAAATAAAAAAAATGAAAAAAACATAATCATTTTGTTGAATATCCAATATGACAAGATATCAAAATAACATACTAAAAGCCCACTTAATGTGGAAAGATACCCACCTAAAAAAACAATTATGAAAAACAATTAGTTTACATTCTGAAAATTACCAAATCTTTAAGATAAAAGAAAACATTATGACCCTCTGTAAAAAATTAATAAAAACGATTTGGTAAATCTTTAAATGAATTCTATTAGATTTTGTGGTGTAATATATACAGCTGTCGTTAAATCTCTTGTGTTAATAAAGACGGTTGTTTTTTTGTTTTTTTTTTTGGTAACTAGCTCATTGTGGCGCATTAGAATTGTTTTCCTTTGACGTCATATGAATGAATTCTTTTAATGTAATGTTTAAAAAAAAACTCGGTTGACCAATGTCTATGAACCCTGGTCCGCTTGCTCGTATTGCCAAAGACATTTTTAGTCTAACTAGGCCGTGTGACGTAGTGGAGTTTTTTTTTCCTTTGACGTCATATGGAATGAATTCTTCAAATGAAATGCTAAAACAACTCGGTATAGTAATGATTATTAAACCTCGTCATTTGTCTCGTATTTTTAAAAAAAGACAAATAGATAAGATATAGATCTAATCTAGATTTTTTAAACTAAATCAAGATTGTTTACACTATATCTAGATTTTTTACACTAGATCTATATTTATATTATAATTAAAATCACTGTAGATTCTAGATCTAGAATTTCTAGGTCTAGTCTAGACTGATATATACTAGATCAAAATATAAAATTTCAATTTCTAGACTTAGAGTGTAGATTTTGATTTCCAAACGTCTAGATCAATATTGCAAGTTATAATATACTAAAACTAATTTACTATTTTGAAATTTCATGTTGTATTCAGTCTATTGATAGATTACCTAGGCTTTTTTTGCGTAAATATAATCTAATTTCACATGTAAATTATTCCAAATTTATATTTTAGATCTAGATCTAGATCTAGTAGTTATAGATCTTAAGAGTGCTAAAACAGAAGTTTAGTTAAGGTAGATCTACATCCTCATTCTAGTTCCATTTAAATGAAAATGCCAATAGCTCTGTTGGTAACTGTGCTGGTACATCGAAGTACAAGCACGATGTCTGTTCTTCTTCTTCTTTTTTTCAATACAAATCAATGCTGAAAGATTATCTAAAATCACTCGTCTGACATATTGTATATATCCGGAAGATGTCATGCCGTAATGTGTAATATATCTCTTTATCAATAATAGGCTATTAGTTTGTAACCAGTTTGTTATTAAGTTAATATGCCTGGTCGTGCGGTTAGCGTGCTGGACTGATTATCTCGACGGTCCCGGGTTCATATCCTGCTCGCTGCCATCCCTCGTCGTCCAGCGGGAGGTTTGAACAAGGAAGTTTATCATCTTTAACTTTGAAGGAACATCCGAAACATGTAAACCAGAAAAATTTTTTTTTTTTTACAAAGGCAAATGAATCCTTGAAACATTATTACTTATGACAATCAAAATAAAATCACGTCTTAAATATTCCTTGCGAATAGGCGACAGGGATCCGAATGGGGCGCCTTTGAGTTTGTGTGATAACACAAACTCTCTTTGCAATCTTGTTTTTCTAAGTTTTGATGGCAATTAAAATCTAATAGGTCACTAAAACTAATGTTATAAGTCTAGTAGGTCAGCAAACAACTAACTATATCCAATTTAGATAGCTTAGTATAATTAAAATTGTCCTTTTAAACAGTGTAATATTTTACTTTGCTGGTAAATGATTACAATAAATATAAATACAATTTGTTAATTTACATCTAGACTCTATGCTAAGACTTTTTTTTTGGTGGAATCTCCTTTAGAACACTAAAGCAATGTTTAAGTCTTTTATTGAAAAGTGCACCATTGTTACAATGTTAATGTTTTACCTTATAACCTAGAGATTTTGCATCATAATAAATATACTTTATTGCAATCTTAAATGTCTAAACGTAATTATTTGAGATGTTACACTGCAAAGACTTTTCCCCAAGTGAATAATAGGCCAATGGTTTTACGCAAAAGATGCAATGTAAAACAACACGACGTGAGCTTCGGTTTTTCTAGACTGTTGGAGGACTTATGAGACTTTCTATTCTAATCGCTATGTCCAGTGACATTTAGAACTAACAGAAAATAAAAGCGACTCTTCGGAATGTTAGTCGTTTCCCGAGCTCTCCACCATTTTCGTCATTACTAATCTGTTTCCAAAATGAGTTCTGTTAAATATCCTTCCCAAATCTGGTACTGTTTTAGCGGCCCCCGAAAGGGGAAAAGACGCTTTTAGTTTTGTGTGCCCTGTCTGACCGTCCGTCTGTCGTCCGTCCGTCCCGTTTATATCTCAGAAACTAGAAGAGAAAAAATAAAATCGGACATCATATTTTAGATCATTTTTCTTTTCCGAAAGTGAACCATCTAATTTTTAAAAGTATATATGTAAGCAGATTTTTCAAAAAAATGTAACCACTTTTCAATGAAAAACTTCAGGCGCGGTAACTTTTTAAAAGGTTCATGGACTTCTTCATTAATAATTGCAGCTTCATTCATAGATTCGCGCAGTGGTACAAAAAAAATTGCAATTAAGGTTAAAATGATAAAAGTGTCAATGGTTTATTATAAAAATATATATTTCCATTTATTAACTAACTCATTGAATAGAATACTGATTCAAATGTTGTTTTTTAAAAATGATTTAGATATGAACTTCGATTTAGTTATAAGTTTCCAAATAACTAACTACTTTTATGGCGCGCAGATTTGACATAACCTCATTATAGGGGCCTACACTTGACAGTCTAAATAAGTTTAAATAGAGCCCAGATCTAGATATATTTATAATAAATGTAATAATAATTTGAACAAAATTTTAATAATTAAGACAATAACTTATTTTCTGACAGCTTAGGGGTGCAGATTTATTTATTATGTAAACTATAGTATCACATTAATAATTGAATCGGAAACGAACAGCATAGTACACCATTACCCGGTAACAAAAGGTCTACTATTCATGATCATAACATTGGCCTAGGTCTAGTAATTTAAAGATTAAACGTGTAAATTCATACGAGTTCTAGTCTAGATACAGTAGATTCTATATCAAGATTCTATATCTAGTTCTATATCTAAATCTATGTCTAGATCTAGACTTAGATCTACATATTGACATAGATCTAACTCTAATTCTAGATCTAGACTTAGATCTTGAATCTAGATTTAGATCTAGAACTAGGTCTAGATCTAGCTATATCTATGTTTAGTTTGTATGACAAATGACAATGTAGATATTAATTTTTATTTGTGAGGGGAAAGTCTTGTTAAGTCATTTGTACACAATTGTAGCTTAAAGTAGGTCAAGATTTTTTTCGTGTTTCCAATTTATCTAAGTTTGTTAGAAGAATAAATCTTTTTTAGTTTCTCTTTATTACATGTTATTAATTTTGAATGTATGGATAAGGTTAATTATTATTATTTTGAAATGAATATATGGAGATGCTGTTGCTGAGGCGTAAAGCAGTTGGAACAGGAAGTCCCGTGTTCGAATCCTGGTGAAGTCTCAAGGTGGACCAATCCGGGGCCGATTTTGAGTTTGTGTTTCCGCACAAACTGTCTTTGTAACCTTGTTTTTAAGCCGAAATAGTTCAAAATGTTCACTTCCTTTTTTTTTTAATAGCAAAAATAAATCTGCTTTTAATTTTACACATTTTCTCCTTTTTTTTATCATTTAGATCTAGACAACAATTGAAATAAATGAAAGAATTCAGTAAAACCATGCTGAGTTTTTTTTCGAGATTGCTGAATGTATGTATGAAGTTTTTAGCATCTGAAGTACTACTTTATTACGTCTACCTTCTGAAACGTCTTTAATTTATAATTTAAGATTAGATCTAGATCGACATGTATTATAGTTCTAAGAAAATAAATTCACACTGTAAATGTGAGGGCCTATAGGACTCGCTCAAAACTTTCCATAAATACAAACATACATTTTATTTAGGACGTTTTTTGGGTGAGCGAGTTCTTATTATTACGTTACTATCAAGCCTCTCAATTAGGTTTAGCTGAGTAGAGGATGAATAGTTCTTGGAAGTTTAATGGGCAAATGACCTTACATTGTTTGACATGCTTCTGATGCTCCTTCAGAGTGAAAGATTATTACAGCCACAGACTAACCCAAACCCCTGGACGGCCGGCTCGGTTTGAGCCCGGGACCATCGAGACGACATTCCAAACCAAAGGCCAAATAAACATATCAAGAGAAAAGAAATACTAGAATTCCCGAGCCAAAAGTAGGTAAGTGGGGGGGGGGGATATAAAGGGGTTTACTTCTGCATCAATTAGAACTTTCGATACAGATTTAAGACAAAAGTTTCTGCAATTCACAATCAAAATCCGAATATCCTTTTTAACACTACCACTATTCAACTCGTACTTTCGTGGAATTTAAAACCTTCAGGGTGAACTCAAAAACCTTGGTCGATAGGTCTACGAATCTTGAAAATGGTTGTAACAATTTTCCTAAGAATTTAATACTTGA
This sequence comes from Biomphalaria glabrata, assembly GCF_947242115.1. Lineage (NCBI taxonomy): Eukaryota > Metazoa > Mollusca > Gastropoda > Planorbidae > Biomphalaria > Biomphalaria glabrata. Next base: position 32,402,448 of record NC_074716.1, read on the forward strand.
TGTATATTGTTGGGAAAAGAATTACTAGCTCACTATGACAATTGGAAAAGATCGTAATACTTTTTCAAAGTATAAAAAGAAATAATATTCAATTTCGCTAGAGAACTAGTTTGATCGGACCACACGTTTTTAGGGAACTTCGCATGCAGACATTATATTAGTCACGAGTTTAATAAATTAATGTTCATGAACATTTTGCGCATCTTATTCTAAGTTTAGATATAAAGGCCAATCATTGAAATATTATATATTGTTGGTTTGGGGTAAAAATTTTGTTCAATTTTTAACAAATCTAACATTCATTAGTTATTAAGAGAAACAAATCGCTCTTTAGTTTAAGTTGTATAACGGTCATGTTTTCTTTTTGTTCATTACCTATCTTTGAGTGGGTGGAACCTTGACACAGATCTCAAAAACAGATCTAACGATTTTCCTAGAAATTTTACAGTTGATGTATATCGCTGAGAAAATAATTACTAGATCGTTGGTTACACTTAGAAAATTCTAGTTTGACCGTTATAATTTTTCAAAGTATAAAAAAAATAATTTGGTTAGAGAATTAGGTCTAGATCTATATCCAACCATGGAACTATACTAAAGGAACTACGACTTCGAGATTTTTTTACCAAGCCGTATAGAAAACAGGTTCTTTGCACATGTCTCGCGCATCCTGAAATGTCTACAAAATAAAATGATGGAGACAAAGAAGGATTTTACGCCTCGAACGCGCACAATTTACCCGAGTGTTGATTGGAAAATGTATTTTTGGCTTTTTACAAACAGATCGATAAAAATAATTAAAATATTTAATTGTGTGAGAGCCATTGTTTGTCTAATACATGCCTAACGGCTGTCTGTGTCGGCTCTATTGAAGTTGTGGATGAACGGATGCTGCGAGATGGGGAGAGGGGCTAGCTAGGAGATGTGACTTTGACCACTGGGGTTGTAATTTGCATACGGGCGAAATGACTCTGGACCAGAAGAATGTTGTTGATTTTTTTTGACATTCCGATGGTCTAGAGGTTAAGTTCGCTTAGTGCGTTATCGCTAGGCGGTGGTGTCGTTTCCAGAGTCACTGGTTCGAGCCTCGGTCGTAGCATTTTAATTCACTACTTTATCTCTTAAAAACTTGGTCCCTGGTGCTATCATTTATTTATGTTTAATATATGCATGTATCACATTTGTTTCAGCACCTAGCTTCAACTGTATATTTACAATAATATCATACATGCATTAACAATGAAATGACGTCATTCATGAGACACACTACTGTCTCGTATCTAAAAAAAAAGGTGTCTTAAAAAAAAACATACAGGAGAGGATAAGAGACTAAGTAGACCTATATCATTTACATAAACCAACTTAATACTAACAAATAAATAAAGTCTACTTAGCTCATTATCGAAATACTCTCTCCACAACAGTGGCACACTCCTCTTGAGTAACACAGCAATAGTGCAACAACACAGTATTAGTTAAACATTATAGAGATTTAGTTTAAACTACACTGGTCAGTTGAAAGACTCAAGAGAGAGTGGCAATTGTAAACAGTTAACAGGGACTTAAATTAAGTAATAAAGGGGACTAACTCTAATTTAAAAAAAATAAAGGTAGCCACCCTAATTGTCCCTCTTGTCACAAGTCTTGTAAATGCAGCATTCAACGGAGGATTTAAGAAATGAAAAGCCCATGTTTATTTATATGTTCATTCTTTGTTATTATTATCAATGTTATAATATTATTATTTAAATTTCATTAGTCGCTTAATGGTATGTGTCATTATGATAACACTCACAGAAAAAGATCACTTCATCTTAGTAGCTTAACAAAGCCATAAGCAATTTATGACCTGCCTAAGTGAAGTCTTTTTTTTCACACAATTCACACAGGATTCATACATGCCTGTGTATCAAAATGTACTTGTTTAACAATAACATAATTCATGTCTTACTTATTGGTCGATAAATTATATCCCTTAAATTTGAAGCTAACGAATTTAGTTTTTATTGTTGTTGTTGGGGTTTTTTTTGTTTGTTTTTTTTTTTGTTTACAGAAAATATAACTAAACATGTAGTTTTAAAAGTTACATTCACACTAGCCCACATCTATTTGGAGAAATCCTCCAAACTCATAACTGTCAAAGGTTCTCACTGTCTAGAATATGCAAATAAATGGAAACATCTAAACATCCAATTGTATGAGTCATAGAATTTAAAAAGATCATGTATGTACATACGGTATACATCAATGTGGGTCCTGTATGTGTCATATAAATCAAAAGAGCTTTGTATATATGGCAATAAAATTGAAACAGTTATTATTTATGCACATAAAATACACAAAACGGTGTGATAAAGTTAATTTAAAAATTCATTTATTTGGTAGAATTTTTTTTAACTGGCTTATTTGATTGATACCTTAAATATTTTTATTTACTTTAAATTAGAACGCATTGTATCCCTTATTTTAAAGATTGTGTGTGATTGTTTAAAATTTACGAAACCAAAAAAATGTATTTGCAACGAGCTCTAACGTCCCCCAAAAAGAATGGCAAAACCCAAACCCTAACCATGAAGAAACTTTTCTATTTATGTTGAAAATAATAAAAATAAGTAAATAGCAATTCTAGAGGAAACTTCTTCATTGAAATGAACAATGACTAAAGAAACATCGTAGCAGATTTCGTATATGATCGAATGACAAGAAGTTGGTTTACAAGTTTTTTTCACATACGTAATACCAAAATTGTGTGCAGGAAACATCGTTGATGTAGTCTAGTGTGGGATCGAGGAGTATACAGTCCTCAAAGTCTCTATTGCCAGGGTATGGTTCACCTATCAGATAAATACATATTATAAAGTGAATTTAGGTTTGCAGGAGTTGTATTGTTGTAAGCAATATTACACCACGGGGAGTACATACATATATCTATCTATCTATCTATCTATCTATCTATCTATCTATCTATCTATCTATCTATCTATCTATCTAACTATCTATCTAACTATCTATCTATCTATCTATCTAACTATCTATCTATCAATCTATCTATCTATCTATCTATCTGTCTATCTATCTATCTATCTATCTATCTATCTATCTCTATCTATCTATCTATCTATCTATCTGTCTATCTATCTATCTATCTATCTATCTATCTATCTATCTATCTATCTATCTATCTGTCTATCTATCTATCTATCTATCTATCTATCTAACTATCTCTATCAATCTATCTATCTATCTATCTATCTATCTAACTATCTCTATCTATCTATCTATCTATCTATCTATCTATCTATCTATATATCTATCTATCTATCTATCTATCTATCTATCTATGTATCTATCTATCAATCTATCTATCTATCTATCTATCTATCTATCTATCTATCTAACTATCTATCTATCTTTCTATCTAACTATCTATCTATCTATCTATCTATCTATCTATCTATCTAACTATCTATCTATCTATCTATCTAACTATCTATCTATCTAACTATCTATCTATCTATCTATCTATCTATCTATCTATCTATCTGTCTGTCTATCTATCTATCTATCTATCTATCTAACTATCTCTATCAATCTATCTATCTATCTATCTATCTATCTAACTATCTCTATCTATCTATCTATCTATCTATCTATCTATCTATCTATATATCTATCTATCTATCTATCTATCTATCTAACTATCTATCTATCTTTCTATCTAACTATCTATCTATCTATCTATCTATCTATCTATCTATCTAACTATCTATCTATCTATCTATCTAACTATCTATCTATCTAACTATCTATCTATCTATCTATCTATCTAACTATCTATCTATCAATCTATCTATCTATCTATCTGTCTATCTGTCTATCTATCTATCTATCTATCTATCTATCTATCTATCTATCTATCTATCTATCTATCTATCTATCTATCTCTATCTATCTATCTATCTATCTATCTGTCTATCTATCTATCTATCTATCTATCTATCTATCTATATATCTATCTATCAATCTATCTATCTATCAATCTATCTATCTATCTATCTATCTATCTATCTATCTATCTATCTATCTATCTGTCTATCTATCTATCTATCTATCTATCTATCTATCTATCTATCTATCTAACTATCTCTATCAATCTATCTATCTATCTATCTATCTATCTAACTATCTCTATCTATCTATCTATCTATCTATCTATCTATCTATGTATCTATCTATCAATCTATCTATCTAACTATCTATCTATCTATCTATCTATCTATCTATCTATCTATCTATCTATCTGTCTATCTACCTATCTATCTATCTATCTATCTAACTATCTCTATCTATCTATCTATCTATCTATCTATCTATCTATCTAGCTTATTAAGAGTAGTTGTTGTGACGATACGAAACTTGCATGCAAAAGTTCATTTGAGTTTTTCCCAGCAAACCGTGAGAAACTTTAATTTTTAACTTAAAACAATTTTTTTCCTGTCCACCCACAGCTAATTTCTTGTAGGATTTATCCCCCCTCGCACGTTTCTCACGGGACGAATCTCCACATAAAACATTAACTAGCTTCTCTAGGGCTAACTTTTAATTATTGACCGCTGGACAGGTGACCAGCACACATTAAGTCGCTGCACCAGCGCTACACGCCGCGGCCTAATAACTTTTCACACCTATTCTCCCCCCCCCCCCCCCCCGCAGGATACACATCGCTCTAAGAATAGCATTGCACTCGGGCTGGACAGATACATATTCGCTTAAGACTTTACTCTCACGGTAGGCAACGAATATTGACCATAAATCTGACCTGACGCCTGACATCTCCGGTACATCGATACATGTGAGAAAATCAGCTAGATATCTTCCCCACCCGTTAAATGAAAAGTCCCAACTATATATAGAGAGAGACCAAAGCATTCCAAGTTAGGCCCGCTAGGATTCATACAGTCTCCTCTGTTAGGAAGTTTAGTTGTGAGGATTCATTAGGGACAAACGGGTAAGTGTAAACATTTTACTATACTCATTTTATCTTATAGGAATGTGTGAGTACACATTAGTACACAACCACGTTCCCCGTCATTACATTATGACCTTATTATGTATGTATCTGGTACTATTTTATGTCGATACTATATCTTCATATAGTATTATTAATGCCGCTATGGTTGTCTACATTTGAAACTATAGTTATTTCATTTAATTTGTTATGTTTCATCCATTCCTGTATTTTAGTGATTGATGTAAACAATACCCTTTAGTGAATCTAAGTACTGTCTAAGAACTTAGATCGCAGTGCTCTAAACTTACAGAGCCCATGTGAAATTAGTTATTTCACACTTCTGTTGTATATCCCTCATACATGTTATTATGTCTCCCACCCTTGTGAACTTATAGTTCCTTGGATGAATGTAATTTTGATTAACTATATCAAACCCTTATTAATGTAGCCATATCCCTAATATTTTATTTTCATCTTATCCTTTAGTTTATAATATGCTCATTCCCCATTTTACTGTAACTGATTACTTATCGTCGTAATCAAAGTTAATGGATGAATCTTGACAAGTATCATCCTACATTGTATGATAACACGTTTATTGTGGTTATCTTACTTGAATTTTGTTTGTTATTGAGTTATATGCATGCTTTAAGATTTATAACTAATTGTCTTAAATGCCTTATTGGGATTGATACCAATGCCTACATCTGATTGATTGCAAGGCATATGGGAATCCCTGCTCAATGCCTTTAGAAGGTTCCTAATTGTCTGTCTTATCCCCAGCCTGGTTGCTACCCCTGATTGCTACACCCGACTGATATAACTACCAGATCTCCATAGAAAGCTGTAACCGGAGCAGACCACACCAGATACCCCCCCCCCCAATTACATACCTGTTAGCAAGAAGGCATTGCCTACTGTCCTTGGCTCTATAGTGTCAACAGTGCAATATACTGCCCAGTATCATCTGCCCAGTGCCCGGCCCAAACTGTCCACTGCCCAATAGCTATTGCCTAATGCCGACAGATTAGAGCAACCTTCGCAGCAGTAGATAAACTGGTGTTGAGTTAGCACGGCTCTCTACGAGCTAGAGACCACAGCTGAGAGCTCACCCCACTACAACTTAGTCTGCAGCACCAACCCTCTCTACTGCTAAACAGGCAGCGGCCTCACCCTAGAGCCAGTTTGTCTACAGCATAGAGACTACCCCGAGCCGACGTCCTAAGACAGAGCCGGATGACTCATCCTTCTGAGTGCCAGTCCTACGACCGCCAGAAGACGACCCACGGGCTAGCAGCTAAGAAAATAAGTAGCAGACATAGGAACATTCTTCTCTTCCAATCACTCACCAATTAGCAATCCACGATGAGCAGTTATGTTAGATATTAGCACCTTCATTTCATTTCTTAATTTTAATTTTATTTGATCATTTTTCTTGTGTAAACTTTCATTCATTAAATTATTTTTATTTATGAACTTATAATATTGGTCTGTTCTTACTGTTAGTTGCTGTGTGCCTGTACAAAAATCTTATGTGTGAAGCGGGATAAAATTAATAAAATTTCCCCTAGACATAAATAAACAAGCCAAATAATAACTAATTAACATCTCGTCACAGTTGTATCAATTAGTTTGGATCAGTTATGTATTTACATTTGCAATAGATCTAGACTAACAACAATAAATCTGCGCCAGCACAACTATTTGTACAAAGCTCATATTAACTCTGTATGTCTGGTTAAAATTGTGTACATGTTATTTCTCCGACACCCAATCTCGGATGAAGCTGAAATTATGCACCATTATCTCTTTTACCCGATGACACAAGAATCAATATAACAAAATGTAACCCATTAGTTAATTAACTATTGGCAATTAATAATTTAATTATTTTGTTAAGTATCTCGAACAAGGGAAAGAAATTTTACTTGACTGAAGTGTTGGTATAAGCTGAATTAGATCCTTATATATATATATATACATATATATCATGGGCGTAGCCAGGATTTTTTTTTTCGGGGGGGGGGGTTGAAGGGGATTTTTTTTCTCCCCCCCCCCCCGGCCAAAAAAATATTTATATGTATGTATGTGTGTGTCAGGCACTATTTCTGGTATTGAAAGCCAACAAACTGCATATTCTGAGCTATCTACAGTGCATTTTCCTGCTATTAACAAGTTTTATTTCAAAAACCTAATGTGTTATTCTTATTTACCTAGCCGTCAAGCATTAGCCGTCAAGCTGCTTCCACAAAAATCTTTCACTGGTAATGTCTGAATTCTCTTCCCGCCTGCTCTGAGGACCTCCATGAATGTGTAGCGCCAAGTTGTACTAGGATTTCATTGCAACTCTTATTATGCGTATTTCATTTTGTCGGAGAACTTGTCACGCAAACCTCATGCGACGCTCTGTCACAATCTTATTAAAGGGTTGACTCCTAGTTCGGAAAAGGGTTTCCTTGATTTAGACACGATCTCTTTAACTGACTCCTGTCTTAACCATCTTTGTTGAGCCACATTTAGTGCTTTTCAATTTCGGCAGATGACTTTTCACTGCACTTTATTATTGGAGCCCCGCCACTGGTAGAAATGTGTAAACTCTCTTTAATACGCTCTTGGAATTAGGTGACTGTAGATTGCTTTAGATTTTATATCGAAAAGGGAAGTTTTATCGTCAAAATCATCTGTTGAGGGTTTTAAACGAAAAAATCTCTGGAGGTTGTTTTTTTTTTTTTTTTTTTTAATTCAAAACCTCATTTACCTACGGTCATGGTAACTGTAGTTTGCTTTAGAATAATATATGAAGATAGAGGTTTTTCCACCTCAAACGCTCTGTAAGGGGATTATAAACTCAAAACCGTCTGGAGGTGTTTTAAACTTTAAGAAAAAAAGTCATCTGTTGGAGAGAGGTTTAAACTAAAACCCCCGATTGGCTTGACTACGCTCAAAAAATTTTAGTGTGTAATTTGCTTTTTTTATATTGAAGAGGTATTTTTTAGCATCAAACCTTTCTGAATAAGGATTTAAACTCAAAACCTCTTTTGGCAACGCTCATAGCATTTTGTGTGCGTAATTTGTTTTTTTTTACATTGAAGATGTATTTTTTAGCTTCAAACCCCGCTGGCGGGGGGTTTAAAACTCAAAACTCCTTTGGCTACGCTCATATTTAGAGTGTGTAATTTGCTTTTTTTTATATTGAATAGCGGGTTTTTCGTAAATTTGGAGGGGGTTTTAAGATCAAATTCTTCCTTAACTGTGCTCTTGGAATTTGGGGATTGTTGTTTGCATTTTTTTTTTGTTTTGTTTTATAGAAGAGGGGGATTTAACTGCAAAAACCCCTGGTATGGGGTTTTATCTCAAACCCCCTGGTAGGGGGGTTTAAACTCAAAACCCCTTTTGGCAACGCTCATAGCATTTTGAGTACGTAATTTGCTTTTTGTCTACATTGAAGATGTATCTCTTAGCTTTAAACTCCACTGGAGGGGAGTTTAAACTCAAAAACCCCTTGAATACACTCATAGAATTTCGAGTGTATAATTTGCTTTGTTTTTAATATTAAAGAGGTATTTTTTACGTTCAAACCCCGCTGAAGGGAGGTTTAAACTCAAAACTGAGTCAAAACCCATTTAGCTACACTCATAGAATTTTGAGTGTGTAATTTGCTTTTTTAATATTGAATAGGGGGTTTATCGTAAATTTTGGAGGTGGGTTTAAGATCAAATTCTTCCTTAACTGTGCCCTTGGCTGTGCTGGGGCAAGTGATGGTTTAGTATTAAAATCTCACCTACAATAAACAAAATCAAAGCTAAAATCAGTCACTAAATTTCGAATCCCCCCCCCCCGGCGGGAGAAAGATTTCATTTCGGGTGGGGGGGGTTGAACCCCAAAACCCCACCCCTGGCTACGCCCATGATATATATTGTAGTGAAGTACTCCTTTGAGACATTTCGATCTATGAGGTGGTTAAGGACCAACCGCCTTTACTTTCCCCAACTAAAGTTATGTACCCATAAGAGTTAGGTGGAATCAGGGCCGCCTTTGAAATCCCCAAACTAAAAATCTCAGTCTTAACAGAAATTCAAACTTCATATACACACAGCACACATGGCATATGATGGAATGATGAGGAGGCCCGACAGACGATATTCTGGCATGTTAAAATATTTATTCTATATGTGTCACACTCTCAATTGAAATTTATTTTTATTTCTAGTTGTTACAATATTTATAAAATAAGATGTGTTATTAATTTTGTTATTTTAATAGCTAATATTTCTGATATATGTTTTGTTGGCTAGAGAAAGGGAAGGATGTTGATGTGTATTTCATATAGGTTGCACCTCTCGGTGTTTGGGAGTAACATCTCTTGTAACTGTTGTGGTCAACCAAGATGACGTTAGATTAAACAGCTGATTTGTTGTATTATAATTTATACCTAGAGTTATGTTATTATTCGTTCATGTTAATTAACATTAGGCTCATTACGTCGGGGCCCCCAGCTTGACAATTTAGAGCATCTATATATTTTGAACTTAACAATAGTGTACAGAAGTTTTCTTTTGGCAATCATTGTCATATAACATAACCTAATCACATTAAAAATTTATGTTGACATTATGGAACATTTTTATATGATGTCAGATCGATATCACTATGTAAGTTTCTAATTTTAAATTGGTGAAATTAACTTCTTCTTTTCATTTTTTAAAAGGTTTTTAAAGCACTTTTATTACACGTTTTATAGTAACCTACTCTCTCTGTCTGGGAGTTGTTGTTTTTTTCTCCCTTTTGCAATTCAAGAATCAAGTTGAAATTGTGCACATTTTTCATGTCGAAAAAAATATATAAATTAATTTGAAAATTAACCTATTAGGTTAGTCCCTTTTGTTTAATATAGAAAAGGGAAAGTTGAACTTTGCAGTATTGTTATATAGGGCAGTGATTGTGGTGTGCTTTGTCTAATATAAGCCTTGTTGTTGTTTTTTTGTTGTTTTTTTATTATTGTTTTTTTTTTGTTTATTTCATAGTAACTGCTGGTAGCTGCAGCTCTAAGATGCTCTGTTTTTAGACATGTCAATGATGTCAGGAGTGTCTCTGAAAAGAAACTATACAAATTTTGAGTACCAACTCACGCACCACAAACTCTTTGAGAGCTCCTGAAAGGTTTCAATAGAACTTTGAAGAGTTGACAGACTTTGTATGTCGCCACGTTAGTTAATTTATTAATAACTATAGCCTCGTTCTTTATTCAAGCTTCTGTTAGCCTCTGTTCTGTTTTGTTTTAAATTATAAAATACAGTATGCATTATTAAAGAGCTGTGGTTGACATTGCTACACAGTTAATTTACTCGATGCCAAAATGGTAATATTGATTCGATATGATGTAATGTTTTCAGACAGAAAGAAATATCTTGTTACTTCATACTTTGCCTTGGCATTGTTTAGGATTAGTACTCAATAAGGCAGGTTGTAAAATGTCAGCATAAGAATGCTACATAATTCATTCACAGATAAAAGAAAGAATTATAAAATGAACTAGTTGCTTTTCCAAATTTATATCAATGAATTATTGAAAGAAATAATTAAAAGTAAAGGTACCTCTTTCAGACCTTGTGGTCTAAAGGGCAGATAATGTAAAGATGGCTAAGCGGTAAAGCGCTTGGCTTCCGAACCGGGGGTCCAGGGTTCGAATCCTTGTAAAGACTTGGATTTTTAATTTTGGGATCTTTGGGCACCTCTGAGTACACCCGGATAATGGGTACCTGACATTATTTGAGGAAAAGTAAAGGCTGTTGGTCATTGTGTTGGCCACATGACACCCTCAAAAACCTTAGGCAGATATATGTGACCTTTTATACAACACAAACGCTGTGAATTATGTGAAAAGGTTGAGCGATAAAGCTATATACAAATAATAGGCCTATACATTTAGATGTGGTCTTCCTCTTTCACTGTCTGCCTCTTTTCCTTTTCCCTGGTGCTGTTCCCTAAAAGAGGTCATCGTAGGGCCGATAGGTCATTGTGATCCTGTTTCGAATAACATAATTTGTGGTGCGGTCTTTGTAGATGATACCTAAGATCCATCAATGGCATCTCTATTTTACTGTTAGTATTTTCCTCTCTAATTCTGTTAACATTACGTGATTCCCAGGCAAAAAAAAATCTCGCCTTGACCAAGAAGAGCATCAGTCTGATTTTTATGCCGAGGGCTATGGCTCTTTGTTGGCTTAAATGACATATAAACGTTTTAAAGCTCTGTTTTTGTTTTCTTATAGTATTTTTAAGCATTTGTCATCTCAATGAATTTAAAATGTAAATGTTATTAAAAAGAATTAAATTTCTGGCATTATTACTTTGTATATTATTTATTTCTTTGTTGACCTGTGTTCGCAAGCAATGCAGATTGTATGACCACTCAAAACCTCACCCTCCACAAAATAAAAAAAATATTTTTCATTTTTTGAAAATATGCAAATTAAACAAAGCAAACAAAGTTGAAATTTCCCTTAAATTGACTCACAAAATAAATAGACCACGACATATTGCAAATATAAGCTATTACACTCAGAGCCTTACATAAAGAAGAAAGAATGGCCTATTTTACAAAGGTTTTTTTAACTCACTCAGTCTAAGATAGCATCAAATTAAAAATTGTACAACTATTCATTGTCAATGACATCACATAAATCAATATAAAAAAAAACAATTAATGAATTAGTAATTAATTCCTTGCAAACTATTATTTTGTTTGATATCGAACAAGGGACAAAATAGATACTTGACAGATGTGGGGCTATAAGTCGAATTAGTCCCGTTTTGTACACATTATAGAGAATCGGTCGTCGCTTAAAAGTTTCAAACTAACAATATAAAGCTTAGAAAACTTGTATTTAATAAGCACTTTGCGGGCACCGTGGTAGTGTATTGGCTTGAGGAGGTTTGGTAGGCATCCCAATCGTTTGTTATGCTGGCAAGGTATGTGAACTTGTTCAACTCTTCAAGCTCTGGCTCGCCAAGTCTGAGAGTGGCACCGTTTGCATCATATATAACTCTCACAATTTTAGTCTTATCCTGGTTTATGTGGAGGCTAATTTTGGGTGCCTCTTTATCTAGGTTCTCCGTCATTTCTTGTATGCATTTATTTGTAGCCCCGAGTAGTGCAAAGTCATCGGCGAAGTCCAAATCCGCCATTCGATTCTGTTCACATTATGGAATACCAAAGGCAGTCTGATTCATTGCTCTCCTCATTATGTACTCGATGGCTAGGAGGAAAAGGAAGGGAGACATGATGCACCCCTGTCTCACACCTGTCTCGATTCTAAAGAACTCGGTTGTTCCTTCTTCTGTTTTAATGCTGCAACTAGATTGACTATACGTTTCGTAGAATCCGGACGAATTTTCCTGGTATGCTATATTCTTTATTTTCCATAGTGATTCTCAATGGACACTATCAAATGCTTTCTTAAAGTCTAAAAAAGTTATCTTTAGCTGTTGTTGGTACTTGAGACTTTGTTCAATGATATTTCGTAGAACGAAGACCTGCTCTGCACATCATCTGCCTCTTTGGAAGCCTGCTTGGTCTTCTCTGAGCCTCTCATCTACATACTGTTGACCCGTCTCAACAGAACAATGCTGCAAACTTTGCAAGGGACAGAGAGGAGGGAGTTGCCCTTTGTAGGAAGCTGTACAATGACTCTTTTTGAAAGTTCTCAGTGACTTTAGAAGTTTGCCAACAGAGATTTAAGAGATCAGTCATTCAGTTGATGGAGCGTCAGCCTAATCACGATATTGTCGTGTTTTTTACCCTCATACTGGCCTTTGTTTTTTAATTCCTCTTATTAACTTGCAAATTCTTCATTGATTAAAAAAAAAGAACATTTTTAAAAAGTTGAATTTTATAGGCAAATCCTCTGTTATAAAGCAGATAACATTTTGTTAGAGTGATTACTCTACTCTTAATAACTAATGAATGATATAATTTAAAAAAAAAATGAATATTTTACCAATCCAATCCAGGTCTATTGCATGTATAAATCTACTCAGAGTATTGTTATGACTTTTCCATGCGCACCACCATCCAGGCTAGTGCAGAGATGCACACTTCTAGTAACCAGACTAGAACAGGATGTTGACATGAGGAGACTAACGATATCCGCCCAAGTAGAGAGCCAATATGGAGAGATTGTGCCTAAGATAGATGTTGTTTGTGTACCTGTGATGTCTTGTCAATAAATATCGATGTACCTCGTTGAGTTGCCTCACTTAAGTTATTACAGTATATACAGTTCTAGTTTAGTAATACAGATCCAGACATAGCAACATTAAAAGACAGTAGTCTAGATTAAAATGGACCTCATTCACCAATCGTAAACAAACAACATTTAGCCACGTGATGATATTGATAAAACAATGAAAATTGCGTATCACGTGACAACCTTTATGAATTACGTAATTTGTATAGAAGAGATAGAGAACCACGTGGCAAAATGTTGTTTGTTTACGATTGGTGAATGAGGTCCATTCCGGATCTAGATATAAGGTATTCAAGTACAAGATTCTAGTTCTAAAAGGAAGTGGAAATGTCGTAAGATAAGGTAATAACTGAAGGGAGGCAACTCAACGAGATATAGATGTTTATTTATATAAGGACATCACATATACATAAGACAATGTCTGCCTTGATCACAGAATCTTCATCTCGGCTCTAGACTTGGGCGGAAGTCATTCTCTTCTTCCTAATGTCAACCCCATAGACTTAGATCTACTACTAGACTGGAAACCGGAAATAAATTCTTATCTGCGACTGATCGTGAACATTGTGTAGACAGTTGGATCAAGGCGTTGTTTTGTCAAGTAGTTTAAAGAAGTGAAGTTTTTTTTTTCAATCCTAACCTATGTAACATATAATTTTATTTTTTAGATCTCGATCTAGTAATTGATTATGAAAAAAAAAAAAAAAAAATCACTATTTAGTGTTGCATTCAGTCTTTTGATAAAGAAGATTATGTATCTAAAAATTGCTAAAAAAATAATTATGAGACGAGAGTACTTTCATTTTTGATGTTCAAACAAATGGAAATTCAATTTTGACTATAATTGTCCACCTCAGCATTACAACTATAACAATACAGAAGCCATGACAACATACTAAAAGTTAGTATTATAATATCACGAACAAAATTTTGGTATCGTTGTTAAATATCAACTGGTGTATTGATGCGCGTATGGCTCTACATTCTAAGCGCGTATATTAGTCTAAACAATGTTTTAAAAAGGTTTGATATCTTCAGCAATAAATAGCAGATCAAGTGTGATAGGCCGTCCCTGCAGGCTCAAGCAGAAGTATGTATCCAATGATAGAAAGTTGTGTTTTTGTTGCAGCTATAATGGGATACTGGCCTGACTTGGTTTTAGATTCGTCTTCAGCGAGACAAAACTTTTTACCTTTCACAAGAGGCTAAAGATGAATAATGATAATGCTAGTGTCGCTCACTGGTTAGAATGTTGACACTAAAGTCTTTCCTTTTCATTCAATAAGCTATTTAGAAACTTCAGTTTATCCATATTACTATGAAGTGGTCTCTGAAACAAACTTTACCTAAGACAACCATCTGTACGCTGTACGCGACCACCCAGTGGCAATACTCTAGCTTATTTCAAAAGCTTGCCTGCCTTTCTTTGTATCTTCGGCGTACTTTTAGAATATTTGTTTCCGTACTATCAAAACCGCGTAGTGTGCAAGAGGCTTAACTAGTAGCCATGACATTTTAAAGAAGGAATAGCGAATAATAAAAAAAAACTTTGTAATACATATTTAGCTGAGAATGTTTATTTCACAGCGATTAGTGTTGAGAAAGTGTTTCTTAGTTCCTGCAATGTCCTTACTCACATGTTGTCAACTCATGAACATAGCCTCGCGCCTCTTTGATCGTGACCTAACCCACATGTCATCAACTGACATCTCTTTGTACAGGTCTTCCGGCCTTAACTTTCTGGACGCAATGGCATCCCTGACGTTCACGTGTGAATCTGGTGTCCCGGGTAAGCTAATGGCGTCCCTTTCGGCTAGATCCTCCTCCGAGGAGCTGCACGCCGCCGGCCTCTCCACGCAAAGAGTGTGTCTGGAAGCGCTGAGCTGGAAATGCAGCGAAATTTTGTTCCCATACTTGCAGATGACGTAAATCTCCTCGAAGACCTGAGCCACCTCGTGGACCATCTCGCTGACGGAGACCTCCCTGAAGGCAACACAGCCGAGTTGTTTGCCCCTGGTCTCTCCCTCCTCCTCACTCACCATCCTGTCGGCCTCTTTGTCTATCTTGTTACCTACCAGGAAGACTGGCAGTTGATCAGCGCTGTCGGCCCTCAGCTCGATGTTAGACTTTTTTCTCGCTCGCTTGGAGAGTGCGTTGGTGAGAAACTTAAGCCTGCTGCATTCGTTGAAACTGCAACGATCTGTGACGTCATACACGAGAATGATGGCGTCTGCCCATCGGATTTGTTCTTTGAGCTTATTGTTTTCATTCTGAAAAAAAATAAATTTATTTCTATTTTGACTTTAGGAAAAATAAATCAACAGGCAGGCATAATTTTCTAGGTTTATTGAGTCATGTATAACTTAAGTCCTATGGAACTTATATAATCAGTATTATTTTATAGATTTATTTTTTGTTAGGTACAACAAATAAATGTGTTAAGTTTCAAATTGATCCGAGAATGGGTGTGGGAGAAATAATAAGTACAATGATTGTACCAGACAGATTGAATTGATATAAGCTTTGTAATTACTTTCTTCTACAAGCATTAGAGATTAAGAGTTCTACGGTGTATGATATCTTCAATAAATACAATGGTTACTCGCTTTACGTTTCAAATTCTTGTTTCAGAATTGGTTGTACAAAGTAAAGGACATTTAAATCACCAGGTTGTTTTATATTTTCTTTACATCATATATATTGACACGTTGACAGATTTCATCACTTTAGAAGTAACTGCTTGATGAAATGCGTGGCACGTCAAACTTGTAAGCAATCTTAAGCCAAATGCCAAAAACTAGTTTTAGCATCAGCCTAAAGTGTAAACCTTTAACAAAGGAAGAACTTAGAGATAAAAAAAAGTTCTCGTTTACGTTGCAGTGTTGATTTCCAGACAATAGTGTAGTCAATGAGTTGAATTTTTACTTCTGCAGTCTCTAGAGTAGGTAGACAACTCTTTAAAAAAAACTGTCAAAGTCTTTCTAACTTTTGAAATATCTTTTCTTAATACAGAATTTTCTGATAATTGACAACACTATATAATAGGGATGTGGAGAAAGTACCTGTCTAACCTACATGTCAATTTTGTATCAACCCTTCTAGCTTGAAAGTCAAAGAATGTACCAATCTGTCTAGCCTAGTTGACCAGCAATGTTCCAATCATATTTAGCTAAGGTACCCATGTATATAGCGACCTGTCTAGTCTACATATTAAGATATGTATCAACCTGTCTAGCCAAAGTGTACCCACATATTTACCAACGTGTCTAGCCTACTTGTCCATTGATATAACAAACTATTTAGCACAGAGGTCAAGGAATGTAACAACCTGTCTAGCCCAGATGTCAAGAAAAGTAACATGTCTAGCCTGGATGTCCAGGACTGTAACTGTTTGTCTAGCCTGGATATTCAGGAATGTAACAACATGTCTAGCCCACATGTCCAAGAGTGTAACAACCTGTCTAGACTGAATGTCCTGGAATGTAACGACCTGTCTAGACTGAATGTCCAGGAATGTAACGACCTGTCTAGCCCACATGTCCAAGAGTGTAACAACCTGTCTAGACTGAATGTCCTGGAATGTAACGACCTGTCTAGCCCACATGTCCAAGAGTGTAACAACCTGTCTAGACTGAATGTCCTGGAATGTAACAACATGTCTAGCCCACATGTCCAAGAGTGTAACAACCTGTCTAGACTGGATGTTCAAGAGTGTAACAACCTATCTAGCATGTATATCAATAAAATGTACCTACCTGTCCAGCGGTGTCCCAGACCTCAAACTCCACACTTATCCCATCAAGAGTTCTTTGACATGTGTAAACACGTTCTGTTAAATAGACTTTGTGTTAACATTGGAAGAAAGAAAACTAATAAAAAGGAAGCTACTGATTAGTGTATGTGTCTGTTAGAATAAAGCTTTACAATAAATAACACATTTTCGATCATTCAAACGGCTTTATGAATGCTATTGAAAAAAAATATTATTAAAATGATAATGGTTTCCGTTAAAAGGTATTTGGGTATTGGCACATCGGTACAATTTAGGCCATGTTGTGCATTAAAAAGTATCACATTAACATTAAAATATTTATGTTACAAAATTCTATTAATATAAGCACATTCAATACTATAGACAAAGTGTTGAAGGAACAAATGTTTTTGTCTCACCTAAGAGCGGATCGTAGTCACCTATATACCTTCTTGTAAGAAACCGAACTGTTAGTGCTATAGCGAAAAGAAATAAAAACAATATTGTGATGATTTCTGTTTTCTTCAGTATGAATATTTCTTGATGAATTTCTATTTAAGATTGTTTTAATATATTAAGTATCTTTGCTTTTCTTATATCTATAATGGCACAAACAGAATCACTTGCAGGGGAGATTGAAACACAGGGGAAACGTATGTGTTCTTTTTCTCTAATTCAAACATTTTATTGTACAACTTAGTACTGAGACAACTTAGTACTGAGACAACTTAGTACTGAGACAAATTAGTACTGATACAACTTGATACTTATACAACTTAGTACTGATACAACTGAACTTTCTGAATTAAACTTGTGGACCCGCAACTGCTTAAGAACTAGGTACAACACAAGGACCCCGACAAACTCGCTTTAACGCAATTTATACTTTATAAAACCGTATTTTCCAGAATCATAGAAACTTCTATTCTAAATATTTTTATTTGCAATGACCTTCTAAAAACGCATGCGAATTTTTTCCTGACCTCTTTTTCTGATTGGATGATTACAATTAGCAAGTGTTTGTTCTGCGACTTCTTTGAACTGACCCCGTTTATGGAAAGAGGTAGAATGAGGTCACAGTATAGATTCATGGCAGCGATAATTAGATAAGGTTTAATAGTTTGGGAGTGAGAAGAATTAATTAACCGTGGAAAAGGGGGAGGAGGTACTAAGCAAAGCCTAAGGCTTACCACCACCATCAAGTTGTAGTGAAATGTATTTTTAGTCATTTCAATTTCTTTACATTTGCAATATTTAGTTCTAACGAAATACAAATCGGTTTTATATATTTGGAAGAAAAAAAATAATTCACATGAATTCTCTCACTGGCACCTGGACTTGGGATAAGCAGTTATGATACCTTCATACTTGATATAAAAATGTCTTTCCTCCAGTTCTGAGGCTACTCAACGGAATATGAAGTGTAACAATGTGATTGTTGGAGTTAGATTTCTCCAGTCAGAAGAATGTAGGGGTGGGAGTGGCTTTCAACGAAATGAGAAATACGAGGCCTTTGACGGCAGACATTACATAGCACTGGTGCTGGCTTATTAATATTTCGATTAATTTGAGGCCTCCCTAAGGTCAGATGGAAACGTGCGATCGACAAGTTTGTAGACCCTCACATCATTTGGTGCTTTACTATGGCTGCCTGGTCGAGTGGTATGCGCTCTGGACTGTCCTCTCCATGGTTCGACCCCTGCCCGCAGCTATCCCTCTTCTTCTTGTATGAGGTTTGAGCTAGGATGTAATAATCTTCAAACATGAAGGAAAATCTGAAACATGTCAAACAAACTGATTCTTACAACAAGTAGTTAAAATTAAACTTCCAAAGGTATACCCTGTGACTTTCTTGGATATTTAGTATTGGCCATATTGTACAAAAGTAATACACATATACATAAAAATGTGGCTTTTAGTTATAACATCATTTTCATATTGACATAAATTATGATAGGTAATTAGATTATGTACATTTTTAAATGGTTAACTATTTAAATACTCGAGCTAGAATCGATTTGAAAAGTAAATTCATGCACTAGAACTTTTAAGTAGAACGCATCACTAGCTCGATACTGCATAAACTTACAGATACGTCATAAATTTAACATGCCATACGTCTGTAGATAAAATTTTATATAACAAAAAGTTGATCAAAAAAATATGTATAATGTCTTTTTCTGCGCCACGCTTCTACAAAAGAAATTCCTCATTATGGCACAGCCAGGCTGATATAACTGATGAATGTACATTTGGTCAGTAAGAGCAGGCTGGTGGAGGAGGGAGGGAGGGGGGAGAGTGCACTAAAGAGAGTACAAAGTCACTGCACATCCTATTCAACGTTTAGGTGTTCAATGATGCTAGAGATTCGAAATTAAGTGAACAACTTCATCTATGTGCATTTAATTCATGAAATTTCTTTCTTCTATCTTCATATCTTTGAAAACATTTTCCTGATCTGTTCATGCATATGCAGGCTGTGATGTGCTCACACTTTGTAAACCACTAAAAAAAAGAATCCACATTTTTAAAGGTCAATATCATAAAATATGATCTAGAAAAGTCCCAATTCTTTGAAAACTCTGAAAGTCCAAATTAGATAATTTTATTAGCAAAATTTAATTGTTACCTCACCTGTTTTACCAACGCCATTCTGACCAAGAATGACAACTCTGAAAGGCTTGCTTTTTGAATTGGTGATGTTAATTTTTCTCAGTAGAGTAGCGGGCGATAACATCGTGCACTGTGAGATCAGACAGATTTAGCAAACAATATGGCGATATTAGGTTATTATAGAGTAGTGCCTTGAGACATCAGACAGATTTAGCAAACAATATGGCGATATTAGGTTATTATAGAGTAGTGCCTTGAGACATCAGACAGATTTAGCAAACAATATGGCGATATTAAGTTATTATAGAGTAGTGCCTTGAGACATCAGACAGATTTAGCAAACAATATGGCGATATTAGGTTATTATAGAGTAGTACCTTGAGACATCAGACAGATTTAGCAAACAGTAAGCCTGTTAGAATATTATAAAGTAAATAGATAAATTGAAAGTAGAGTTGGTAATTGACTTACTTTTTAGTTAACCTGACATCAGCAGCCAGTAAAATAAATGTTAGCCTCACATATACTGAAAATGTTTATATTTCTAGGAAGGTCGGTTAAATCAGTACTGCTATCACTTGACATGACTCGAACAAAATAAAATCAATCTTGTTTTCTCAGATTATTTCTCATTAAATGTCACAAAAATTTCTGAAAACATTGTGAGCATTTTCTAGCTACTAATACTTGTAGGTAAAGTTCGATTACCAAGTGTTATATTATTTAAGCTATGAGTATATGTGGTGGACTTAGGTATAACGCACGAGGGTTTGACAAGTTTGACTACTGACAACTTAATTAAATTTAGTATTTAAGTCAACTGCACTAGGGAGTCGATTACTGTCAGGTTGTCACTCTGAAGTGCCTAGTGCTAAGATCATATAACTAGGCTGGTAACAAAATGAAAAATATACCTATATCCTCTATACAATATAGAGTCTATACAGACTTACCAATAACGATCAAACTAATACATGTAGAATCTAGATCTGTACAAGTTGTGTTTGTGGACTTTTAAAACAGTACCCAACACAAACAGATACAAGCAGCATATAGAACTCTGATGTTTGAATGATCAATATAAAAAAACAAGAGTACATTACAAATAGCTTACATTCACAGTTGTCTCACAATAGGTAATCGTTCAACACAAAGTATTTCCCACATTCGCAGCAGCAGTGTAGATGCTATGACAAACTCCTCCCCTACTTGTCAACTCACTCTCAGTGTAGGCCAAGCAGTCGCTGTAAAACTCTTAAAAGTTTGACTCTAGTAAAAAAATATATATATAAACATTGCTGCTATTATTTCAGCTTTTGTAATTTTTTGTTTGTTTCTGAAAATAGACAACCTTTTATAGTTCAGACAAACAAAACACGTAAAAGTTGTGGATTGTGTCATTGAACACAATACAGTCACACACACAAACAAATACATTCATTTGAAAAAGTCTGTAATTGTGCTCAAGGAAAAGAAAAAGAAAATCATTAATTTCTTATTAATGCGAATGAGTCAGGCGTGGGCATTCGGTCTCTTTACTTAAGTTAATTAATAGTGTACTTTCAGACGATAATAGACTATAGGCTACTTATTAAACAGATGTTTAGAAAGCTATGATAATGTACAAACCTTTTTTCTCTTCTACCCTTTCATCACCTTTCTAAGATAATTATAGAAGGAACACTCCCTAATAAACTCATACAAATAGAAAACTATTCACAGAGCATTACAGCTTATCTAGGTTTTAGGCAGATCTCGATCTATATTTCCACAGATTGAGGTTGTAACAGGTCTAGCTCTATAAGAGTCTAGTTTAAAGAGATCTAGGTTTAGTAATCTAGATATAGGGTTCAGTAGATCAAGATCTGAGCACATCTATGGTTACCAGTCGTCAGGTGAAATGAGGACTTGTCCTCCTTTTCGAGGTCGTGTTCTCTGTCCGGCAGACATTGGCGAAAAATGTAAAATATTTGGCTCTATTTACTCTTTAGTTCACTGCAATGGCATGTTATTAAACAATCGAATACAATCAAATCACAAACTTATTTTTAAACAATGGATTGTCAAGCATACAGTGCCTAAAAGAACAGGGTATTGTCATATAAATAAGATATAGATATAATTGTTTTATCAGTAAACACAGACCTACTCGAACTTGAAAAATGTCTTACTTTTCGATAATCATCAAAAACGTTGAGAATATTCAAGATGGTGTTTTCTTAGTTTTAATTTTATCGGTTATTCCTATTAAAGATGGCCTGGGACTGCGTCAGGGCAGGGTTGGAGTCAAGGACAATCCGAAACCATCTAGTGATAGTCCAGAGCACATACCACATGATCAGGCCTTCATCCTGGCTGTGCTCCTTTGTAAGACTTATCCTTCTTTCTGTCCTAATTTGGCGTGAAGATGAATGGTAACATTAAGCACATCTAGATTAGATCCCTACAAAGTTAGTTCTATAGTGAAACTAAAGCTCAATCCATACTAAATCATTTTTTTTAAACTGATAGATTGCAAAACTACATGAATAGAACCATGTGGTAGGGAAGATTCCAATGGTTGTTGTTGTTTTTTTTTTACTTGTACTCTCCTTTAACGTTGTATAAATGGTTGCACTTTATTGTGTTATAGTTGTTTATATCAATTCACTCTTTCTGTCTGTCTGTCTGGTAAAAATTGCGTAAACGTTATTTCACACACACCCATTCTCGGATCAAGTTGAAACTTTGCACAATTATTTATTGTCATAGACAAAAAGTAAATCAGTTGTTTTTTTTTTTTTATTTAATAGTCAATTAATTACTGGTAATTAATTTTGTATATGCCAACAAGAGAAATGAATCCTTATTTATTCACAGGTACGGCTAAATATGTAGCGTTTCCTCCCCTTAGATAATTGAACATGCTATTTCTGACACACTTATTTTTTGGATCAATTTGAAACTTTATACAATTATTTATTGTACTAAACAAAACATGTGTCAATTACAAAATTAACCAATTAGTCAATTAATTATCTGTAATTATTTTGTCATTGTTATTTTGTTTGATATCGAGTAAGGAAAATAACTTCTAACTTCTAGAGAAATATAGTTGTAAGCAGTTGTTACGTGCGCAGCCTAGTGTGAATGTGGAATGGTGCGAATGTGTGTTGAAAGGGGTAGAGAGGATGGAATCCGAAAATGAAGGAATGCAATCAAAGTTATTATTAACACATGATTAATTGTAACTCAAGTTTAAAGTCATCATATTCTACCATATATGAGTCTGTTATTGTATCATCTCATCTGTACGTAACAGCCAGTGATTATACTAATGAATGTACGCAACGTTACGGCGTTCGGCACTTTTTCAATCTTGGAAAAAAAATATTACTTTTCTTGTATTTTAACATTTAGTATTAATTTATTAGTAGTTAAAAGTTAGGCAATCCATTACTGAGCACCGGCATTTTTTTTTACCGAAAAAGCACTGGTGGTAAGTGAAAAGTTCTTTACCTTAGATTACCTTTATTTTTTTTAAAAAAAGGGATTTTTTCAAAATATTTTGCTTGTATTTCTTAAGGACCTAACTGTCTACAAGACCAACTGATAATGAGGATGTCATATGATCAACACAACAAAAATATCATCAAGCGTCGCTGTGTGTCAGCTGGTGAGGTTGACCAATATTGTATTTCTCCAAGGAAAAAAATTGTTATAAAATTTCGCGTTATTTTTTTAATTTATTAAAAGTAATTATTAAAAGTTAGGATTATTTAAAAAAAGAAGACCTAATATCTATAAATCTTGTGGTTTTTTTTTTAAATAAATACTATGTAGGTTTGATTTGTAAATAGCTTTCTCAACAACATTTTGAGATATGTCATGCTCATAAACTAAGATTTAACCTTTTGCAAGTGATACAAGGAGTTGTGAGAGAGAATTTAGCCACCGTAAAGTCTAGAGGAAAAATATGTTCTTCCACATTACTGTCATCTTTGATGGATGTCACCCTGTGGGTCCGAGTCCCACTCCCAACCCCACCTCCTTTATCCACGCCACTGCCTGGCTTGCTGGCTTGAAAACAAAATCTATAATCCCCCCAAAAAGTAAACATGTCTCTACTCTGGTTAAAGTTAAAATAATTGGCATTCACGCCCTCCTTCTCTTGTATTTAATGCTTTTGGCTCGTTAACTTGTTACTAATGGATAAGGAAGTCATCCTTCAGTGTGGCCAGCACAATGATTTCTGCTCATACAATTCTTAACAACTAGCAACTGAGATCACCCAATAACATCGTGTTCTGTGAAAATAATCTCAATGAAGATTCGAACTCTGTAATTTCAGCTAGACAATGAGCCGTCGCTTGCACCGAGTATGCCGCATATTGTCATTAAAAAGAAATGTAACACTATGATCGATTTACAGCATGATTCATACCTATCCTCCTCTTCTCACCCTTCCCTGCAGCCTAGAGTTATGTCACACCTGAATCGCCATGTCAACATACGGAACAGCTTGGACAAACCCTCTAAAAGACAGCTCACTCTGGACGAGACACTTGCTTGTGTGTGTGTGTTTGTTTGTGAGGGAATAGATTATGTACTCACGCATGAAAACACGCTGACACAAACACACAGAGATTCATACACACACAATTACTATTTCATGCTAACACTTTGAAGTGTCAAATGTAATTTAAATATGGCGCTAAAAGGGCGCAGACTTATATTGAACTTAATATGGAGATTCTAAAAAAAAAGAAACTGTTTAAAACCAAGTCCTTAGCAACTAAAACAAAAAAAAAATAGTAACAATAATAATAAAAATAACAAGTTAAGGAGACAACAGTGAAATGTGTGTCTCTAAAACAAAAGTGCTGCTGTTCAAAGTCTACGCTGTACTAGATTGAGGCAACAAATAGCTTTTTTAGCAGCCCCCGAAAGGGGAAAAGACGCTTTTAGTTTTGTGTGGAAAGTCTGTCCGTCCGTCCCGTTTAGATCTCGTAAGCTAGAAAAGATAGTGAAAATCCGACATCACAATATTTTAGACCATTCTAAGTTCTGATGCAACGGCTACTGTTTTCTTTTCTGAAAGCGAAAAATCTAATTTTTTAAATCACTTATGCAAGCAGTTTTTGCATAAAAATACACCACTTTTACAACTATTCACTATTAATAGTAATTAACACTTCGAGCTCTTAATTAAGGGGGTCCACTAATTTGCATACTTTCGACACATTTATGTTAATGGTTGTAGGTTTTTTGTCCAAAAAAAATTTTTTTTATTAAGTTGTGTAAGTTCTGTTATACTAAGTACTATCTTTACACACACACACAAAATTACTATTTTTTTAAAGAGAAAAAATCTATTTAGTATGCATATAAGTTGGGCATAATTTAAAACAACAATTAATAAGTAGTTTTTCATATTATCATGTGAACTTGAGAGCCTACTGACAATAGAATGACAATTAACTAAAGATTTATTTTTTTCTTGAGGATTTGAATAAGAGATTGACCCTTTACAAAACAATTAGATCAATTAGATATTCATTATAAGACATCAGTTAGACCATGTTCACATCTAACTTCACATTCACTTTCACCTATCCTTTGGTCTGCTAGACCGCTGGGGCATCACATAATATCTGTTAACCTTTTTTCTCCATTATTTTCTGTCTTTTGTCTTTGATAGAATTTCATTCTGATAATATTGAAACATGTCTGGATGGACCACTTGGGAGGCCGATTTTCAGTTTGAGTTTCCACACAAACTGTCTTTGTAACCTTGTTTAAATTGTCTTATTATTACTAATGTGCCAATGTTGTAGTCTCATTTTTTATTCGAAACTTTGCAGTAAATAAGTAAGTTTCAAATGTCTTTTATGCTAATGGCGTACACCAATCCTAGAACAGACTTTTCGGACCACCTTCCACAGCGTCCATCTCTTTTCACGTGCCCATAGGCCTTCTTACTAGCAAGTAGACACAAATTATAGGTGTTCATCAAAATGAAAGCATGCATTTTGTGTCATACAGTGGTACATTTTTTATATGTATTGTTGTAATAATATTTTTTTTATTTTTGACAAGAAACTTTGTATTTGTTATTAAAGTTCAGCAATAATATTTTTTATTATCTTTGACATGAAACTGTATATCTGCAGATTTAAATTCAGCAAAAATATTTTTTTATTTTTGACATGAAACTTGGTCTTTGTTGACTTAAGTTTAGCAATAATATTTTTTTATTATTTTTTTTACATGAAACTTTGCATTTTTGACTAAAATTCAATTCTACCTTTACATGATGGTCTAAAAACATTGTTTATCTGTATTATGTAACAAGGTATCACAAATGCATACATATTACATACAAGACATTTTCAAAGGAAAAAAATAAAATATTTATTAAAAATCTACGTCATTCTACCAGATCCAATGCCAGAGCAGAGCACCTAGAGCTTCCAGGTTGTTCAGAGCCCTGCGTCCAAAAAGACTGCAAAGGAACCCATCACACGCATTGGGATCTTTGATGTTGATCTTTCCACCAAGGCAGTAAACGTCTTCTCCTGTGACTCCATCCTTAAGATCAAACTTAACAACGTAATCTCCCTGAGAAAACAAATACAGTAGAACTTCAAATTTTTGTTTTGTTCGTGTTTTATTATATTTTTTTTTACAAACAATAAAGCTTTAAATCAACATTCAAACTAAAACTGCGTACCGCTTAAAAGGTGAGACTTAATCTGACTTAATATTTGGGGAGTTACCGACAGAAATCTCTAGTTATTATGGACAAAGCTAATCCCTCTTTACATATCAGACAGATTTGCAGTGCAATGGTATGTAGAGCTTTGATTGATGGAATAAATTCCAGATGTACGTCAAAGAAAGTCAAGGCATGAAGACGAGTGATGTGATAGGGTAAACACTATGTAGAACATGCGTCACTCACACTACTGGCCATCACAATATAAAAGGAGTTAATATATTGTTAAGAGCCTGCATTGCGCACTGTCATTAGGCGCGAGACTGTGCACCACAGGACATTGATCTAGGATGTAACCAAGAAAGAAGTGTTGTACTGAGGACTTAGTTGAATATTTGTTATCGAGCTTCTGTTGTTATCTTATTAAACTAGTGTTTTTATAAACTCCTTCCGTTGAGGTTCTTTGAGCTCACTGTTGGCTAAGTTACAGCATTATTATAGGTAGGAGCCTGTGGTTTAAATAATAGTTATATAGACCGAAAAATAATTCATTTAGCTAAACATAAAAGAAGTCTCAGCCAGTCACACTAAATAGGAGATGTTGACACGAATCCATTTAGATCAAATGTTTGCATTCATTCGACCACTTTGAGTTCTGTTCTCACCAGTGCTAAAGTAGACCAGCTGGTTAGTTTCGTTATGTCCGGTACTTGGAACGTCTGGTTGATCAGATCGTAAGTCCCTGGCTGTATTGTATCACATGTACAGGGGATGTTGTTGTCTATCAGCTGTTGTGGACAGCTGCTGTTCTTAAAATAGTCCAGAAGATGACAAACATCATACGTGCTGTAGACAGAAATAGATGTTTTCAGACAGTTGAATGACATATTGACAGAGAAGTAAACCCAGTGTTTACATGCTATAAACATAGTTATAAACGTGTTGATAATAAAAGTCAAAATTCTACAAATATTATTAAATCACAGAAGTGACTTTGAAGCTTAACCTACACTCCAACTTTCTTTCGAAAATGGAAAAAGCAAACTAATATCTGTATTAATTTGTTAATTAAATGTTATTATTCTATAATTAATATATGTAATAGTAGGCCTAGGTGTATTTAAAGTTAGATCTAATACGAATGTCTGTCAAGCTAACGGATGACTACGAAACATTTTGTAGACTCACACAATGAGCAATGTTAACTATGGCTGTTCTTCAAATCAGAAAAAAAAAAACTGAAACGAAGATTCATATTATTAACCGAGAAATCCTTATCGCCTAATTGTACTTATTCATCTCAATATGTCACATCGTACCACTAATGTAATAAAAAAAAAAGATATTTATAATGCCTCAGCTCTATCTCACACGCAAACACACACACACACACTAAAACACACACTTCGGACTTGCCTTCAGCACTGAAGATTAGTGATAGTGAGTCTTTAAAAAAAAAAAAAAAAAACACTATTAAGACGGCAGAGGATGGAGTCCGGCATAGTTAACGATTATCTTTTCCCCACGTTCCATACAAATACAAAAAAAATAAGCAAGTTAGTGTCACATTAGATAAGAATGAACCAGTCATTCACACAAATTCCGGATTTAGAGATTAAAGAGGCCTTACAATTTTGTTTGACCGAGACTTATGACACTTGAGCCCCAACTCACCAACTGCCAATATTATCAGTGCAAGGAATATTTATGAGGGCGATGATCTCCCTTTGGATCAAAACTTTCATTCTGAGACCTCCGACTGGCACTGGTCTGTTGACTGTCACTGACACAGAAACTGTCAAGGATCCAGGGGAGTTAATTGGATAAGGTACAAAACTATAACTGTTTAATGTTAGCAGAGGCTGAGTATTGTTTCCATCTGAAAAAAAAAAGAAAAAAAAAGTGAACCATTGATGGGCATATTTGTGAGCCGGCATTGTATGCACTAAGTTAACATTGGTGTTTAGTCATTCATAAAAGTTTGGAGGTTTCAAAAGAAATGGTTTCAAAATGGATCAGGAAAACAGGAAAATGGAGTGCACACAAATCTTTCAAAGGTAAATGTAACAGTTACTTATTTCTCTGTTGAAACCAATCTCTTTGTTAACTTTTTGTTTTATGATATTTTGTCACAAGTAATATAAAATTTTCATTAAAAAAAAAATCCATTACTAGGTTATTCCAATAAAATCGGATAGTATCTAATTGAATTGGATTGTATCTGATCTTAACCGCTTATCTTTATCTCTATCTATAAACACATGTCAGCCACATGCCTAAGAACATTCTGAAAGGAGTCAGTCCCAAGGGACGCCTAAGACTAAACTACAGTTGCATTCACATACACACGAACTGTGGCAAACTTTGCCTCTCCAGAATAGGCTTTTTTAGTCAGACCAGATTCTGAAGAAACAACCAATACCAGTCATCCTGGCGCATCCATGGCCTTTTTAGGCAGAAGGAGCCATACTTAACAACATAACAAAACCTAGGAGTATATTATAAGCAGCATGGGCGTAGCCAGGATTTTTTTTTCGGGGGGGGGGGTATATCAGCGAAAAAAAAATTATATGTATTTATGTGTGTGTTTGTATATAATCTTTATTACATTCTGACCCTTCATTCTTTCGGAAGACGTTTATTGTGCCCTAAAATAGGTTCTTCCTGGAGTTAGTGGGAAAATTTTAGATTCCCTGACATTGTTAGCAAGGGGGTCTACCGCCAAGCACTATTTCTGGTATTGAAAGCCAACAAAATGCATATTCTGAGGTATTTACAGTGCATTTTCCTGCTATTAACAAGTTTATTTTCTAAAACCTAATGTGCTATTCTTACTGACTTAGACCCTCCCGCGCCGTTTGGCGAATTTGCCGTCAAGCTGTTTCCATAAAAATCTGTCACTGGTAATGTCTGAAGCTTCTTCCCACCTGCTGTAAGGACCTCCATGAATGTGTGGCGCCAAGTTGTACTTAATAGGAGGTCATCGCAACTCTTATTATGAGTAATTCATTTTGTTGGAGAACATGTCCTTGATTTAGACCCGATCTCTATAACTAACTCCTAAAATCTGTCTTAGTTATCTTTGTTGAGCCACATTTAGTGTTTTTACAATTTCGCAGATTACTATTCACTGCACTTTATTAATGGAGCACCGCCACTGGTAGAAATGTGTAATCTCTCTTGAATACGCTCTTAAAATTAAGTAACTGTAGTTTGCTTTAGATTTTATACCGAAAAGGGAAGTTTTAAAAATCATCTGTTGGGGGTTTTAAACTAAAAAATCTCTCGAGTTTTTTTTTATAATTCAAAACCCCATTTGGCTACGGTCATCGAATTTGGTAACTCTAGTTTGCTTTAGAATAATATTGAAGATACAGGTTTTCCACCTCAAAAGGCTCTGTAAGGGGATTATAAACTCAAAACCATCAGGAGGAGAGGGGTTTAAACTCAAAACCCCAATTGGCTTGGCTACTCTCAAATAATTTTTGGGTGTAATTTGCTTTTTTTATATTGAAGAGGTATTTTTTAGCATCAAACCCCTCTGAAGGGGGGTTTAAACTCAAAGCCCCATTTTGGCAAAGCTCATAGCATTTTAGTGCGTAATTTGCTTTTTTTTTTTACATTGAAGATGTATTTAATTTAATTGGGGGATTTAACTGTAAAAACCCCTGGTAGGGGGTTTTAAACTCGACCCCCCCCCCCTGTTAGAGGGTTTTAAACTCAAAACCCCCGATAGGGGGTTTTAAACTCAAAACGGCCTGGTTGTGCTGGGACAAGTGATGATTTAGTATTAAAATCTCACCTAAAATAAACAAAATCAAAGCAAAAAATCAGTCACTAAATTCCGATCCCCCCCCCTGCGGGAGGGGGGGATTTCATTTCGGGGGGAGGGGGGGTTGAACCCCCCAAACCCCCCCTGGCTACGTCCATGATAAGCAGTTTAAAGAAAAGAATCCTGCATGAGAAAGAAAGAATTTTGATTTTGTTAGAGATTTGTATTTACGACAGAAAAACTGTGTTTGGTGTATCCGGTGTGCAGAACTGTTGATAATCTTCAGAAGGTCTAGGATCAGTTCTGTGGACCTTTTTAGCACTGCAAGAGTCAAATGTTCTAAGCATAGACTTATATATACTAGATCTAGACTGGACATGGAGACTTTTTAACACTACAAAAAATATAGTGAAAATTTTTTAGAAAGTTGGATCAAGGCGTTGTTTTGTAAAGTAGGTAAAAGAAGTAAATTTATTTTTTTAAACCCTAAACTATGTAAAATATAATTTAATTTTTTAGATTTAGATCTAATAATTGAACATCAAAAATAAGAGTACTCTTATCTCATAATTATTTTTTTTGCAATTTCTAGATACTGTTATAACTCCGCCATGCGCACCGCCATAAAGACTAGTGCTAGAAGGTGCGCACTGTGATAGACTAGACCTAAAAGGATGTGAACATTAGAAAGAGAACGATTTCCGCCCACGGAGAGAGCCAATATGGAGATGCTGTACTCAAGGCAGATGTCCTTTGTGTTTGTCATGTCTCTATGTAAATAAACGTCTATGTCCTCGTTGAGTTGCCTCACTTAAGTTATTACAATTGGTCTCAGAAGTGGGATTTATAGGCAACTCAACGAGAGGAGGTAGGATTAGATCTCTATGGCATCGCTGAAGCTATTAAATCAGCTCTTAATTAAAGAGCTAAGACAAGAGCTTCGAGACCGAGGTTTAAAACCTGTCGGTAGCAGGGAAACGCTCATGGCTCGTCTGCGGCAAGCTCTGATCGATGAAGAGGAAGATCCAGAGACCTATCAATTTGAAATTGAGCCTGGGATTGTTGATGTAATGGGCAAGATCCAAGACTGTGGGGATGCATTTAAGGAACAATTGAACATGATTAGGAATAAGATGAGGAGCATGATGTGGAACAAAGTAGATGAAAGTGTGTTGCCAGTAGAAGGCCAAATAGACCAAAGTGATAACATTGTGTCGCTGGCAAAAGGAGGAATAAACTCGTTAGGAAAGGAGCAGTTGCCTGGTCAGGACTGTGGCTGCACAAACAGTGGTGATGGAGGCGCTGGGGATTGGAGCGCCGTCTGTGACTGTGTTGCGGGCAAGTCTGTCGGGGGTGACTTTCAAGGCGAGAAACGTGACGACGATTGCTTCGACGATCTGAACGGTATGTTTCAAATCGAAAGGAAAGAAACAAATGAAGAAACAAGAGAAGTCTGTTATGTGCCTGAAAAGTTTGTTCCTGTTGCACCTGTTACCAGTATCTCGATGAGCCGGACAGATCAAGACAACGTTGGGTCTGCGTCCAAGCTTTCTGCTGTGGACCTTAAAGACCTCTGTTTATCTGTCAGTACCTTTGGCGAGAATTCAAACCATGAAAGCCTGAAGACCGTTTCTGATTCCTTGCCTTGGATGTCATCGGGGGAAATTACGAATACGGGCCCCAACAATGGCCGAGACAGAAACAACGAATTAGACTTTGGCAGCTGCATAAGAATGAACTCGATGCTAGGCAGCTGCATCCAGGCGATTAACTTGAACTGTATATGCGGCGTCCTGCGGGGACAGTGCACATGCCAAGAAACCCAGCTACAAGATCTGAACTTGACAGAAATGTGTACTTCTGCCCACATCAGTGAAAGTGACTTGAACGGTTGTGAATTAATTCCAGCGAAACCTGATGTAGCGGTGGATGAACATTACAAGGATGCTTCATGGGCATACCTTACAGATGAGGCTGAGAAAGACTATGTGCCTGAAACAGATGAGGCTGAGAAAGACTATGTGCCTGAAACCATGGCTACCAGTGGGCCTACAACTGTGTCACGAGACATCCATGGAAAAGGTCCGCTGACTCAGCGTCTTGGAACAACAACCCTGCAATCTACAGTGATCGCCACAACCTCCATTTGTGTTAAGTGGCTGGCATCAGAGACTACCGTCATTAAGTCGAAGCAGCGACCACGTTATCGTCTCAAGCATAGACTGGCCAACTGGAAGAAGAGAAAGCAGCGACCACGATATCGTTTCAAGCATAGACTGGCCAACTGGCAGAAGAGAAAGCGACGGCCGCGGAAAAATGTGCAGATGGCTTTGTGGGCAACAGACACCCTAACGTCTGTGGTTCCCACCGATCGACCTCCACCTAAACTGTCACAGCTCCACTGCACTGTTTCTTTTCGGGACGAAAAGCTCTAAGAAGGGGGCAATGTTATAACTCCGCCATGCGCACCGCCATAAAGACTAGTGCTAGAAGGTGCGCACTGTGATAGACTAGACCTAAAAGGATGTGAACATTAGAAAGAGAACGATTTCCGCCCACGGAGAGAGCCAATATGGAGATGCTGTACTCAAGGCAGATGCCCTTTGTGTTTGTCATGTCTCTATGTAAATAAACGTCTATGTCCTCGTTGAGTTGCCTCACTTAAGTTATTACAATACATAATCTAGAAAGATCTAGGTAATCAATCTATTTAAATGTACATAAGATTATTTAAATCAACATGAATTATTTCCATCTAGGATTTCTGAAACATTATCTCAATGGAAACAAACAGGAGTGTAGTTGTTTTTTTTTACTTAAAACTAAAGCAAAGTTTGTATCAAAATTCTTTTTAAAAAACAACATTTGAATCAATATTTTAATCAATGAGTTATTTAATAAATAGAAAACATATTTTGTAATGAGCCAATGATACTTTTTCCATTGTGATCTTAGATGCAAATCCTGTTTTACCAATGTGCAAATCTATGAATGAAGCTTGAGTTATTAATGAAGTCTGTGATCTTTTTGAAGAAAATTACCTTCCCTAAAGTTTTTCATTGAAAAGTGGAGCATTTTTTTTTAAATAAAATATAGCTTTTATATAGCGCTACTTTCATGCTTATAGTATGCTCAGAGCGATATGGTCCAATCTTTGTTTGTGGACCAGTGGGAGGGGGTATCTGAGAGGTTTTCCGTTCTGTCTTTAGGCCCTCAGTAAATACAACTCTGCTCGAGTCGGGTGTTGAACCTCAAGACCCCTTCAAAGGTAGCCAAGCCAAGCCAAGCTCAAGCGTACTTAACCTCTCGACCACTGCTTGCATAGATATATTTTTTTTAAATTAAATGGTTCACTTTCAGAAAACAAAAAATTAGCCGTTGCATCAGACCTTTGAATGATTTAAAAAATCATGATGTCCGATTTTCATTTTCTGTTCTAGTTTATGAGATCTACACTTGACGAACGGACGGATAGACGCGCAGTCAGACCACATAAAACTATTAGAGGCTATTACACGTTGGGGGGGGCGCCAATTTTTCATAGTTGATGGGGACTGTTTTTACTATCATGCAACTCTTAACAAAATTGAAATTTAAACTTACTACATTCTGTAAGATTCATTTTCCGAGAGAAACTGGGAACAACAGCTACTGCCACAGTGAACAAGAATACCCACAAATTCATTTTGTTCCTAGATCTATCTGTTCTGCCTTCCAAATAAACTCTCCAACGACCGAGATTGAAGAAGAATTGTGTACGCTATGAGAGAATTAAAATTGCAGTGCTATATGGGACCAAATAATCAGAGGCGACATCTATAGAAATAGTAAGTGTTTTTAATTTTCTTCATTCCTTTTCCAGAGTATAGGGTTCAGATAGCCAGTCTTAGATCAGAGTTGAACTGCGCGGTGGCTTCCAGATCTGCGTTTTGCTACTTCCAAGAAGAGATAGAAAACTGCATTTTATTCATTTTTTGACTGTTTCGGAGATTGATGCATCGACGGCGCAAAACAAAAGTAATCTGTCATGCAGCTAACTCTATTCCACTCTTTGATTTTTCTTATTCTAAGAGACTTATCATTTCTTAATGTAGAGATGGGATTTTCAGTACAATGTAAGCCTATTACATTCAAAATTGAGAGAAAATGATTATATTTAAAAATGCATACCAACAAGTCTTTGGGCCGCCTCTGAAACAAATCTAAACTTAGATCTTTTATCTTATCCAATGACCAGGTGTTGGGTTCTCTTCATTACAAGAGATAGAAAACAGAAGAAACTCCAAGTTGTAATACAAAGTGATACGTCATCCAAATCTTCGTCTACCTGGCAGACTTACTTTATAGAAACAATTGTCTCATGTTATATAAATACGTCAACAAGCAGTGTCATATAGCAGACATAGAAATAACAAGAGTTCATAGAGAGTTAGTAAAGATAAAGATTAAATATTAAACCATTGGGGCACCACACATAGTTTGACGACCGTCTTTCTCTTTCAATGACAGTTCCTTCCCTTCTTTTATGTTGTCTTTCCATAGCTCTGTCTGCCTTTTCTTCTTTTTCTTGGAAGGTTTTTGCGAGCAGCTCTGAGGACCTTGTGATATGGTCATAAAGTTTTAGTTTGCGTTTTTTTTTGGCAGTGGTTAGCAGGTCATCAAACCAAAATACTCGTACCTGACACACGGTGATTGTGGTAGGCTAGCACCGAAAGACTGGTAAATATGTACTATGACTCACGAGCTGATCGACAATGACTCGCGCGCTGTGAGACATTATTTTAAGACACCTTTGTTATGTGACACACTTCGGAGTTGAGACAATGTTTTAAGACACCCTTGTTATGTGACACACTTTCGGAGTTGAGACATTGTTTTAAGACACCTTTGCTATGTGACACACTTCCGGAGTTGAGACTCATTTGAGACACTATTAACTGTTTTTGAGACAAACTTCACTGTGTTGCTATTAGTTTTATCTCTCAATTAAATTAAACCTTTGATTATTTCTTATAATTGCTATCGATTCCTAAAGTTAACAACTTGCTAAGGGGATCAAAATAATGTTTAACTACTCAATTCACTTAATATTGATAGTTTTCGATCTTTAAAAAAATGATCACTCCACTTGTTTTGCAGTACAGTTAAAAGCTGAGCAAAAGGTCAAAGTTACGGGTCTTATCTCTACAACGAATGGAAGCGCTGCAAAATTTGAAACCATAAATCTAAAGGTCAATTGGCAGTGATGACCTTTAAATGTCTCCATGCTAATAGTGACTGGTTGCAAAGTGATGACACTTGTACACACGTTCAACATATATCAATACTCAACGCATGTATATGCAGCAATGATTTCAACATGTTAATGAAAAGAAATGAATTCAAGTCTATTTAGACTACCAAAGTGTAAGAAGTGAAAAGTGAGATTTCATTTCGAACAAAAGAAGAACGTCACTAGTGATGACCCAATTTTCGGCATCTCAATCCGCTGTACTGCATTACTTTCTATAGGTCTGTGATGTAGCCTAGTATATAGGAATTATCTTTCTAAACTGTTTGGGTCAACAAACGATGCAACTGGCTACAAACAATCACTTGAGGATTCCGGACGTATAGCATTCAACCATCAACCGACAATAATCAAAGACAATTACAAACTGTGAACCAAAAAATAGTACAAAATAAATATGTAGATACTTCTTATTATAATTTCTATCTTTTCTTGAAATTCATTCATCAGCATTAATTAACTCAAAGTTTACGTCATAATTCATTAGCCAATACAAACACACGCACAAACTCTCCATGACAGTGGGCTGTATTCTAAGAAGTAGTTCCACAGTGAAGAGAGACTACTTGTTTAGCTTCAATGTAGCAGTGTGTGGCACCAGTTCCTGGGACAATACCGAGTAGGCCTAGTTGTGGGGTAATGGTAGACGCGGCTTATATATGGTCACGTGAATGTTTAAGTTCCAAAACGTTATTCAACCTACGTCTGTGCAGCAGAGGCGAGGTGCTTCTGTTAACTTTATTAAAAGGTATTCACGTTTAGTTAAATCTGTCCCAGGTGTAGGCCTAAAATTTGTTGAGCAAGCCTATTTCATCAGAAGCGGACAGAAGTTTCGAGGGCCGAATTTGACCCGTGGGTCTTAGGTAGGGCATCCCTGTCCTTTTTCACGGAGACACTGTGCTCCGATGTTCAATAGTGTTCAAATCAAATTGACAGGCTGCTTACTCATGCAGAAGCTATGTAGAAACGGTTGTTTCGGTTGTGGTTCTTTTGTAACAAGTCTAAGTTGGGTTTAAAAAACAAACTTTAAAAAAGAGGACAATGTATTATTAAAAGACCGAGTCAATGCTAACATGAAAGGAAATAGTAGTGGAAGGTGGGAATAGGCTAATACAGACTAAACTTGCAGTAATGCAATGAAAGTGACATTAAAGTATCTTATATTATAGATCAATCGTGTTGGGAGTAAAATAAAAAGCTGGCTATATATAATGGCGCCATGTAAACGAAATAATTATCACTATCTTTTTTTTTTCATTACGATTGATGTAATCATTGTGCGAGTCAGTCATACAGTTTACACACATGGAGGTATCTCACTTGAAACTGGGCTTGATACCTGTTGATATGTATGCTATGCGCATTAAATATGCAAACTTTGATGTGACTATAACAATAATAATAATAATAATCTTTATTACCATAGGAAATTTGTTTTAGAATTGTGGATTACACATAAAAATGCATCATAAGAGCAAACAATTTATATGATAACACACAAAATATAATTCAAACACGCAGTTTCTACTAAACATTAGATATGAAATATACAACAGTAGGTTACATTTTCTTCAAGGATTTAATATCCAAAGGAATTATAGCGTTATTATAAGTATTTGTTTTTGTGAGCCGTGTCTTATAGTTCCTTTGTGATGATAAAATGTTAAGCATAATAAACATATTTACCATTTCATTTTTGGTCAACCCGAAATGTGAAAAGCCGATACCGGTAATCATGGGCGTAGCCAGGATTTTTTTTCGGGGGGGGGGTTTGGGAAGGTGAATTTTTTTCTCCCCCTCCCCCCCCCCCCCCCCCGCGAAAAAAAAATTATATGTATTTATGTGTGTGTGTGTGTACATAATCTTTATTACATTCTGACCCTTCATTCTTTCGGAAGACATTTATTGTGCCCTAGAATAGGTTCTTCCATGAGTTAGTGAAAAAATTGTAGATTCCCCAACATTACTAGCACTGGGGGAGCGCTAGGAGCACTATTTCTGATATTGAAAACCAACAAAATGCATATTCTGAGGTATCTACAGTGCATTTTCCTGCTATTAAAAAGTTCTATTTCAAAAACCTAATGTGCTATTCTTACTGACTTAGACCCTCACTGGTCGTTCGGCGCATTTGCCATCAAGCTGTTTCCATAAAATTGTGGACTCCCCGCCATTACTAGCAAGGGGGTCTGGGGGAGCGCCAGGAGCTCCCCAGCGCGCCGCCAACCACTATTTCTGGTATTGAAAGCCAACAAAATGCATATTCTGAGGTATCTACAGTCCGTTTTAATGCTATTAAAAAGTTTTATTTCAAAACCTAATGTGCTATTCTTACTGACTTAGACCCTCCCACGCCGTTCGGAGCATTTGACGTCAAGCAGTTTCCATAAAAATCTGTCACTGGTAATGTCTGAAGCCTCTTCCCACCTACCATGAGGACCTCCATGAATGAGTTGCGTCAAGTTGTACTAGGATATCATTGCATCTCTTCTTATGCGTAATTCATTTTGTCGGAGAACATGTCCCGCAAACCTCATGCGTCGTTCTCTCACAATCTTACTAAGGGGTCGACTCCCAGTTCGGCATAGGATTTCCTTGATTTAGATCCGATCTCTATAACTGACTCCTGAAATCTGTCTTAGCCATCTTTGTTGAGCTATATTTAGTGTTTTTCGATTTCGGTAGATGACTGTTCACTGCAGTTTATTAATGGAGCCCTGCCACTGGTAAAAATGTGTAACTTCTGTTGAATACGCTCTTGGAATTAAGTGACTGTAGTTAGCTTTAGATTTTATATCGAAAAGAGAAGTTTTATCGTCAAAATCTTCTGTTGGGGTTTTTCCACCTCAAAATGCTCTGTAGGGGGATCTTAGACTCAAAACCATCTGGAGGGGTTTTAAACTTTTAAAAAAAAGCCATCTGTAGAAGAAACTCAAAACCCCCGATTGGCTTGGCTACGCTCAAATAATTTTAGTGTGTAATTTGCTTTTTTTTTTTTATATTGAAGATGTATTTTTAGCACCAAACCCCTCTGAATGGGGGTTTAAACTAAAAACTCCTTTCGGCAACGCTCATAGCATTTTGAGTGAGTAATTTGCTTTTTTTCTTACACTGAAGATGGCGGGGGGTTTAAACTCAAAATCCCTTTGACTACGCTCATAGATTTTAGAGTGAGTAATTTTCTTTTATTTATATTGAAGAGGTACTTTTTAGCTTCAAACTCCACTGGAGGGGAGTTTAAACTCAAAGCCCCATAGACTACACTCATAACATTTTTAGTGCATAATTTGCTTTTTTTTATTATTATTAAAAAGAGGGTATTTTTTACCTTCAAACCCCACTGAAGTGGGGTTTAAACTCAAAACTGAGTCAAAACCCATTTAGCTACGCTCATAACATTTTGAGTGCGTAATTAGCTTTTTTTATATTAAAGAGGGGGTTTATCGTAAATTTTAGACGGGGTTTTAAAATCAAAATCTTCCTTAACTGTGCTCTTGGAATTAGGGGATTTTCGTTTGCATTTTTTTTTGTTTTGTTTTATAGAAGAGAGGTAGGGGGTTTAAAACTCGAACCCCCCTGGTAGGGGGTTTTAAACTCAAAACCCCTTTGGTTGTGCTAGGGCAAGTGATGGTTTAGTATTAAAATCTCACCTAAAATAAACAAAATCAAAGCAAAAAATCAGTCACTAAATTCCGACTCCCCCCCCCCCAGAGGGGGGGGGGATTTCATTTCGGGGGGGGGGGGGGTTTGAACCCCAAGAACCCCCCCCCTGGCTACGCCCATGCCGGTAATGGTTTTGTGCAGTCCATCTGTCCCTTTTATCTCGTTTAGACCTTAATTAAAAAAAAACAAAAAACATAACATATATATTTAAATAAAATGATTGGAGTGGACTATAAAAAAGGAAAATAAATAATACAAATCGTCCAAAGTTAATGAAAGTGTGGTGCATATAATTTCTATATCAAAGGGTCAATGTCGAGCTCTCTGGCAGAAGGAAGTAGGGCTCCGATTCATTCTTATTTCTTTATAGTAATGATCAACAAACAAACCTTTTAAACAGTAATTACCATTGACATGTTTGCATTTTACATTTTGGTGCAAGGGAAATGCTTTAATATTTTAAATTTAAATGTAGATGTAGGCATGCAGATGCATGCAACAATATTTCCATTTTTAGATACTTCCAGAACCATTGAGGTTTTACTAAATCCTTTTATGACTAGTTTTATATTATCATTGGAAAGAATTTCTATTATTATAATTTCGAAATAATTCACATTCCACGTTTCATCTTTTTATGTTCTTGTCACACACCCATTATCTCGTTTCTATAGCCAACATTTTAACAACATAATATAAATATTTTGAGTTAATTATTTGTATTCTTCTCTTTTTTTTTGCGCCCCCGAAAGTTGGATATAATTTAAAACAACAAGTAATAAGTGGTTTTTCATAGTATCGCGTGAAATCCAGTAACCATGGAACAACAGAGAACACTTAACTAAAGATTTTTTTTCCTTGAGGATTTGAATAAGAGATTGACCTTTACAAAACAATTAGATAAATTAGATAATTATTATAAGACATCATATAGGCCCTGTTCACATCTAACTTCACATTCACTTTCACCTATCCTTTGGTCTGCTGGACTACTGGGGCACCACACAAGAACTGTCAATCTTCTTTCTCCCTTCTTCTCTGTCATTTCATTTGTTTTTGATAGAATTTCATTCTGATGTTATTTCTGAAAATATTGAAACCTCCCTTTTTACCTGCCTGGGTGGACCACTTCGGGGGCCGACTTTGATTTTTGTCTCCACACAAACTGTCTTTGTAACCTTGTTTAAGTTGATATTAATTAAGAACCAAACATTCTTTCTGTTTATTTTGTTTCAGCTGGGTTTCCTATTTGTAGACTTGATATTTGCAGCAAGATTTGATAGCCGTATCTTCAGCAAGATTTGACTGCGTTGTCTTCAGCAAGATTAACAACGGTATCTTTAGCAAGACTTAACAGGGATATCTTCGTTTTCAAGAATGTGGCACCTTGGTGCAAACTGATCAAATTCAATTTATTCTTGGTTTACGCTAGACACAGATGTTCTCAAGGCAGTGGCGTAGCTAGGGTATATGACGCCTGGTGCAGCAGCTTCTCACGATGCCTCAGAAGAAAAAAATAAAACACCTAAGGCGTTTTTTTTTTCAATAATGTGTATTCATTGTTAAAGTATGCCTTTTGCTATTTATCGAAAAAAATCAGTTTTACACAAATATACTTTAAATGAATCTTACAAGCTGTCATGTAGGCCTACGTTTTCGGTCTGGAACAAAGTTTGGCTTGATATACATCAGGCATGTCAAACACGGCGTTCGGGGGCCGCATGCGGCCCGCGACCACTTTGCATGCGGCCCGCTTGGCCACCTAAAAAATTATCACTATTACGCTGGAAAATAAAAGTTGACAAGATACTTGAATTGAAAAATAGTATTTGTTAAACTTAAAAACGAGATTTGGGTTTGCAGTGAAAGCAAGCTACATTTTGTCAAACCTAATTGCAAGCCATAGCAAATCATTTAGTGAGTGTGATTTTATGAAGGAGTGTGTCGTTAAAGCTATCGAAGTAATTTGTCCAGAAAAGGTGAAAACATTCAAAGAA
Source organism: Biomphalaria glabrata (assembly GCF_947242115.1). Taxonomy (NCBI): domain Eukaryota; kingdom Metazoa; phylum Mollusca; class Gastropoda; family Planorbidae; genus Biomphalaria; species Biomphalaria glabrata. Next base: position 32,443,491 of record NC_074716.1, read on the forward strand.
ATAGCATTAACTAGGGACACTGTGACAGATAGAATAAATGACATGTCAGTCATATTGCATGGACAATTAAAAAACAAAATTGTGGATTTTGAATTCTTTTCATTGGCTCTCGATGAGTCAACTTATGTAACGGGTGTTGCACAGTTGGCTATATTAATAAGAGCATGTGACAGGAATTTTGAGATACATGAGGAGCTACTTGAGTTCTGTTCTATGCATAACACCACAAGTGAGGATGGTTTTGAGAAATAACAGGTGATATTGCAGTACACTTTATCTTTGGTAAAGCTAGCTAGCTAGTCTAACCATGAAATGAAATGGTTTTGATGCAAAGCTACTTGCAAAAATAAGAGAGACTGGTGCTAAATTTAAATTTGCTCATTTTCAGTGCATCATTTACCAAGAAACATTCAGCGCACAGCAATTACAGTTACAACATGAACTAAGACCGGTTTCAGTCGTTCTCAATTTTATTCGTCCCCGTGTTTTAAATCCTCGACAATTTTCAATGTTTCTGGATGACATTGGACACAAATTTGATTGTGTTCCCTACTACACAGAACTCCGCTGGCTCTCCTTTCATAAAGTATTGAAGAGATTTTTTGCACTGCGTGAAGAAATTGTATTGTTTTTGAACATGAAAGGTGAATCTGTTGAACATTTCCAAACTGATGAATGGGTTTAGGATTTGGCATTTGCAGTTGTCTCACTGGTCACCTGCAAGACTTGAATTTGAAACTTTAAAGTAAAGACAAAATTGTCACAACTGCGTGTGATGATGTAAAGTGCTTTTAAGCAAAATTACGATTGTGGATAAATCAAATATGAAGAGAAAATCTTCACTTTTCAACGTGTCAGGAACTAAAAAGATTAAATACTGATGCAACATTTGGTAAATAAATCCTACACTTGAAAACATTAGTAGATGCTTTCAATGACCGTTTTCGTGACTTCGTTTTATACGAGCAGAATTTTCGTTATTTGTATCTCCATTTTCATTTGCTACTGAAAATGCTGCCGATAATGTGCTTATAGAATTTAGTCAGATTCTTTGTTGAAAGCGAAGTGTATAGAAGTGGCTGTGCGAAAATTTTACAGTTTTTTACCTGAACAGTTCGTTGAATTGCGGAATATGCAGCCAGAATTCAAGCTATGTTTGCCAGCACTGATCTCTGTGAGCAGTTCTTTTCCATAATTGTGAGCTTGCGCTCTCGGAGCTAGTTTTATATGCAATTTTAGCTATTTTTTAAATGTATTTTTGTTGTATAGGTTAGAGCTATTTTTATATATTTTATTTTTATAGGTTAGTGTCAGATTTTATAATTGTACTTCCGCATATTTATATAGGTTAGTGCGGGATAGTATAAAAGGGATGTACTACATGCTGTCTTAAAACAGTTGAGTGTACATTTGACCAGTGGTCAGTACCATATCTGTCTGTGTGACAGCTGAAGATCTTTGTGGTCTGTCGTCTAATTATATTTTTATTCTGTACCTGGGACGGCCTGCTATTGTTACTGCTTTTAGCTGCTGCAATTACTCTGCTGAAATAGCTGCTGCTTATAACTGTTGTTGTAGATCTATTCTAATTCTAGGGAATCTAGTGTTATTTAGTTTCTGCTATTGATTGTTTTGTTATTGTTTCTGTAGATCTATTCTAGATCTAATTCTAGGGAAGCTAGTGTTATTTTGTTTTTGTAGTGTAGCCTTAGTGGCTTAGTTAGTAAACTTAGTTATAAGTTATATATTATGTTCTTGTTTCAGTGTTAGTGTTATGAGTGTAATAGTAGAATATTGTAGATCTAGACTAGTTTATTGTAGTTTATTTGTCGATCTAGGTCTAGGGTAGTAGTTGTAGTGATTTAGTTAGATAGTTGGTTTGGTTAGTTTGTTAGTGTTTGTAGTGGTGTAGATTTAGAGGGTTTTAATTAGTTGATGGGTTCAGTAGTAGTGGTTAGTCAAGTTAGTGTATATATATTTCATTATTGATTCATTTATTTTTATGTAAATAAAGTTTCGTTTTGTTTTATTTAATTTGAAGTAAAGTTTGTTATCTTGTTTTCATTTAGTTAAGTTAGTATAGCTAGTTGTCTGGTTACTTAGGCGACTCTAGCCCCTTGGTCACCATACCGAGGTGCACAGATTGAGCCCACCCAGTAGCGCAAACATCTGCCTACTGTTGGTAAATTTTAATGTTGAGCAGAGAATAGGTCCTCTCCCACTCGCGCCTGCCTGACCTGCTCACATAATGAAAACTACAAAAACATCGCACCGTTTGAGAATATCTTATCAAATTTGTCATCATTGATGAAAGTGTGAGTGGTAAACAAACTTAAACCTGATATTAATAGCTTGTATCCCAAGGACAACTTCATCCCCGGTCACTTCATCCCCGGTCATTTCATCCCCGGTCATTTCATCCTCTGGTCACTTCATCCCCCGGTCACTTCATCCCACGGTCATTTCATCCCCTGGTCACTTCATCCCCCGGTCATTTCATCCCCTGATATTTTCATCATCTGTACATTTTATCTAACAAATTGTAATTTTAAAAAGCATTAAATGAGCAATATTTAGTGTATTACTTTTTCATTTAAATGACAAAATAGTAACAGAAGTTAAATTAAAATTAATTGCCATTAAAAACTATAACAAAATTTAGCATGTAAAAATAAAAAGGTAATGTAAAAAAGTGTTTTTGTGTTTATCTACATCAGTAAGATAGATAAGCTATCGATTGTAAGTACAGAAGACGATCCATCGATTCATATTGATGAACAATGTTTGTTATTCTCTTAGCGTTCTTCAGTGCCGGCGCTAGCCTGTAAAACTGATGCCTTGTGCAACTGACTATCCTTTCGTAAACCATCTAGAAATGTCCACATAGTTGGATGGTGGCATGAAAATAGAGATTGGAGGGCGTGATGCCAACCCTCCACAGCGTTATTCGTTCTCGCAACACCACTGATAACGTCCAGGTATTTATTCCATGTACTTGGAGGGAATAAAGCTGAAGCATAGTTATCTCCTCTGCCATGATGTCAGCGACCACGTACATAGGTATGCTCGAAGTAGAATAAGAGTTCCGGCATCCGATCGTGTTGTGGCATGGACTCAGCGAGTAATTCAAAGGAATCACTAATGTGTTCTTCATGTACATAGGCCAAAGCCGAAAGACATCTTACCATGCCACGTAACTCATTACAACCGTCATAGCCATTTTTCATGCCCAATTCATTGACTTTACGTAATACAGCTTGACAGAGGTGAAAATAACATCCCGTTACTCTGCATGTCTGAAACTTCTCTTGAAAAGCTGTCATGGCGGCTTTCTCGAAGTCTGTAACAATAATTTCTGGTGTTACATTTGGTACAAGTTCTTTAATTGCTTCCAGCAATCTATCATACGTTACTCTGGTTTTGTCCTGAAGCAAGCAGTACAACACTGGTGGAATCACACCCTGAGCGTATTGAAAGTGAATTGTGTAGAGTTGATAAAATAAACAGGGGACAACTTTAAAAGTACCATTGGCAAACCAACATTTGCTACGTCCGAGCCATTCTAGTAACTGTCGGTCACCGAAAAACTAGAAATCGATTATTTTCGCTTTTCTCCAAGGAGTCGTATAATAGAAACTCTTTGTACACTGCTGGTACCTCAAAGTTAGCCTCAGCCGGAAGAGATGGCCAAGCTCTACCAATGTCTTTGTTTCTGAGTCGTTCACGATGTCGTCTGAGAGTCCTGCTTATAACACTTTTTCTGGGCAAAGCCATCAGAACAGAAGGAGGTAAGTCGATGATTACATTAGCCTGACAAGCCCCCGGTGTTGTTGTGGTTTCCGACATCTTCTTCTTCATTTTTTCTACTGCGTTCTTTGCAATGGCTTTATCTCTGTTACATTCATGATTGTGAGGAGATGATTGATTGATTACATCATCTTGGGCAGTAACTAATGTTACCGGGCATTTGTGAGTTTGATATTTGCTACATCTCCAGTTCATGTTTCCGTTCAGCGCCTTCTTCTTGAGCCAGAATTCATGTCCTTCATAAACAAGGATAGATCTGCCTTTACAACTTAATGTGAACTCCAGAGGCATTTCTCTAACAGTTCGGGTAGCCAGGCAATGTTGGCTATTTGAAATAGAGAACTGCTGATCACTTATAAAACCTAAAAACGATGCTGTGGAGTGGGAAAAAATACATCAGATCGACGCCTACTGGCAGAGAGAGAGAAAGAGATAGAGAGAGAGAGTCACACCCTAAATATACATGCAAGATTATTTCCAATAAGCACTCAAACAATTAATTTTAAGGACATAGGAAACCCATCATGATGGGCATTTATGTTCACATAAATATAGGCCCACCAGTTTCAATATCTAAAATGAATATCAATAAACAAAATACATACTTACATTTACTTGTAGAAACGAAATATCGATAGAAATAGTCCTAAAACACAATTTGTAACTTTAATGTTTAAAAGTAAGTCCGCCTTTATTAGAAAAAAATAAAACCTTATTTCAAGGCTAAAAATGAAACATGGTCGTACTTTCACCACACCTTGGCCTTTGATGGTTAGTTATCAGCGGCACGGTCATAATTATTCTAATCGCACTTCTATCTCTCAAAAGATTTCCTCTACTTGAACCACACCTTGGCCTTTGATGGTTAGTTATCAGCCGCATGGTCATAATTATTCTAATCGCACTTCTATCTCTCAAAAGATTCCCACTACTTGCACTACACCTTGGTCTTTGATCATTACGCTATAGATAAGTGCACATCCAGATTTACCTTATAATAATAGATTTCTTATTAAGAATACAAAGTGGAAGAGGAAACACCATAAACGCCTTAGTAATATGTCATTAAATGTCAAAAAGAAAGCATTCTACATAATCATATTTATATATAAAATATTTAATTGGGGATGAAATGACCGGGGGATGAAGTGACCGGGGGATGAAGTGACCAGGGGATGAAATGACCAGGGGATGAAATGACCGGGGATGAAGTGACTGGGGATGAAATGACATAGTAATTTTTAATTACTAAAATGTACTACAAATTACCTAAGGGACAGATATGCCATTAATTATTGCATTCTATTGTATTGTTTCTAATTTACATAAAACTAGTAGGCTGTTTATTTGCAACTGATTTTTGGCTGCGGCCCCTCAGGTCATACTAAGTTTTTATGCGGCCCATACACCTTATTGAGTTTGACATGCCTGATATACATATTCTCTCAGGAGTGGATATTGTGGATCGTACTTGATTAGTAATTCCACTAGCTCCAAGAAATTGCCTTGATTTTGTCCTTTCAATTTTTTCTTCAACTCTTTTGCGTTACTGTCCAACAATCAGAAATCCGGAACACTCATTACTACTAATAATACTAGATCTAGATCTAAAAATTAAATTATATGTTACATAGGTTAGGGTTGAAAAAAAACAACTTTACTTCTCTTAACTATTTTACAAAACAACGCCTTGATCCAACTTTCTAAAATATTTTCACTTTTTTTTTGTAGTGTTAAAAAAATCTCCATGGCATGTCCAGCCTAGAGATCTAGATCTAGATCTAGTTCTAGTAGTTCAGAATCTAGACCTTACTAGATTTCTAAATATTTTATAGAGAAAAGAAAGACAAAAATTCACATGCTATCAGTGCTAAAACGATCGAGACTCAAATTGCGTCTCGGTCTCGGATTATTTAATAATAATATTTTTAATATTAATATTATTAATATCCAGTCACAGTGGCAGTTTTCAACACAGTCAGAGGCAAAGGTAATCAAATCACTAATTTCAGTGAATTCAGTCTCACTAGATCTATATCATCTAGAATCTAGATATTTACCTTATAGTAATTATAGATCTATTCTATAGAGATCTAGGTATACCGAGATCTAGATCTATATCTACTATAAATCTAAAGTTTAAGATGGCCTGGTCCTGCAGTTTGCGCTTTGGACTGTCGTTTCAATTTATCGATAGTCCTGGGTTCAAACCCTGCCTGCTCCCATCCCCCATCGTTGTGTGGAAGGTTTGGACTAGGAAGTAAGTAAAGTATCTTCAAGTTACTTCAACTTTGGAGGAATATCTGAAACATGTAAAACATTTTACAAACATAATTTACCATTATAATATATAATTGTCAATTGACTGAATTGTTGCTAAAGTAAAACTAAAAGGGGTTAATTAGTAAAAATAGTAAAGAAATTAGAAGACATACTAGACTAGACGATCTAGATCTAAGTCTAAGACTCAAATCTAGATCTAGTTATTCTAGTCTAGATAATGGGTTCTCATTCTCTGTGTGTCGCAACCCCTTTGGTTTGGGGGTAAAATGATGATATGCCAGGGTTCACCTAAGACCATCGAAAATATTGAATATTGTGGTCGATTCTAAAATTAAAAATTATAGCTTTTATATAGCACTACTTTCTTGCTTATTAGCATGCTCAGAGCACTATTAGATCGTCCAATCTCATTTGTGGACCAGTGGGGGGAGGGGGTATCTGGGAGAATGTTTTCCATGCTGCCTTTAGGCACTGAGTAAACACAACTCTGCTTAAGTCAGGTGTCGAACCTCGAGCCTCATTCATAGTTAGCCAAGCGAAGTTCAAGCGTACGTAGCCTCTCGACCACACATCCCACTAGATCTATCTAACTTGTAAAACTTTACATTGTACTCAGTTTTTCATTGAAAGTTGCAATTTAGGTAAGTTTTTATCATTTCAGGATAGATGATTTAGATCAAGGCTTTAAAGGACTGTTTTGGCATTGGTCAGTAAGACAAAAATGGCTGTTTGGTGTACATGGGTAGTGTAGTGTAACTGAGTTGATTTTCTGCGTGCGTCCAGCGTGTCTGAAGGTCATGGCCATTGTTGTGTTTCATGTCCAGTGTGTGTGTGTGTATAGACTGCATCAGTGGTATGCTAGACGTGCTGGTTTCATTCACTGTTTACTGTAGTCTAATTTTGTCGAATAAAGCCATGTTATTGGTATTCTAGTCGTTATCATTTCATTACAATTTATTCGACAAAATTATGTATCTTGATTAGTGTTGGATTCCTTAATCTACAATGGATAAATTACTCAGACCGAAAGAGTTGGACATTGATCCTAATGCTCCTCTGGCCTCAGAAAAATGGACTCACTGGTATGACACATTTCAGAATTTTCTTTCGTCCATCAAGGATATTAACGAAGACTTTAAACTAAAGTTGTTGAAGAATCACGTATCTGCTACGGTTTATATGCTCATCAGTGATGTATCGTCCTATTCGATGGCCATAGACACACTCAAGACTACTTATATTAAGGTAAAGAATGACATTTTTGCTAGACATTTGGTTGCTACATTAGGTCATTATGGAAAGCTATAACCCTGGCCTTAAAAACTCAAAGACTCCCGGTTTCCAAATGGGAGCAGGCGTTAAACCAAGCCCTGCACTCTCTTCGTTCTCTACTGTGTACCGCTACAAACGAGACACCTCACGAGAGAATATATTCAAGTTCTATCGCAGGTCCACCTTCGGCAAATCACTCCCGACATGGTTAGCTCAACTAGGAAAAGTGTTGTTAAAAAAGGGAGTCCGTGCATCAAAATATGACGATGGTACAATAGCTGTGGACTTAATTACATGCAACCCACAGTATGCCATTGTAAGACTTCCTGATGGAAGAGAAGAAACAGTGTCATTGCGACATTTGGCCCCCGTTCCAAGAGAGGGAGAATCAGAGGTGTATCAACATATGGAACATGAAGACTTTGAGCCGGAGACAAACCCTATAACACAGATGCAGGTGCCTACTGACCATGTGACTATAGAACCAATGGCTGCTCCTAACACATATGTACAACAAGGGGAAAATGGACATCAAGAAGAAGTAAATGCAGGGGCTGAGTCTCCTGTTAGAGAGCCGCCGATGTCACCAACTCCAAGCGACGGCAGTATTGGTCCTGGTAGATATAACCTAAGACCAAGAACAAGCAGACCTAATTATAAGGTCTAACATTTATTTAATTATTTTTCCATATCACAAGTTCTAACTCAGTAATTGTAGGCTTAATATGACGCACTTTGAACTGATCATTTTATAGTGTATAGCTTTTCTAGTTAGACTTTTTGTATTGTATTACTTATTACATTATTATTCAAGACAACTGGTCTTAATATTTGTATGCATAAGGGACTGATAATTTTATAGTGTATAACGTGTTTGTTTATAGTTATACAATGCTTTTCAATAGAGTAAATCTGTAAGTATTCTGTAGGGATACTAAGGCCTCTTATATCGCTGTCCTTCACTATTATTTACATGTTTATGTTCCTATAACTTTTAGGCGGGGTGATTGTAGTGTAACTGAGTTGATTTTCTGCGTGCGTCCAGCGTGTCTGAAGGTCATGGCCATTGTTGTGTTTCATGTCCAGTGTGTGTATAGACTGCATCAGTGGTATGCTAGACGTGCTGGTTTCATTCACTGTTTACTGTAGTCTAATTTTGTCGAATAAAGCCATGTTATTGGTATTCTAGTCGTTATCATTTCATTACAGGTAGTTTATCTTATCTTATATTTTATAATACAGACGTTACTTCAAAAAGAAGATGATTACGTCCTACTCGTCATGCATATTAACCAATGACCTAAATTCTGCTAAGTCACTTGTTTTCCTGGCTAGCTCAGGCAACCCATTCCATGCTCTAATAGCACTAGGAAAGAAGGAGCATTTGTACAAATTTGTCCTAGCATATGGAACGAGCAATGTAGCGCCTTTATCTTAGTGTCTTTCAGAGTATTTTATTAGTGTGGTAGTTCAAGTGCTTACCTTTCTGCTCTAGATGGCTGTCTGAAATTGTCAGTTGCAATTGACTTTTCCAGTCTTTCTCCATTTAGACATTCAATTAGTATGCCAGCTCCTCCGTTTGTGTTGGATTTTTGAGAGGATCCATCTGTATAAACTCTGACTCTGACTGCCTTTACTTTCCCCAACTAAATACAGGTACACATCTGAGTTGGGCAGACATCATAAAACTCCAGTAATTCAAAATATCAGCCTTCATCGAAATTGAGCTCAATACCCATCATTTCAGAAGCCAAGTGCGTTACCACTCAGCCAACCCTCCCACTGAAAGATTTATATTGCATATTTTTGCACCCTTCCTTTTTGAGTACACCTTTCTTCTACTGCATCTCCTCCCACAAAAGTATGTATAAATTTAGATATATATGTTATGTTAAATTTTTCCTTGGCACAATCTGCAAAAGAGCTTACAGATCAGCAGCAAAAAGCTAGCTAGAAGAAGAATATATTTAAAATAAAAAAATTATTTATAAGACTTTGTAGTTCCTTTGTCAATGTTTTATGAAGAATTGCCTTAGATAAAAGCTTGATGGCTATGGTAGCCGGTGTACCATTTTCAGCACAGTCTACTTACTCAAATGAGCATCTAATCTTATAACACTTAAACTCTGACTGTAACTAATTTTGGTGCATGTCTGGGCATACATTTTTCTATTGGTTTTACTAGTTCATAATATTGTTTACCTTCTCACTTCTTGGTCATCTCGTTGCTTTTGTCTATGTTTACTAATAATCTCAAACTACTTTCTCTTTCATGTTTGCTGCTTTTACTTGTCTGATAATTTTATTTTGAGATGTAAGTGAAACATTTTTGGGATACATGAACACCAAATTAAAAAAAAAAAACTCATTCATATTTTTTCTATTTTAGAAAGCAGACATGACTACTCCTAAATCTATAGCCTGTAATGCTATTGACAGAGCCAATGACTGTCTACGAGAGATAAGTCTTGATATATGGGAGCACCCTGAGCTATGCTTTCAGGAACACCATGCACATAAAGTATTAACAGATTTCTTGGAACAAAGAGGCTTTAAGGTATCTCTTATAGATTTAGTGAATACATTTTAAACTCTTTCTGTAATTATTTTCCACGTTCCGACGGAATTACTAATTTTACTCATACCTACCTCTACCTCTCACAAAACTATTATATAACATTTTTAAAACATTTATGTTGATTGTCTTGAGGTCACTATCCCAGGTCACACCCCCTATAAAAATTAATATAGAAAAATAGAGCCTTTTTTTTAGCTCCCACTCTTTAAAAACAGTTTTTTTTTTTGTAAAAACACAATCAAATTGAAAAAAATCTGTTTTTTTTTCCAAAGATTTATTTGTAAGCATTTAAAAGCATTTTGTAAGGAAAGATAACAAAATAACTTTTTAAGCATAAACGATAATATTGTTGATTAGGCTGCATAATGGGATAAAATCAACAATGATATTGTCGGTGAGAAGAGAAAGAGTTAAGCAGCTCCTTTTAGGGAAAAATTTGCTATTAGTTTTTTTTGAGTAGTTTGTCTGTAATGTCAAGATCTCAAAAAACTATAAGGACTATTGAAAATATTATTTTGCCATATTTTGTGGTTTGCAAAGTTTAAGTGCAATGGCTACTTTTTGTTCTCTGAAAACTAAATGTTTTATTCTTTAAATTAATTATTTAATTTTTTTAATATAATTATTCTGGCAATTTTTTCATAAAAATACATGTTTAAAGCAATACACAAATGTGAGATTTTATAAAAGATAATTTTGTTTTGTTTGTTTTTTTGTTTGGCAATATTTGTACATATATAGTTTTTTCCATTATCAAAATAATGTTACAAAAATATAATTGTATGAGACTTATTTGTATTTTGGTGTATCAGTTACTAACAGCTTACAGAAAGACTTATCTTTATTTTTAATAACTAATAACACAAATTGTTTATCTTTACCCATTTTTTAAAGTGAACTTTAATTATTTTAGATGCAATAATTTATTTTATTCCATAGTTCCATAGCGCCACACTGCACACAGCCCTTAATATGCTTAACATAAGGATGTCTTCCAGAGGACATAAATGTGAGATTTGCTGTTTGCCAATTCCCTGTCCAAAGGGCCCCCCCTCCCATCAACTAAATGATTATTTAGTCTCCTCCATAAGTGCTCACCAGGACTCCAATGTTGTCATAAATCTCCAACCCATGTAGAAAATGAAATCATTCAATGTTTACATTTGCCATATTCATGCAGGTGACAAGCAGGACCTGCAAGTGATCCCCTATGCAAGTGATCGCAGGCTATAATATTTTTAATTAACATTTGTAGGTGGATAGGAATTAGGATTGTGTTTATTGGTAGCTTTTAGTTTACCTACATTTTAGACATAAGTTTTTGTTGTTTTTGTGATAACCCAACTCTCCTTATAATCTTGTTAAGGTTTAAAATATAAAGATATATATATGTGTGTGTGTAACATTTCATATATATATGTGCAGCTTTTCTGATTTTTGGCTTTTAAGCCGATTTCTTCAGTTAAAGTCTTATTACTTAAGTAATTAAATATAGTAGTTAGTTGTAAAATATTTGCATTCAATTATAGCCACTGTAGAGTAGAAGCAGACAAATATCAACCTGCTCCATACACAGTCTAAAAGACAAAAATCACCCAGCTCAACATTTAAACAGTCTATTGTGGGCTCCATCTAATCTTGCTCCATGTATTTGTGGTAAAATTGAATCAGTAATTATCCCTCATTTTGTAACAATCCTCCATCCTTAAGAGACTATTGTTTGTATTTCTTATAGTAGTAGCTACAACTTCTCATGTGGTTTAGCTGTCAGATACTTGACTGGCAAGTCTCCTTCACCTGGAACCACACATAGGCAGTAGGTTAGCATTTTTCAATCTTCTTGCCCTTACTACAGCCTTCTCTGCCCTTTTTGATTTCTTCATCTCTCGATGTAAACAAATTTGATCCAAATCATTTACTATGATAATGATTCCCTGACTGAGACTTTTATTACCATTAACTTTCAAACTTGTTTTCAATAAGGTGGAAAGAAATTACAAACTAGAAACTGCATTTCGTGCAACAGTATCTAATAGTGGGACTGAAGTGGATGCTCTGAACATAGGTATCAGTCTTCTAATAGAAGATTTGTAATATTTTAATAGTACGTTTTGATTTTTATGGATTTCCATTGCAAAAGAATGTCAATCATTTTGTATACTGAGTATACTAGAGAATTGAAAAGGAAAATAACAGAACTAGAGCAGTTTTCAGCCTTTTTATTATCTTATTTGGCATCACTATGACCTAAAAGTTTAGGTATGAGAATCATGTCATGACCAAACAGCCATGTAAAAACTTTTTCAAAAGACTTAATTACTATGTGTAAGAAAGAAGAGTGTACTTGAGAAAAATGGGTGATACCAAGGTTTGGATTAGCTTTCCCATTAAAATTCACTGAAGTTAGCATAAAATGGAGATAGATGATATATTTGCTGCAACAGCTTCCTCATTTCTCATTCTTTCTCTTTTAACCTTTTGTTAGAAAGTAATTGCTTTTCTTTCTTTTTGTTTAATAAAGATTGATAGGCTGATTAAGTTGAACAAAAAGATTATCCAAGAAAATGACATTTTTATAAAAAGAACAAAAAATGAATTACTCTATTCTGTTTGTAATCATGTATCACCACCAGGTGTTTTATGTGAATATGATGCCTTGCCTGGGCTTGGTCATGCCTGCGGTCATAATCTTATAGCAATCATGGGTCTATCTACATCTCTTGGGATACAGGAAGCACTTCTCAAGAGTAACTTGCAAGGAAAGGTAAGATAACAAATAGTACCTAAATTTCAGTTGTAACTGTTTGCTTTTTTGTGATTTTTTAAAACATTTCTTTTGTTTTGTTTATGCTGAGGTATTCCTGAGTGTAGCTTACTGAGTGTGAACTACTTATTCTTATATTCAATTAACACTTACCAAAACTACATCTGAAGTAGAATTCTACTTCTTCACTTTCAAGGATGCTTAAAAGCTAATATAACTGTATGTGCACTTAATAATTGGCCTAGTTTTACAAATATAATTTTATTCTACTGAATAGTTTATGACTTGAAATGACTCTGCATATACTAGATATATGTCAATTTACTATTTTAATTCTACAATTAAATATCGAAATAAAATTTAAAAATTATATGTAAATTGAAAATATTTTTTTTTCTTCGAATTTCATAAATGTAAATGGTTAAGATTTCCATATGTATGCACTTTTGGACCATTTATTAAGAAAAATATCACTTTTTTGTGTTTCACCTGTTGTTTAATGTTGTTTCTCTTCCAGCTGACAGTCATTGGTTGTCCAGCCGAAGAAGGAGGTGGAGGTAAAATAGACTTAATTAACGCTGGTGCCTTCAGTGATATTGACCTCGCAATGATGGCTCACCCCTCACAGCACAATGTACCGAAGCCTGTTTATGTAGCCATGGCTCAGTGAGTTTAATACTACACACACATTCTTCTCTTAAAATGGAACATTTCATATCAGATTAAAATATATAACAAAAAAATCTAAGCTTAGCTTACATGTTAAGTTTTATTTTTTTTATTTTTGTAGGGTTAATGTGACTTTCAAGGGGAAAGCAAGCCATGCATCTAGCTACCCATGGGAAGGGATTAATGCCCTTGATGCAGCAGTGTTGTGTTACCAGAATATTTCCTGCATGAGACAACAGCTGAAGCCTACATGGCGAGTACATGGTAATTACAAATCAAATGAACATTTCCAAGTTGTACACTTTTGTTGAATTGGGTGTGTATGTGATGGTGGATTAATCCCATGATTTCAGAAACACAGAATTGTTGCCACTAAAAATTAAATTACTTAACTCTTTCTCTCCGTAATTATTTACCACATTCTGGTGGAATCAACGTTTGTATCGTCGGTTAGGAGAGAAAGAGTTAAAATAACTAAATTTTTTTTCTCAGAAATTTTATTAAGAAAAAATTTTCAATATATTACATTTCCTTCTGATTTGATACTGGTTAAAGAATGGACTAAATATGAATTCTTAGTAAATTAAGAATCCTTCAATATGAGAAGAAATATTAATGTTAAATATGTTAATTACATTTCATTTTGTTTTATTTAATTTGGATTATTTCTTGAACCATATCTTGAACTATTTTATTTGAAAACTTGCGAGTCTCTCTGTGTAGTTCACATATTAAATTTTTGATGCTACTAGCTGCTGTCGCTGAGTATTCAAATATAAACACAAAAACAAATACCTTGAGAAAAAAAAATGTTGAAACTTTCCTCTCTCTTCCTCATAGACTCATAGCCATTAATTTCTTTGTTGCACTGTTGTATCTCAGACTTAAACCTGTGCCTATAATTCATTTATTGCAATTAGGTTAGAGCTAAAGATAGGAATTTGTATTGATGACTCAATTTCTTGCAATAGAAAATGTATGCTAGAAACAAAATCAAGGGAAATCATCATGCATATGGAGACTGACCTATCTGCATTTTAGAGATAGTAATTAGACTAGAAAAGATGGACAGCATTGTAAGCACATCCACAGGATAATTAATTTCATTATAATGATGGGGGACTGCTAAGAACAAAGTTGTGTGGAAATTTTAAAATGCATTTTTAGCCCAGTTGGTGTTTTGGTTGATTGTATCAAATTTAATGTCACATTAAAAACTGCATCAGCCTTGGAAACTTCAGAAAAAATATTTAAGGACTTTTATTAAGGCTTGTAAAGTGGAATAGTAGATCAGAACATTCACTCAAATTCACACATTATAACGACTAACCAACAACTATACAGATTAACGACCCTGATATCTTCCTGGTGTTTCAGTTGACACATATCTTGATCAGGCTCTTGATGCTCCAAGCCACAATGTGCAATCTGGCATGGCACCATAAACATATCTTCCTCATTGACCTCTAAGGTTCTAGAGCATTTTTATATTGTTCATTTCATTCCTTATAAAAGTAAAATGTATTATAATTTCTTGTGTAGGTGTCATCACAAATGGTGGAGAAAAGCCAAACATAATTCCAGACAAATCTGAGTTACTTTATTACATCAGGGCTCCTTGTTTGGCAGAGCTCAAAGAGCTTCAGAGAAAACTCACTGGTTGTTTTGAAGGTGCTGCTTTGGCAACAGGCTGCTCAGTGAGTAGTGAGTGAGTTATAGTTAAGGATAATATAGTTCTCATTTTTTTGTGAATCTTTTGGCTACGTAGAATGGTAAAATAAAATACGTATCATAAAAATTTTCACTTTTTTTTTTTTTTTTGGAAGCGTCTAAAAAAATTAATGCCAATGCATATATAATATTTCAAGCCTTTTTTTTTTTATCTTTTTAATCACTTACTTGTATCATAAATTATTTTTTAATAATCTAATTGCGTACATACTACAGTCTGAGTTATTGTACTTTGATATATTGGAATGTTCATATTTGGTCAATGAAATTCCTTACATTGAAGTTTTAATTCACAATTTGTGAGGCATTTGAAGCAGCAATTTTTCATTGAAACTACTTTTTAAATTAAAAAGCTGTGTTTCAAACTTTTTGAACAGCTTTCATTTTTATAAGTGATATCAGAGTTCAACTAACACAAAAGTTTCTCAAATAATTTGAAACCTAGCTGTACCTCCATATTGCGATCATATCTATTTGAAAATATTTCATCTCTTTTAAAAAAATCAGTTCATGTTAAGCTACCACAATTCATCTCTTATCTATATCGATTACTAAACATTATCGAAAATAATGTAAGCCCCCTATTTAATTTCTTACAGGTGAATTATGAGTTTGATTCAAAGTGTTATGATTCACTCCAGTCCAACCCTGTACTAGCTGATCTTTATGTGGCTAACGGTGAAACATTAGGCATAGAATATGAGACGGACGTAGACAGACTATTGAAGCCAGGTGGCTCCACAGACATGGGTAATGTCTCTAAAGTTGTTCCCAGCATTCATCCCAAGTACAGTCTTAATACAACAGCAAGCTTACATACAACAGAGTTCAGGGATCTTGTTAGTAAGTATTTATCTTTAATCTTGAGCCTGAGATGTCATTATAGTATAAAAATGGGCTGATGATTTCAAAGATTTGAGTTAGAATCCTAAGTAAACTCTATATTTTGATTTAGAGTTAGTGAATTGATTTTAAGTTCACTTAGCAGTAAAGAAGTACTTTGTTAAAGCCTTATATTTTTTTTGTATTCCCACACCAGAAACTGAAGCCTCTCACAAGATAACTTTACTTCATGCTAAAGCTTTGGCCTGTGCAGCGATAGATGTTTATCAAGACACAAGGTTACTGGGCAAAATAAAGGAAAGTTTTCAGTCAGCTGATTAGTTGAAATAACTAATGGACATATTTATATATACAATTTGTCTAAATATTCAGTATCCAAGTCTTTTTTGTTGTTTTTTTATGCAGATTTGTATGTATATTTATTATTAAATGTGAAAATCTAAATTTGTCTTTTACTTCAAAGAACTAACACAAAATACAATCAGATTGTTGGTTGCTATTTTACATTATACCTAGTGTTATTAGAATTCCAAGGCTTTGTTTAGTAATGAGAAGAGTCACTGACTGCAAACTCCTAAACTATGTGAAGGGAACTAAGTTTTGTATTCTTGTTTAAACTAAACATGGTATTATACTACCCCAGTTTTTTTTAAAATAAGTCCTTCTAAAAGTTATGAACATCGCCTTAATTAATTTCTTTCTTTATAAAACTAGTATAGCAACTAGTATAAAACTAGTATAGCAAATACTATGCATATTTAAAATACCCGTACGAAAAAAAATATGTTTTCAACTAATTTGTTATTTAGTCTTTCTTATTGAAAATGCCTTTTTCTTTTCAATTTTACAAAAATCAAGTAGTTACTAACAATATTTGTCGATAGTCACACAGCCATACAACTTTTTGAATTTATTTAGTTTATTGTTCTAAAAATTCTTCTAAAAATTATGTAGAAAAAATATTTGAATATTCACAATACAAAGTCTGATTTGAGTGTATTTGTTTGTAAAATGTTTTTGATGTTCCTTCAGAGTTGAAGATAGTCTAATTCCTTGTCTGGGCAGGGTATAAACCATCGAGACAACCCAACAACAGTCCAGCGCGCATACCGCACAATCAAGCGGCAAGCAAGACTAACAAAAAAACTAAAACAAATTAATTCCACTTGTCTTATTCATGGAAAACCAGTAACACAGACTAAAAACGCAAAATACCTAGGTGTTATAATAAATAAATGAAAAACTGTCATGGAATCCCCACATTGATGAAACTGTAAAAAAATCAAAGCATTAGGGTTTATTAAAAGAAATTTCTATAATTCAAATGGAAACATAGAACTAAAATGTTATTTAACCTTGGTTAGGCCAATAATAGAATATGCATCCTCTGTTTGGGACCCCCTCAATTCAAGAAAACATTAAGAAACTGGAACAGACACCAAATAGAGCAGTGAGATTTATAATAAATGAATATTCACATTTGACTAGAGTAACACATTTAGTAAAATCTATAAATTTAGAAAGCCTTCAGGACAAAAGACTTGAAAATAAAGTAGCAATTATACATAAAACACTGAACCATAATCTTCAAATACAAAAACCAAATTTAATAAAATAGCCTACTCAGAAAGACAAAGAGATGAAAATACATTCCTCGTTCCATATTCAAGGACTAAGCTGTACAAATGCTCTTTCTTCCCTAGCGCTATTAGAGCATGAAATGGGTTGCCTGGGCTAGCCAGGAAAACTGGTGACTTGGCGGAGTTTAGGTCATTGGTTAATATGCATGACTAAATGCGTAGGACGTAATCATCTTCTTTTTTGAAGTAACGTCTGTATCATATAAGATAAGCTGTTGCTTTCAATTTGTTTAATATCTGCATATTAAGTGCAGCTAAAAAAAAATCTTATGTCAGCATTAGCAATACTTCCAGATAGAAATATATCTTACATGAGATTCAATGTGAACAAACCTGACTAAAGTAAGAATCATAGTTAGCAATTGCAATTATTTATATCAAGAAGTATTCTTTTGGTGTTAAAAAAAAATATTCAGGTAAGATTTTTTAAGACATACTTTGTGAGGATGTGACTTACTAAGGGAGAGAAACAGACTTCACATCTAATTAACGAGGTGGTTATCTCCCCCTTTTTTTTTTTTTTTACCCCAGTTCATCTTTCAGTGTTTACTTTTAACAGTAGAGATTCTCTATTACAAGTTTTATAATGTTAATGTCCACCATTTTAATCTATCCTATTGAAATAACTTCATAAATATATAATATTTAGACTTCAAAACGAACTAATGAAACCGACTAAATTCAGTTTTCATTTGCTAAATCAATAAATACAAACATCACGTTTTATCTGCTGTATTTCAATGGTTCAGCCTAAATATTAATGACATTTAAACATTATTTCTTAGAGCATACGTTGATCAATTTATTCGACCATTTTGAATTCCATATGCCTCTAGTCTCCCCTGCTCTATGTCACTAGAGATGGGAAACGAACCGAACCCGAACCGAACACACCGAACTCGAACCTCACTTATGACCGAACCGAACCCGAACTTTGAAACTGCCCGGTACGAACCGAACCGAACGAACCCTCCTTATCTTAACCGAACTAATTTTGCAATTTCTACATTTTTTTTTTAGTTTAATAATAATAATAATAAAATACTTAAATATTTTATTTTAATTCTAATGATGCCATTATCCAAACATGGGATAGATAAAGGGGGTGGGGGTATTTTGGAAACTAAAGAAAAATAAAAGCGCGTGCGAAGTATTCCCATGGGTTTTTCATACGTGCCGACTCTCCCTGCCCCTGAATTTTCGCGGGCTGTTTGCAATATTTCTTTTGAACCGATTAGCCCGCCCTCTCAGTAGATCTAATAAGTAGAAAGTCAATTTTAAAATATTGTCACTTTTATTGAAATGGCTGTTAGTTGAGAGTAGAATATTTTTGGACGACTATAGAGTGTAGATATAAATCTTCAATAAGTTCATGTGTATTCTAGTTTAAAATACATTTAATTATCTTCTTTTCATAGTAAAATCAGTTTAAAACGGAATCTCCTTTATAAATACTTAATATTAGAACTACTTAAAAAAACTTAATATTTAATTACTAAATAACGGTATTTACATTTCTTTTTAGTGTTGTATGTTTAAAAATTGTGAAGTATTCCGTATAGGAATATTATTACTATTATTCTGGTTTGCATTATTGATCATCAGTATATTTAATGCACCGGTGTGGGGATGGCGAGTACCTCGAATTGGGAGGGGTGGAAACAACTTCCTGACAAATAGGGGGTGCTATAGAGTGTGTGTGTGTGTGTTTCCTGGCGGCGGTAAGATGAGGTTAAGCGATTGATTGGTGTATGCATGTATGATGAGGATGATGAAATTAGAGTAATGCAAATGTGAAACGGCAGACAATTTTGAGAAATGAGTGTAAAGACGTTGTTTTGTGGTGAGCTAGATTTCGTTTACATATCAGTATATTTCATTAATATTACATCTCTATCTCAAGTTAAATAAGTGAATATTGTAATAACAGTTACGCTATTGAGCTGCTCGCATAAGAAATTTCTTTTAAAGTTTAAGTAAAAATATAAAACGTCTTTATTGGTTCAATAAACTTCAATTATACTAGCTGTTTGTAAGCGACAAACCAACTAACAAGGAATGGGGGCGTCGAAATAAATGATTTCTTTTCAGTGTAACTTATCTGAATATTAGTAAAATTATATGTTTAAAAATTAAAATATACTAAGTAGGAATATCTTCTAATAAGACCTTGTTAAATGTAGACTGCTTTTTGCGAGGCGCGTATGCAACAATACGGGTCAAAACGTTTTGAAGAACACATTTTAAAACATCTCCGCTAGTGTGATTCTTCTTGATTTTTTGTCTCATAATAGTCGAATTTCTTCCGTCTATTGCTATTCATTATAATGACGACTTATGTAGGAAAAAAAATTCGCGACAGAGACGTCTTAACACGAAGAATATTTTTGAAGATCACGCCTATTACAGAAGTACGTGTGCAATATGTAGGCCTACCTAGAATGTCCCTCGAATAATACTATTGGTCAGGGCTGCTTCTTTATTACTAGATTTAATATGGCCCTCGACTTTTTTAAAAATAAGATGACTAGTGCGTTCTGTAAGAAAACATAAATATAAGCTTTTTAAAAATTCTCTCTTCTTACTATGAGATAAAGTTTAGAATACGCTTAGCGCCGCGTCCCGCCTGGAATTAAACCCCTTGCCGACTTGAGCGAAAACCTGCCGCATCCTCAATTCTATCTCCATGAAGAAACTTTTACAACCCTTACAATTTATGTAGGCAACATTATTTCGGAAAAAAAAAACTGACCATAGGCCTACTATATATAGGTGTGAGACACTGACTCATTAAGACATTTTTTACAACCCTTGAAATTTATGTAGGCAACATTATTTTGGAATGAGTATTGCCCATAGGCCTATTATACGTTGCAAAGTATTTGTTTTATGAAAAATTCAAATGAAAGTGTTTTATCTAATAAGCTACATTTCATTAAGCCTAATAACTTAATTTCGCTATTACATAATTTCATAACATCGAACCGAGCCGAACCCGAACTTTGGACCTGACCGAACCGAACCGAACCCGAACTATACTGGTCATCGAACCGAACCGAACCCGAACTTAAATCTGACCGAACCGAACCGAACCCGAACTTTAAAAGTTGAGTTCGATTCCCATCTCTATATGTCACTACATACAATGCTTACACTGCAAAAAAAATTGACTGGCCATTAACTAATTTCAGTAATTAACTAATGTACAGTAACAAGAATAAGTAGAAAGGAAGATAAAATTAAAATGTATTGTTTCCAAGCTCCATGTTTTGTACCAGGCTAGACTTAAATGTCAACGCAACTTTTGGGCGGTCACGTGAATGGGGGGGGGGGGTACGAATAGCTTGTAAATACACTGGCCTAATAAATGACCAGGATGAACTATAAGTAAACAACAAACAAGCCGCTTCGTTTTCACGCCTAAACTAGTCACGTAACTAGCTAATGAAGTTTTGTATAGCACACACACACACAACCTCCCAATGATTTCTTATTTCTTTGGATATACAATGGTGATGGAGGATAACTGCTATCTCTCTTTCTCTCTCTCTCTCTCTCTCTCTCTTTTCGAACATAAAACTTGATGATAGGGACCTAATGTGGATGTCATTACAAAAGGGATAGGGGGGAGGGGAGATCGAGAAAGTTACCCTGCCCTCCAGTTCCGGCTTTTAATTTTATTTGTAATTAACGATCAAATTTAAAAAGGGTTTGGCGGAATGAGCCTCTCCTGTGGACACCCAAACTATTTTACTAAACCATCTAATTCATGAGTTTGTACAACTTGAAATATGAGACATCAAACACAATATTAGATTAAGTTCCAAGGCATGAGTAAGACACATCAAACACAATATTAGACTAAGTTCCAAGGCTTGAGTAGGACATGACAAGCTGACAGCATGTACTACTACACGACATCTCCTATTTACCAGGCTTTGTTATGGACCCTTCCAACACATTCCGTGAAATTGTTTATTGTTTTCTTTCCAATGACTTTTGTTTGAAATACTCGGAAGTAGGCCAGTCCCCTCCCACTGAAAAAGTTGTGGGTCTTAGCATGATTCTCTCACAAGTCATACTCATCTGATTCATGGCCTGAACTCTGCTGATGTGTTGTACCAAACTTTTTTGTTTGACAGGTTTCGGAATTAGGATGTTCCTTCAGAGTTTATATGCCCAAACCTCCCGCAGGACGACGGGGGATGGCAGCGGCAGGGTATGAACTCGAGACGACCGAACGACAGTCAAGTGCGCATGCATCCATAAGCAATTCACTGTTGCCCTTCAAGTGTAAGTCTCGGGGCTTACCCAGGGTTGGGTTACACAATGTCTTATCCTGACTGGACTGTGGTTCAATACGTTATACTTCCAAAAAGTGGCGCAGGGCTTGTATTGTTATTGCCTTTTTACAACACAACAATTCGATTGTATTGTTGTACTTAATGTAAAATATTTAATTTTACACTCGTGCATAATGTTTTGGAACTGTGGTGGAACAAGCTAACTAGCTGTTATCCTTGTGACAGCTGTCAAATTACAGTCTGTCAGCATCGAGTTGTTCTTACACCTGTTTTTTTTTTTTTTTTCAACCAAAAAAAGTCTTGTTCACGATTTATGTGGGACCAAATAATGTAAAAATTTAACATCAAATTCCTGTGGAAGGTCGTAGTTTGCTTGGATATATTTCGTCTGGAGCTGAATCAGCTTCTGTACTTATGTAATGGTGAAGTCAGGATAGTGAAAACTGGTTTCAAGATTTTGGTGTCTTAAAATTTGTATTTTAAATTTAACAGTTCTTGTACTTTTCAACCATTTTACTAGAAACCTTTCAGCAAAGGAAAATTATTAAACCTGTTCTCACTAGCTTGCTTGGAGAAATGGAAAAGTTTTGTTTGCAAGCAACCCATTGAGATACGATGAAAAACACGAAGTCTGTCTTCACTCTTCTTTAGAAATATTTCTCACAAAGTCACAGTCAATGTCCTTCAAGGGACATAACAATTTCTTCCTTGAGATCCCATATTTTTCTCAATATCTTGCCCATGCTAACCCAGCGGACTCTACTGTGATACCAAACATTGGAATGTTTTGTTTTCACATCTTCCAGTACGTCTCGGAACTGTCTGTGGTTAAGTCCCCAAGCTCTGATAAGTTTGATCACTGATAATTGGATCATTAACATGTTTGATATTCAATGCAGTTTTATGCACACTTTCCCGTATAGCGTTGGGATATTGTTCTTTAATTTATTTAAAAAATAACTGTTTTACTCAGTCAAAGCACGGGTTCCATCAGTTGTTACACTTGACATCTTGTTCCAAACCAACCCAACACTTTCAACAAAGTTCTTCATTGCATTGAATAAATACTGGCTTGAATTTATGTCATTGACCAAATGGGTGGAAATTTTGCGAACAAGCATAATCTTCATTTGCTTTAAACTTTTTAGAATGACATGCAGAGACGACGTTTCTTTAGCCTCTTCATCATAAGAGATAAGAAGATATTTAAAATTATTTTATTTTATTTTTTTCCCTTTATTATATGTTTAATCTGTGGGCACACCTGAATTCTGTAGGTGTTTGAGGGCCGCATAAAACATTCTGACGGGCCGCATATGGCCCGCGGGTCGTAATTTGCCCATCCCTGCTCTAAATGACAATAATTTGGTCACATGTGTCGTAAGTTTTTTTGTTTTTTTTTTTGTGTGCCTACCTTTCAGATTTGTATTTTTGATTCGGCTCGTATGCCCGGGCACCCTGACAGTCTATGAACTTAGTACGTTAATTATTTAAGTCAAACACGCAGTGGCTTAGCTAGGGTTTAGGGTGACGGGTGGTTAGACATCTTTAGGGGCCCCTGCAGTCTGACATTCGACATCATGACATGAGACAATGACGTAATATTTAATGTAAAAACAAATTTCGGACACTCATCCCCTGGGGAGGGGGATTTTCACGTTTGGATCCCCCACACCCTAGCTACGCCACTGCAAACACGTAACGCCAAAGGGCGCTAACTTACAGTATTTTAACAACAGGCAGTAACGTAAGAAATGTTTCATGATATGAATGATAGTTCCCACATAGCAATTAGAGCAAACAAATAGTCAATATTACATAGTAAGTACTCATTCAGTGAACATTCATTATTTATAAATAGAATACTGGCGTAAAATAAAGACCCACCTTATTTACAAGGCCAGCGATACAATCCGGCCTCAAAATTACCAACTGCAACGGCTACTATAGCATTTAAAAACATAACTTTTTAGCGGCCCCCGAAAGGGGAAAAGACGCTATTAGTTTTGTGCGAAATGTCTGTCCGTATGTCCGACTGTCCCGTTTAGATCTCGTAAACTAGAAAAGATATTGAAAATCCGACATCACAATATTTTAGACCATTCAACGTTCTGATGCAACGGCTACTTTTTTTTTTTCTTAAAGCGAAAAATCTAATTTTTAAAATCAGTTATGCAAGCAGTTTTTTAAAGAGAAAAAGCTAATTAGTATGCATTATAAGTTAGACCTAATTTAAATTAAATAGTAATCTTATAAACTCCATTTTACTAAACATTTTTTTTATTGTGAAAGTTTTTTTTATATATATATTTTTTTGAGATTTCGATTAAGAGATTGAGCTTTTTTCAAAACAATTACATCAATTAAAAGACATCAGTTAGGCCAGTGGAGGCGCGGTGGCTGAGCGGTAAAGCGCTTGGCTTCCGAACCGGGGGGCCCGGGTTCGAATCCTGGTGAAGACTGGGGATTTTCAACTTTGGAATCTTTGGGCGCCTCTGAGTCCACTCAGCTCTAATGGGTACCTGACATTAGTTGGGGAAAAGTATAGGCGGTTGGTCGTTGTGCTGGCTACATGAAACCCTCGCTAACCGTAGGCCACAAAAACAGATGAACTTTACATCATCTGCCCTATAGACCACAAGGTCTAAAAGGGGAACTAGTTAGGCCAGGTTCACATCTAACTTTACATTCACTTACACCTATGCTTTGATCTGCGGGACCGTTGGGGCACTACACAAGATCTGTTAACCTTCTTTCTCCATTCTTATCTCTCATTTGTCTTTGATATAATTTTATTTGGATGTTCTTTTTGAAAATATTGAAGCCTGCCTGGGTGGACCTCTTCGGGGGCCGATTTTGAGTTTGTGTTTCCACACAAACTGTCTATTGTAACCTTGTTATTTATTTGAATTATGTAATGCATTGTTTCACTATCATCACATTATCTTTCTTTACACTTCTAAAAAAAAATTCTGCAAATCTCACACTAGAGGTACTCTCACGAGATGTTGTTGCAAGCAATCGTGTTTGAAATATATGGGATGTTGTAGTTATTGAGTTTGTTTTTCAGTCTTCTAATATCCCTAGTTTCCTATGACTATAATGTAATCTCATTTCAAACTTATGTTTGTCCTACTAAAAGTAGCAAATCCGCCCCTTTCTTACCCAAATAGCAGACCCACAGTGTTGCCTTAGAGTTTAATGAAAACAAACTACCTTTGTTTTATTTTTTTTTCATGAAAATTGTGAGGGTGGAGAGTACTTTTTTTTAGACATTGAACTATGTTAATAAACTTATCATGTCATGGAAAGGTTCTTATTTCAATAATTAAAGGAGCAAACAATTGTTCAATAGATTCCAATCCAACATTTCTTGATCAATTATCCAAGAAGCTTATCTCAAGAACTTCACCGACTTTACTTCTTCTGAACTGTCTACGAGCCGAAAAGATTCTCCATCATGCCGTGCTGGAAAACACTTGTAAACGAATAT
Organism: Biomphalaria glabrata; assembly: GCF_947242115.1. Lineage (NCBI taxonomy): Eukaryota > Metazoa > Mollusca > Gastropoda > Planorbidae > Biomphalaria > Biomphalaria glabrata. The sequence goes on from NC_074716.1 coordinate 32,468,875, forward strand.
GTTTACACTCGTATGCAGCTGGTGCGTGATTAATCTACAACTTTGTGCAGGCTGTGAGGAGTAGACTTAATACAACAATATCATGTTAATTTTGAAGATAAAACACAGATAGTCCCACTTCATATTAGACCATGTTTGGGCTAGGTTGATATAAATCTGTTACTAATCTTTCTTTATTATGAAACTCACTCCGTTTGTCTGTCTGGGTGTAATCTAGTACACGTTATTTCTCCAACATCCCATTCTCCAATCAAGATGACACTTCGCATAATTATTCATGGTTAATGACAACACATGAATTATAAAAAAACAAACACTTAGTTAATCAATTAGTCTGATTAATTAATTTTGTTTCATATAGAAAATTTACTAAGCTTAGGGGAGATAAGCATTGTGTAGAGAATTAGGTCCTTTGTTGAAAATTTTAAACTTACAAAATGTATCTTATAAAATACAGACGTTACTTCAAAAAAGATGATTACTTCCTACGCGTCATACATCTGGTCATGCATGTTAACCAATGACTTAAATTAATGTCTACGAAACCTTCTATTTTTAGGTACTTGAATAGCTCAGTGGCTAGCATGTCGGCCTTCCATTGTGGAGGCTCGAGACCTCGAGCTCGAATTCAGACTCTAGCAACTTTTTTTTTCCTTGTTAAGAAAGCTAAAAGCATAAAATAGTGCTAAACAAAAACAATTAGTAAAATATTTCTAATCGTACAGATTTATTGTAGTTGGACTAATTCTATTACAAATTTAATAACATGACTGATACGAACTGATACAATAACACTTCTTTGTTGTTGATGTTTGTTTTAATGTATTTTGTTTTTCTTGTTGCTTTTGAAAGGGCAGCACGGAAACGTTCTCCCAGTACCCCCTCACATCCCCCCCCCCTCCAACTGGTCTCAAACATGATTGGAGCATCACGCACTGAGTGTGCTATAAACATGAAACTCAAGCTAAACAAAAACAATGTACACAAATATTTACAATCTCCCAAATCTATTAATGTCAGTCTAGACTCTAGATCTACTCAAACAAATTACAGGGTAAAGAAATCACACAATTTCTATACGAATGTATTAGTTATGTTAATAATATATACTAATTATTTATATTTCAACCTATTTTTAGATTATTTCGCCCCCCCCCTCTCTAGTATGTTGGCCGATTTGGTGGGATGGGGAGGTGGCGATGGCATCAATACCGCCCCACCCCACCATAAACTTTCGAGTGGGGGGGCGGTCCAATTTATTTGTAGAAATCACAGCTTGTCAACGGAATCAATTAAATATCTATATAATTAAAACTTGTTATTGATATTTTAACCTATCTTTATATTATGTTGTTCCCCTGTTAGCCGATTGGGGGGGGGGCGAACATATGTAGCCCTTCCAACCTAAACCCTTTGAGTGGGGGGGGGCGGTCCTACTTTTAATTAGAAATCATAGTTTAAGAACAAAATTAGTTGAATTACAATATAATTTTTATATTATATTGCTACACTTCTGGTATCTTAGACGATTCGGTGAGGTGGAGGGGGGGGCGATATCTTCTGCTGCCCTCCCCACTCTAGCCCTCGAGAAATCAAAGTTTTTGAACAAAAGTAGTTGACTATCTATATAATATGAACTATATATTGATGTTTCAATCCATTTGTATATAATATCGGACACACGATCTGATCTCAAATTTTATCATAATTAAATATAAAATGAAAAAGGGTTGTCCCAGGTTGTTCCACCCATCGGACAAACCAATACTTTTTTCTTTTTGTATTTTAGTTAAGAAATTACAAAATAAAAAAAAGTCTCAATAATATAATTTATATATGCTATAAATTGAATTCTTTTATCGAGTCGCCCCACCCCCTATTCTTTAATGCCAAGTGCAATCATTAGCAGAAATTATAAAAAGGAGCGAAGATTAACGTTTTCACTCTACCGCCCTCTCCCCTTTCCAGATGAAAAGATGACGTTTTAAAACAGAAAAGTCAAATGTGGCGACAGAGTTTATGTCATTGTATACGACTTTATCTGAGTTATTTTAAGAAAGACTTTGTTTTGGAAAATTTAGAATTCATACGAAATTTTTCATTATAAGAGTAACAATTGAGATGAGGTCTGAACCCAAATATTATTTTCCTAGTCATCTTTTCAACCTTTACTCAAACTGATATTTTTCTGTTGTAAAAAATAAATTGGGACAATAACTCACAATTTATGCTTGAATACTAAAAATGCAAAAAATTTTGAATAAAATCTAATTGGTTCACTTAATTTCTCCCACTTCCACTTAATAGGATGAATAATGAGATGTAGATGTTAGGAAAATGCGTTTCTGCAGTAAAGAATGCAAGAAAACGATTTTGGCGTCGGGGCTTCGTCTCAGACCGCCTAGCTATCTAGGGGAAGGCCTCAACATGGCTTTTTTTTTTTCAAATAATTTTTTTTCGACTGCGATCCTCAAAGCCTTAATGGAAATAATATGTGAGGTATCTTATTTTTTCAAGGGACAAATCGGTTGTATTTGCAATGTAGTAAAGGCCTATAAATTCATATTAGAATATTTTCAAGTAAAACATTATTCAAAAGATCCTTTTTTTTAATAGGATAAATAATGAGCTGTTGATGTCAGGAGAATGCGGTTCTGTAGTGAAGAAAGCAAAAAAAAATGATTTTGGGTCGGGGTTTCGAGAAAGAGATAGGCCTCAATGTGGCTGTTTTTGTCTGCTTTTTTTGCCGAAGGTTGAGAAACACTGCTTTTTTAAACATTCAGATATATATATTTATACTGTAAGCGCGTTTATGCTTAGGGTTAGGGTTTACTGGGCGTTAGGGTTAGGGTTTGGAAAAAAATCGCCCCCCCCCCCTCCGAAGTCCTGGATCCGCTAGTGCTACTGAGATACCACTCCGCATGTTATTACCTAAGGATTTTGTTAGTGCTGCTAAGGAAATTAAAAGTGGATATTATATACAAAAAAAAAAAAAAAAACCCACATAAAATACAATTCTAACGAAGGTGAACATAATTATGCTGACCACAGAACACAACACACTCATGTCTCCGATGACTCAATGTGTGACATTTGCTGCTGAGCAACTGTTGTGTACACACACACACACACACACGTATCCACACATCTGTAGATCTACACATGACACATCATTCCAGTGGATGCCCTTGGGGTTCATTATGTTACTATTGTTTTTTTTTGTCTTGTTGTGTGCTTTTTTTTAACTTATTTCCGCCGTCATGTTCTATGAATGTATTGAACGATCACTGCAATATGCCCAGACAATGGATCACAGTGTTACCCGACGTGAACAATTAATTGTATGCGGAGCTAGTGCGGCGCTGATATTTGAAGTCAAAAGTATATATAAAAAAAAAAAACTTAAGTCCATCTAGTAAGAAACTAAGACACCTTGATATGAACTGTTGTCATATGTTCATTCGTATTTCTGTCATTTCTGTCTTGTCTTATTCACTCCAACCCTTTTTTTTTTTCTTACCATATCATCCCTCCCCCCATGCCAACAAAATGAAGTTCCATTTATAGGATTTGTTATCTATTTTTAGTCTGACATTGATATTGATCCACAAATAATTCTTGTGATGTGGGTTTCTTACCATCAACTGTTAGTGAACTCCGTGCCTCGTATGAAATCCAAGGTAAGTCTTTACTGCGCTCCAATCTGGTTAGTAGTGGCGGGGCAAGACGAGAAAGTCATGGTATGTGTGCGTGTGGGCCACTGTGGGCTGGTGGGGTCTCAAGTGAAAATTTTGAGAAACACTAAATTACACGTCTACAGAGAGTTCTTTTTATATTATTATTTAATCAAGGAGCTGCCAGTCTTTATAAAAGCCTAAGTATGTCACTGATATAAAGTAAATGTATTATTTTATAATTATTCTGTTCTTTTTTTTATTCATCATATCAATTAGTTTTGGTTTAGACTTTGACTCAATTGATATGCTGAATCAATAAAGGATCCTTCTTGGTGTTCTGATCAGAGTGAATAATGGATGAGATTGTTCTTTCACTTGGACTCTTTTTGATTGCATTCTCAAGAGGGAGGAGAAAGAAAGAAAGAGGTGAAAAAAAAATAGTCCAAAAAAGAAGAATGAAAAAAACGAAAAACAAAATTATTACAAAAAAAAAAAAAAAAAAAAAAACAATGATCTCCTTTGTACATTTTATAGAGCGACTAGCCTGGCATTACCCGCGGCCTGCGGGTCTAAGTTTGTGTTTACTAATGTAGTGGATTGGATTTAGATGTATGTTAAACTTAGCTAATGATCCTTTCACGTTATTTCTCTTTCGCTACGAAAATAAAATTAGTTTTGCGAAAATGGGTTTACCCGAAGTCGATACATTCATATCTATTAAAAACGAAAAGAGCGATAGATTTGTTAAATGAATGGGATTATAAAGTGAACAATTAAACGAAATAATTTTTAGTACGCGATTCATGAATGAATATAGATCTAGATCTCAACTCGGCTTCGCAGCTTTCGTAAACGAATGCAGTCTATTAAAAATGCTTTAGAAAACCAAATTTGAATGTTTTTTTTGATCAAAATATGAAATAAATGGACTATAATTAGTATGTTCATGTGTTAAAGTATAAAATTATCTGTGCGAAGAGAAGTTTTATCATCTTAGAGTTGAATTAGAGTTTTAGATCTAGGGATGGGATTATAAAGTAAATAATTAAACGAATTAATATTTAGTACGCGATTCATTACGGTATTGTCTTATGAAAGACTCTTCGTCAGGAAATCTATAAGGAACTAATTTATGTAAAAAATGCTTTTGAAACACAAAATTAAAGGTTAATTTTATTATATAATGAAATCAATGGATCTTCTTTTGTATTTTCATGTGTCAAAGTAAAAAACTATCTGCGCAAAGTGTATTTCTTAAAATTAGATCTAGGTCTAAATCCTTTCTATCTTTTCTCATGTCAACATTGTAGACATGGCCTAGATTCATAAAATACTATAGCTGTAATAGAGTCGGACAACTTTATTTTTTTTTAGGGTCTTAAGTTTGTTTTAGGGCTACAATACATACACTACGGTCTAAGTTAGTACCCAAGGAACATTCCTGCCTAGTTTTATCAAGATTGGTTAAGCGGTTTTGATGTCTATAAGTAACATACATACATCCATACATACATACACCTCACATTCTACTTTATAATATAGAAGATTATTTGTCTCTTTATAATTAATCAATGTTCGATTTTTTTTTGTCTGAAAGTTTTTTTTATTTTATACTTTGCAAAATTGTAACGGTCCAACTAGAGTTTTCCAATTGTGACCAACGAGCTAGTCATTCTTCCACCAACGATATACATTAATGTCAAATTTCAAGGAAAATGTAAGATTGGCCTCCCCCCCCCCCTCACAGGTTATACTCCGTAAGTGTGACTTAAATGGAGGTATTATAAAAAGGTAAAGCGGAACTAGAAAGAGAGAAGAAAGAGACCGACAGAAAGAAAAGAGTATATTCTAGGAAGAAGATTTTTCCCAAGAAAAAAGACAGAAAGACTGTGAGGGTTTTTTTTTTTTTTTGTTTTTTTGTTTGGTTGTTGTTTTGTTTTGTTATTTACATAATACTATTTTGAAATGAAGTCCAATTAGAGTAGACTAGTTTAGTTTTGTTGTGTTGTTTTTTTTTTTAGAGAAATCTCGAGAAATAAATTTGGATCATAGTGGGGTTCTTCCCATCACCGAACTACTGTTTGCCATCTACACAGACGCTGTTGATAAATGATACAACAGCTCTGGGGGTGACAATGAGCTATTGTTTGCCGCCAGGAGGATGGCTGCAACCGTTTAATGTCAGCACCTGCAAGCGTGTCTGTCACTTCAAGGAGAGATCTCTAGCCAATAAACTAGTCAACTCAGGCTCTATCGATTACCCATATCTGTTTGTGTACTACTGGTAGGGGGTAGAGTAGAAACAATCCAATCATTTGGAGAGGACGTGATTTCTTGCCTTCTATTACGTATTGATATTTGTATGGGGTGGGGGCAAATAGAAGTTAATATTATATACGTGATTTAACTTTAAAGACATTGTTTTTGCATATGTATATATATGTATATACATGGCTTTTGTGACGGTACGCACCGGTACGGCGTACCGGCACCATTTTCAATGTGGGAAAAAAATTATTACTTTTCTTGTATTTTAACGTTTATTATTAATATATTAGTAGTTAAAAGTTAGGCAATTTATCACTGAGTACCGGCATCTATTTGTTTACACAAAATATATATGCGTGAACACATATGCACAGATATATATATATATATATATATATATATATATATATATATATATATATATATATATATATATATATATAGAGAGAGAGAGAGAGAGAGAGAGAGAGAGAGAGAGAGAGAGAGACGTAGGAGGCTTGTTTAGTTATAGGTAGGCCTATTCCAATATTCTTCACACAACAAAATGAGACAGTGTTTATATTGTCAATAAATTCATAAATTGTCTTTGTTTTGAAAGTAATACTGGGTAATCTCGTTGGGGTAAACAATCTGACAGACCACCACTACGTTGTTTTAGCAGACACTTGTTATAATTTTGGCAGGAGAATATGATTATCTTTCTTGAAACACATGCTTTATGTGTGATTCCGTCCCCTTGGGCGATCCACTCATTTCCTCCCCCTCTTTTTTTCTTCCTGCCAACAACGCAACACATTATAATTTACGCTTGAATCGAAGCAAATAAAATGCATATTTATAACTTTAGAAGCGCTTATATTATCTCAGTATAATACTAGATCTAGTTGTCTCTGAAACCTCACGATCGTGCTCCTATACTCCAGATTTTAAGTGCAATCATACAAAACAAATCCAACGAATTCCTTTTTTTTATGTTCAGATTTTCCAATAATCCATGGTGGAGCTGGCACTTTTTTGTTTGTTTGCCCAAGGCGCATCCTTGTCTGACGTCCTCATCATTATATGTGTACGCTATTATACAACGCTAATCCTACCGCTATGTAATCGATACCCTCTGTCTGGAACGGGACACTTCACACTGCTGTTTCTGTTGAAAACTGGCTTATTTGAATGTTATAGTTTCTACAGACTTCATGAGGGCAAACCCTTCCGTTTTAACAAAAGTTTCTCACTGTGTAGAATCAACTAAGCTATAGGCTACATTAATAATTAACAAAAAAGATTTATTGCGAAAGATGGAAAAAAAAAACAATCCAATTATTGGCAATTTGTTTAATGACAAACTGTTTTATAGCACCTATATAGTGTTGACAATTCAATTAGCACCTTAATAAAGGAAATGCAAAAGAATTAAAATAAAAAGATTGCATTGACATGTTCAATTCATGACACGACCACATATTGGTCAACTCCAAACACTCACACGCAAACACAGGACATACAAACATATGTTCTAACAAAAGTGGAACCAAACTAGTCCAAACAAGTGAACAACTGAAAAAGAGGCTGATATTAAATAAATTAAATTTTATATATGTTTAATTTTTCTATAAAAACGTATGTGAGGTCGATGGTATAGTAATGCATTATTCATTAAATATTTTTACTATTTTCCCACAAAAGTGTGCCACCCTCTCCTGGATAGGTTTATGAAAAGTGGGGTAGAACAAATGCATCTGCCAGCATCTTATCCCCAATCCATTCATGGTAAAGAGAGGAGGCTTGATTGGAAATATCAAAACATGTCATTCTTTCATTCTCTTTAGACCTGCTTTCAACTCCACGATTTAGAGTTAAGATTTAAGTACAACACATTTCAAATAGTCACTTGTTATTTACGTCAATGGTGTCATTTTACCACAAATAAACAAAAATAAATAACTAAAACGTCCGCATACAACTTGACAGGTGAATGGGGGGGGGGGTAATTCACACCTACTGCCTCCACCCCATATCCCAGGAGTCTCCAGTACGTTTGTTCTAACATGTTGACTAATCCGACTAGAAAACAAAGAATGGCAGATAACATCATACCACATCATACCTTGAATTTTCACAGCAGTGTTTCTCAAACTTTTACTAGTGACGCCCTCCAGACCAAAAACCAAAAAAAAAATACTATCACGGTGACCCCTATCCCATTAGCCAGCTTTATTCATTCTAAAATATAGATTTCTAACTACAATTTAGATTTTCAAAAAATGATTTGTTGTATTTGAAGCTAAAAAGACCGCATTTGCACCCCTTTGTCGAGGTGTTGCACATTTTAAGAATCACTGGCTTCTAATGATTTACAATGTGAGAGCGAAATCTTGTACAACATTTTAAAAAAAGATTTCATTTCCTCATTATATTCTCAATGTAAAGATTCATCAACAAAAATGTTCTACTACCTCAACCTGCAACTACTGCAGCTGTAAATCTAACTATGGCAGACTAAAACAGAGACTTCGTTTTACATTCAAGTAACATTCACGTCACACTTTGAACAACCAAATGTCTTGATACATTTCTGAATTTACAATGCAAACAGAACATTACTTTGTCATGAAATTTCTTAACAATCACATGACTTACTTATACTTGAATGACTTGCCATAGGACTGTCAATATTAAACCCAGAAATGCATTGAACAGGATTTTTTAAGATTCTTCTGAGTGCACTGGCAAGATAAGGAACCAAATCACTTCTGTAATTTACATCCTCAAAATAAGTCTCAAGAGAATCAAAATAATTACCAGTCATGAATGTAGCCTCATAATTTTCAACCATTAGGCCTACCAGTTTAATATGCATGGTATTCTGGGTCTTTCTATTTTCGTGAAGGTGTGTGGGCTACATTGTACAACATCTACATACAACTGATTTGTACCAGGGCTAGAAGACATAAATATGTTATGTTTTTATGTACAAATCTCCATATGTACACTAAGAACAAACACCCCACCCCCCACACACATGAACCCCCCCCCCCACTATTAACCAATCCAGTTTGTTTCAGACAGACGTAACACATATAAGCACATGTCTTTTCAAATACATAGGTCTGTTCGTTTCAGCAAGCTGTACACAGATCTTAATGTAATCTAACAAAAATAATGACCTACGAGAGTAAAATAAAAAACAATCGCATTAAAGCAACACTTCATACATTTTGTTGTGTTTGGTCTCTCAGACGACTGGCGTCATAGTCAATGAAACAATGAGCACGGTGTTCTATGTACAATATATGTTTGAGAAATGTAAGAGGCACAGGTGAAATGTCTTGTCCATTGTATTACATTCTACAGATGTAGATAGATAGATAGACAGATATAAATACACACATCGCGTAATGTTTGTTGGAAGTGCGCTAGGATTGTCTGAAAACCTTATGAAGGAAACGAAATGAATTGTGTGTGTATATATAGTACAAATAGCGAAATCTTTGTTGTGAGTTCAGGAGATTCTCCCTAGATAAAAGGCTTTTAAACTCGATAGATATCAGAGATGCCATTGTAAACAAACTTTTTTCTAACAGGGTCGTCAGTCAATGTTGTGTTAGGCATGTCAACATTGGCAGAAAGAAAAAAATATGATTAGAACTTTCTTCCACCTCCCGACAAGAGAGTTTTTCTTTTTTTTTTCTTGGAACACCAAGTTACTGACCTTAGAAATTGACAGGCTACAATTTTACATCATCGTTGCTATTTCAACTTCGAGAAAACAAAATGTCAATAAAGTTTTGACAAAAAAAAATAAAGGTTTGAAGTTTAAATACAACAAGCTGTCTATAAACCGAAAAAAAAGTTTTATTTTTTTCCTTTTATTTCGGTAACTATGGGATGTATTGTAATGATATTCTCAACAGTTTGCTTTATAACTATTATCCGGTTTATAACAAAGTCAAAAAAAGTTTCCTTGAAGTTTTCCGATAAATAACAGTTTTTTTTCCACAAGTGTTAAAGTCCATGTCTTTTTCAATACACGCCCATGCTTTACACCAGGAAAGGAACTTTAAAAAATCTTTTCTAGTAGCGGATTTACAGATATGAATACAGGGAAACAGAATGTAGAACCAGTGCACGCTAGAAAAAGGAACAAAATAATTAAGACAAAGACTAAGACTAAGACTGCTTTATTGATCCTTACGGAAATGTGTTGTGATTACAAGGACTCTTTTCTCATATACAGACAACACAACAGAAACATTGACACTATTCTCTTATACCTTTAACTCTCTGTCTATAGTCTGAATTCTAAATGTTCGTACGTAATAGTGGATTTTAAAAAAAAAATCGTGAACACGTCTACTTTCTACTGTGAATGGGTCAAGATTTATTGGCGAACCCTGTCCTGAATGGGTCAAGATTTATTGGCGAACCCTGTCCTTAATGGGTCAAGATTTATTGGCGAACCCTGTCAAAGTTTGAGAAAGAAGTGAAGTACAACCAAATTATGCTACACAGCATTTCAAAACAATTGTGTAACATTCAGAATACATGCATTGAAAGTGTTGTCAGCACCTAGGAAAGTAACATTATGACCACGATATAACATTTTTTTTCTTTATATGCTGTCACCCAAATATAGCTATAGAGACAGGTTGGGATTTAGATCCTTTATATATTTTACAAAAGTTAAATACATTTTAGAGAACGGTGTGATTCAAGGCCTCATTTTGTGATTTCTCTCTCCTTTGGCCGGCCGTTCCTTGGCCTTTTGGATTTAATTATTCCTTATTTTGTGGCTCTGTAAGCCCAATTCTCCCTAATATAATAGGTATTTATGCGCCTCACAAACATTTTAAAGTAATATTAGTGTCTATTTACTCTTCCTACATGTTAGAGCACAGTTCACACCGTAACTAATGCATTTTTCTATAGTATTGAGAACTGGTGAAAACAATAGACATCTTAAACTCATCATAAGGATTAAATGTACAACGCCTAACTAGTTGGCAGTATCTAACTATAAGTGTCAAACATTCTGAAGCGATCATTTCATAGTTTTACCTTCACTTGTTGATAATTAAAATATGTGCAATGAACTTACGTACGTGTATAGTGCTATGCTCCTTATTTATGTGTCCACTATTTGAATGACATTTTATAAGGGGGCGGGGGGATAGTTTGTGCCTGTTAGACCACGGGGCAGCACCTGTGTAGTATTGCGATGCGAGCCTAGCTCTATAATATGACTAAAAACCAACTCATTAAAAGTGACTACACAAAGACCTAGTTGACGGATGTATTTACATTCTGACTTTAGTATCCTTGTAATGCTGTAGAAATTATCACAAAATATGTAGAAATAGAATAAATACAACTAAACATGATTATCTGAAAAAGGCGAAGTGATTATCATAAATTTAAAAACGAATGAACTTAGTCCACAGATGGCGTTGTAGAACCTTCGGAAATTCCAGAACTTTCACTCATGGCTCGGGTTATTCCAAGCTCAGCAAGTTCTGCCCCACTGGGGGGAGGTGGGAAAAATCCGCCCAGTAGATTGGGTCTCTCTAGCTTGGTGACGTGAACAAAGCAACAAGGCTGTGAGATGTCCACTTTCTTGGGCGGCTTGTATTTTTGTTTGCTTTTCTTCTCTTTCTTCGACTTCCTCTTCTTGTTGCTAAGATTTAAAAGGTCGTCGTCGGGATTGGCCGTGAAAGTCCGAACGGCCTCGGCGAACTCCGTGGCGGCTTTGCCTTCGTCGAAGCTGAACCCTATCAGCCTGGTCGAATCTGTGGACAGAGAGACGGTGTGGAAATTGGAGTGAGGCGTGCTGTATCGGGTCAGGTGGTTGATTTGGTCCTGCCACAACGTGAACCCGGTTCCCTTTTCAGCTAATATCATGCTAAGGCGTCTCTGGCGCACATGTTCGCCCGTGTCTAGCACTAGAACGGGTATTCCCGTTTTGGAAAACTCCCACTCGTCTTTGCCGATATCTGACGGCTCTGGAGGACTAGGCGTCTGAGTGTTCGTAGTATTTTTAGATTTTTTGTCTTTAGAGTTTTCTAGTGTCTTCTGGACGATCGTTGCCCTGTCTGTTAGTTTAGGCACCGAAACATAAAGGTTAGCCAGAGAGCGACATACTTTCACTTCAGTTTTGTGGCTGCGGTAAAAAAGCTCTACCTGGTTGATGTCGTCCTCGGTAATGCCTGCCACCAGTGGAAGGACGAACCCAATAGGGCCAGAGCTTGGGGCCGTGGACGGGACGTCGGACAGCTCAGACGATGTGTCCGAAAACGCAGAGCTACCGTTGGATCGCACGGCATCGGCCTCGATGTTGGCAATGCTCAATGGGATGGTGCTGGAAGAGAACTGGAAGTGGTCAGGCGATGCGTATTTGGTCTGAAAGCGCTGCACAGCCTGATCGTCAGAACCGTTAGGCTGCTTCTGCTGCAGAAGGAGATCCTCGGTGGATGAATGCTGGGTCCCGTCTCGAAAGGATGGACTGACTCGAACGTCAGTTGCACTTTGCAAAACAGGACCGGAGATGTCTATTCTTTTCAGTTTTGTCTCAGACATTTTCAAAATTCCTGAATCTCAAGGCGCCTGTTGATCCCAGTGATCGTCCATTGTTTAAAAAAAAGAGCAGAAGAAACGAATCAGAGGTCTTAGATCAAATACTTAGCTTGGCATGTGCTTAGAAAAGTATTTCATTGAATGCATATATGGCGTCAATCTGAAAAAAAAAGATAATTGATGTCATATTAGGGAAAGTATGCAAACTTTGATAACTTAAAAAAAAGATTAAATTTTACTATGTTTGTCAAGCAAGCAGCACTACTCATAAAAGTAATAGAAAGCATTAAAAAGATTTAAATGGTATACAATGGATTAGTAAAATGAGGTCAGTCAACATTATGACGTATACATCAATCATACTTCTAGCGGTGACGTATACAATAGGCAGGCTAGAATGTCAACACGGACGCGCCCACTCATCCCTAACAAGCTCCGACACGACACCGAGGGCCGAGAGAGTGCAAAAGTTACTCAGCCAGCACGTAACCAGACACACTTTTAAGTGGTATGCCCGGCTCCTAGAACAACACAATCTTGACTTAATGAACTCAAAGGATCTGCCCGTACAGTTTCACGTGCTGAACTCTAGTGCAGGCTGTCAGAAGAGAGCTGCTTCTGAGATCCTGCTGTTAGACAAAAGTCAGCGGACAAGACAGGAAGCGATGGGGGGAGGGGGGGGGGGGTTACTGTAAGTTCAGGTCAGAGACAACACTTGAAGGGGAGATAATGTGAGGAGATTTTTTTTTTATCTCCAATCATTGGCCAAATTTTGTAGATATATTTTATTTCGGTATTTATCAATTAACTACATATAAAATGGAAACATTTCCTGTAATAGATAAAACATTATGTGTTTACAACTAAAGGCCTAGAAAGACTTGAAACATTTAACAATTTACCATCACAAAAGATCTCCTAGGTTTCCCTAGTAATTATATCTTTAAATACAAGTATGAATCCTGTATACATATTTCACATGTGCAAGGGAAACGAATGTAAACGTATATTGAAGTAGCTATAGTTGTAACATTTTGGTATATATTATGCACAAATTGTAAGACAAATTTCCTGCATAATAAAGATCATTATTGTTATTATTATTTTAGAAATAAACTAATATTCATTCTCGGGCACTGCCAGGGTCGAGCTTCGTTAAAGAGAAACAAATATTCATTGAAGTCCCTTTAACAGCGTCCAACTGTCCATTGCGGAATTTTCAAATGATGTGGTCAATCTACAGCAATACCACCTTCAAATGATGTGGTCAATCTGCAGCAATACCACCCTCCGACAGGCAATGAGAATCTTTTTAAGGATGTTAGGGCCTTGATATAGCAACAGGGGATATTGTTATTTTATTATTATTGTTTGGATTATGCCTATAAATGAGGTCATAGCTAACTGCTCTTATTGTGTATGTGTGTGTGTGTGTCCACAGAGAGGAGAGGGTGTACTATTGTTGGAGTGCAAGTGACCTTCAGTCATCTAGTTACTGCTAATCATTTATCATTAAGACTTGAGACGAAGAAAGTTTTTGTCCTGCGCTTGAAACACGCTGGACTCCAAGAAGCTGTCAACAAGATAGTGGTGACTCAAGCTTGCCAACAGTTAGAAAACACAATATCAAGATGGAAGGTAGCCAATGCCACGTAGAACAATATCAAGATGGAAGGTTACAGTAGGGTAGCCAATGCCACGTATTAAGAGGGGCTGAAACACAGACGTATGTTAAAAAACAAAACATCTAAATAAACTGGTTTGGTCACCTAGAAAGCCAACCAATCAACCAGCGTTGACAGCACACACTACCAGATACATATACCAGCGTTGAGACAAATAGGTAACTCAACAGGTAATGACAAATACCTTTACAGTGAGCCCTGCTTGAATACTGCTACAGTTAAACCGTTTGAATGCTGTCATTTGAGTTATGTAACTGCCTGGGGGCTAAGCTTTGTTTCAATGTGTCCTCATTTAATGGTGCTTACACAGGACTCGAAATTTCTTAGTTTATGCAATGAATCTCTCTTCTCTTTCACTCATTCTCTCTCTCTCTCTCTCTACTCTCATTATCTTACTCTTTCTCTCTCTCTCTCTTAAAATATAGAATCATCGTCATCTATTTAATATGTATTTATGTCTATACAACTGTTGTGTTGTTTTTTTTATAACAATTTTTGATAACTTTGTATAAATAAAAAAATTATTTTTTTTGCTTTTACATTATGTTTATGAACACAATTATTCATTTAACTTTCAGCTCACCCTTCTTTGTCTGCATGTGTGTATGCAAGTTGCCTCTTTCTCTCAGTAACTCACAAGTATACACTCAGAGTTTATCCTAATGTAAAAAGATGATAATATGTATATCCTATTTTAAAAAGAGTATTATATATCTATATCCTAGTGTACAAAAAGAATGTTATATCTCTCTAATAGTGTAGCGTTAATAATTGCGCAGCACTCTGAGCATTCAGCTTATGTTTCTATTCTACTATACATTACAAGATAGAAAGTCAAAACCTTAATGGCTTTTTTTTTCACCCCTAGCTTCTAACATAAGCACTCGGGAAATTTAAACAAACATCTGCTTCCAAGCCTACATCCCCCACTTCGAGTAGTCCTAACAGACAACTTGTTGCACTTAAATCACGTTTTTATAAAGCAATTAGCAACTAGACATTAATTAACCATTGCCATGCTTCCATAATGCTACACGGTATAGGTTCTAAAGATAAATTTCTTTGTTTCTCGGTATAATATAGATAGATAGATAGATAGATAGATAGATAGATAGATAGATAGATAGATAGATAGATAGATAGATAGATAGATAGATAGATAGATAGATAGATAGATAGATAGATAGATACATACATACATACATACATACATACATACATACATACATACATACATACATACATACATACATTTATGCATACATAGAAACATAGAAAGGATTAGATGACATTAGATTAGATAGACATATATTGTGTTGATTATCATGTAATGACTTTTAGAACATCAAGTAGTAACACAATCAATGACATTATCTTAATAAATAACATTCAATGACACAAACTTCATTGCTAGAGTTGCATTTCTTAGGAAACGATTTCACCTCTAGCCATGCTCATCCCTTCCTTTATGCTTGCTCTCCATATGGATCTATCCAGTGGCCCCTTTCCACAACTGTTCGTTGTCAATTTTGAAGAGCTTTATGTCGCGTTTGCATACATCAGTATACCTTTAAAAAGGGCGACCAGCGGCTCTCCTGCGTTCTATTACATCACCATACAGAATGTATTGTGGGAGTCGAACTTGTGGCATTCTGTGAACATGACCAAATCAGCCGAGGCGTCTACTGCTGATAAAAGCGCCAGATGTCCTGGCATTCTGGTCTTCGAAGTACTTCCTCATTAGTTATTTTATCTTGCCACCTTTTTTAAAAAATCCACTTTAATTTAAGCATCGGAAGTCAGCTTTTTTTCCTGCCAAGAGTAGGTTGACCAAGTTTCACTACCGTATATCAGAGTGCTTATCACACATGTCCGGTAGATTAGGTCTCTGGTATTGGTAGTCAGCATGGTTATGTCTCGTACTCTTTTCTGCAGCCGTGACATGGTGCCCATTGCCCTGGCTATCTTGTAGCAGAAGTGAAATAAGGCCAAATAAGTAATGGTTTGGTTTTATTTTGTTTTGGCGTGTCACTAGGTCTCACTATACGAAACAAATCTGTCAGTCTCTCTCAAAACATTGTTTGTACTCATTAAAATTCGTATTTTTGAGCCATCATACAATTTTGTTTTCAAACTACGCCTGCAGGCCATATCCGGCCAATCGTGTGCCCGCAGTGTATGCTGACACAGCAGACGATAGAGTCCATTGGACTAGAACTTTTTTCTTACTGTGATGCTGTCCATGACAAATGTTTCTGAAATCTTTTTGGCCCCGTATGCCGAAATATGTCGAGCATCACCGATGTAGGTCTAACCTACTTTGGTCCAATTGTCTTCCTGTCAGACACTGTGCAGCCCTAGTCATTAAAGATGTCTATACCTCTTCAACCCTCCTCTCTCCCCTCCCCTCGCCCCACTCAGCAACATCTTTTTTTTTCCTCACACATCGTATAAATAGTTTATCCATCGACGGCTCATGCCCGAGAGAGCTGCGACATGGTTGTGACGTCAGCTCTATAGTTAGACTCACTACTTGAAACACTTTGACATGTGTTGCCAACTCTTAAGGATGCTGAATAAGGAATCTTGTTTTTTTTTTTTTTTTTTGTTATCGTCAGCTGTGTCCTTAACGTGGTAGATCTAGTCATCTGAGTCACAATGTACAAAATATGTTGGTTAAGCTCTTCAACACTAATCTGGTCAATGACCATGATCAGATGGTGTTGGTTTGTTTTCGCTAGCTATATTTGCAGGGATATAAGTATAATTCGTTTTCTATTACATATGGATTTTTTTCTCTCTATTGTTAAAACAACAAACAAAATATTTTATAAAAAACTATCCACTTATACTTCAACTTTAAAATAAATAAAATATTTACTAGCCTGCAGCATACTTACAGAAAAAGGATCTTAGTATTTATGTCTTTTAAAATACCCAGATTCTATGTTTTTTTAATAGAGCCTACTCACGTAAAATGTATTCGTGCTATATCTATTTTAGTTCTACTCTAGCCATAGCTGAAGTAGGCAAACATGATTTGTTTCATTTCGTTATTATTTCGGTTTATCCTGATTTACAACAGATTCCGTGGATTATTAAAATACAAAAATAGCCACCACTTGTACAAATTTGTGAGAACAATATCTCCAGAAATAACTCTAGAGGCTGTCAGGTCGGGTAGCTATTCAACTAACACTAATCACCTCAATTCTGTTTTATTTTTTCTCTTACTTTCTATTCTTTAACTGTGTTTGTTTCTCTCTCTCTCTCTCTCTCTCTCTCTCTCTCTTTATGACGTTGCTGACATTATTTTTCAAAGTTTTATCAAGAGACTAGGAAGTAGAAGTACACAAAGGTGAGTCGTGGAGCGGGATATTGTTATCAGGAGTTGGAGCTGAGTTTAATAAACAAGGCAGAAATCGTACAGCTCCTGACAACATAAGAACGTCAGACAACATAAGAACGTCAGACAACATAAGAAACTATTATTGACGTATACCCTATTGTGTTATTGATTTGCCAGATTTAAATAAATTTGCATGGCAATGATTTTTATTTGGATTCCTATGACTTTTTGCAGTGCGGCCATTTGTAATTGACCTAAATAACATTTGCCCACTTGACATAATTGTAAACCCCAGTTGGAGGCAGAAATAGATGACTTGTACTTTATCTGCCCAGGCAGCTTGGTTTCATGGGGAATTGTTTTGAATTGAAGAAATTCATCATAATATCGTCAAAGTTTAAAACATTGGAGAGTTGGAAGCATCTAAGTCTGTGTGATGACACATTAAAGTCTGTGTGGTGACACATCAAAGTCATTGTGGTGAAACATCAAAATCTGTGTGGGGACACATCAAAGTCTATGTGGGGACACATCAAAGTCTGAGTGGGGACACATTAAAGTCTGTGTGGTGTCACATCAAAATCTGTGTGGTGACATATCAAAGTCTGTGCTGTTGAAAGGCACACAAGCTTTTAACAGTAGAACAATATTTTTGTAAGATTTTAAAGAATCTGATAACGTGTCGTTGTTTTAAACAGTGACATGAATGTTTCTGGGTTTTACAACTGGTATCAGAAAATGAAGATAAACAACAATATAAGGCCATGTGAACGAAAAATAAAAGGAAGAATACTGATAGAATTCGTACGTTAGTCTAAGAGATGAAACAGCCACTCTCTGGTTCGATAGCTGGTACCATTCTTATAAAAGAAACCCGTAAGAATGTTTGGTGAGCACCCTAACGAGATGAACAGGCCACTGCCAAGAGGCGATTTTAGCCCAGAGTCAGTCACTGTCCATGAGGCGATTTTAGCCCAGAGTCAGTCACTGTCCATGAGGCGATTTTAGCCCAGAGTCAGTCACTGTCCATGAGGCGATTTTAGCCCAGAGTCAGTCACTGTCCATGAGGCGATTTTAGCCCAGAGTCAGTCACTGTCCAATAGGCGAGTACTGTAGACGATTCAGAAGAGCTGCAATTCTGCAGAGAGAACGACAAAACACAGCTCTAGAGCGGCCAGGTGGTCCGAGTCAGGCTACACGGGGACATTGGAGAGACATGTGCTAAAAGCATGTTCGTCTCGTCACGAACAAAGTTTCAGATAAGGAGGACACCCCCCTCATTGGTGATGTAATCATTTTTGAAGTTGCCTAGAGCAGAGTGCATATTTCGTGAAAAAATAATTGGAGTGTGAGATTTAATAGGGCACAATATGTGAGGATGAGGCTTCATATGACACAATGAGTTTCAGGCTTCATATGGCACAATAAGTGAGTTCGAGGCTTCATATGACACAATAAGTGAGTTTGAGGCTTCATATGACACAATAAGTGAGTTTGAGTCTTCATAGGACACAAGAAGATATTGAGTCTTGATAGGACACACTAAGTGAGTGTAAGGGCTCAAATAATTCAATTTCAAACAGAATGGCAAAGAGACCAATGCACATTCCACTGGCCTAGAGACGGTTTAAAAAAACACAATAGAGGGACCACTTTTTTTTTATTGCAGTTCAAACATAATTAAATCTAAAACGAATGGGCGAACGCAATGCAATGAGCGAAAGCAAATAACATTTTAATCTTACTTTGGCGAAACGATTTGCCTACATCTTTACTTAGGGCTTAAAAAAACATTTAAAAAAATACTTTTCCTTAAAAAAATAATTCATAGGACAATGTATGTCTACTACACTTTATAATATTCTAATGCTAGGCCATTAGATCCAAACCTAGAAAACGATAGGCCATTAGAAGACGATGTGCTAAATGTTTCTGAACAATAATTGATTAAACTCTGGAATGAATAAGGCCTATTTGCGGAAATACCAGAAGACGAATTTAGTCTGTTCAGAATAAAAATGTTCTCCTTCTCTAGCCAAATTTAAATGTCTTTTGTTGTTGTTTTTTTTTTTACTTTGAAAAACTATAGTGACCAATCCAAAGTAGAGGAGATGGGGCCCTGTGTGGCCAACGAGCTGATAATTCTTTTTCCAACCATATACTTCAATTGTCAAATTTCTAGGAAAATATTTAGAGCCGTTTTCGAGATCAGTACAATAACAACGATGATATTTTAAAGAAATAGAGAGTCTATATTTATTTGGTGAATTTAACTCATAAGGCGTTACATTAAAATTGTTTTTTTGTTTTAATACGGGTTAAAGAGTCACGCAATTATATAACGTTATTAATTTTAACAGCGGTTACATCCTATGTGTTAGAAAATCTGCATGATTGACAGAGTGTTGGCCTAGATTTGTTTTTATACGTGGGCATGTCTCAATTCGTCTAGGGTCAACTTCAAAACAAAAGAAAAAAAACTACAACTATAGTGTCAAAAAAAGAAAAAAACTACAACTATAGTGTCAAAACAAAGAAAAAAACTACAACTATAGTGTCAAAACAAAGAAAAAAATTACAACTATAGTGTCAAAACAAAGAAAAAACTACACCTATAGTGTCAAAACAAAGAAAAAAACTACAACTATAGTGTCAAAACAAAGAAAAAACTACAACTATAGTGTCAAAACAAAGAAAAAAACTACAACTATAGTGTCAAAACAAAGAAAAAAACTACAACTATAGTGTCAAAACAAAGAAAAAAACTATAACTATAGTGTCAAAACAAAGAAAAAAACTACAACTATAGGCGTATGGGGTCAAAAAAAAAAAAAAGAACTCAGGAAGTAAAAGCATTGTCTAGATTTCAGTTCTGAATCAAGTCATCCACCAGTTTTCAGAGTCACGTACTTTTGACAAAGATTACCATTAAATAACATGTGTATGTATATTTTGGGAAGCAAATATAGGAATATCATTTCTTTGTCAGCACTAATGCCAGTTCTATTACAGCATACTCTCCGTTCACGCAAATGAATCCACGTGGTCACTATAACATCACCGAGCGAAATATTAAACATACTTTAAAACAACAAAACACAAAGCTTACATTGAGTAGAGGGAGAGGTCCGTTCAATCGCTGTCATATTTTTCAATATCTTTCTATACGGAACAAAATTAAATAATTCCCACCAATGTATTAACTAATTGGTTTATTTTTGTATAGATTCATGTGTTGTCTTCGAATGAATAAATGTTTAAATTTCAACTTGAACTGAGAATGGGAAGTAGGAGAAAACAAAACATGTCAAATAATCCAGACAGACAGACGGACGGATTGAGTTGATATTTAAAGCTTTGTTAAAACGAAATGCATTTATCGAAGAGTAAAAAAATGTTAGGATGTTCCTTCAGAGTTGAAGATAATCTACAAGGGGGATGGCAGCGGGCAGGGTATGAACCCGGGACCATATTGACACAGTCCAGAGCGCATACCGCACGACGGGGCAGCTATCCCCTCCAAACTCAGCTTAATCTATAAATAGCATTGGATACATTTGAATTCAACTTTACATTAGAATGTTAGCCGTTGAATTCTATTTAGATATCTTATCAGCTTTTTTCTTTGTGTCAAAAAATGTACTAAACTAATATTTCAAAGTTAAATTTTTTTCATAGCATAATTCAATGTCACACAAAAGTCCGAATTAATCCGAAAACAAGAATGTTTCTAAATTATGAAAGCTATTCAAGTTTGTGAAGGTTTAAGCGAGACCAATAGTCATAGAAGGCCTGAACACTGACCTGCAACGTTGCAACCAGTGGGCAGTTTAGACCAATTGCTCGTTGCCACGTCACAGGTCTGTACGACGTGGCAACGAGCTATTGGGGTCTCCACTGCCCACAAGTTACGATGTCGCAGGTCAGTGGTGAGGCCTTCAATAAGGAATGGTCTCGGTTTAATACGTTGTAGCTTATCTTTGAAGAAATATAGACCTACCTAGAATTAAAAACAGAGCAAGTTGAAATATAGACCTACCTAGAATTAAAAACAGAGCAAGTTGAAATATAGACCTACCTAGAATTAAAAACAGAGCAAGTTGAAATATAGACCTACCTAGAATTAAAAACAGAGCAAGTTGAAATATAGACCTACCTAGAATTAAAAACAGAGCAAGTTGAAATATAGACCTACCTAGAATTAAAAACAGAGCAAGTTGAAATATAGACCTACCTAGAATTAAAAACAGAGCAAGTTGAAATATAGACCTACCTAGAATTAAAAACAGAGCAAGTTGAAATATAGACCTACCTAGAATTAAAAACAGAGCAAGTTGAAATATAGACCTACCTAGAATTAAAAACAGAGCAAGTTGAAATATAGACCTACCTAGAATTAAAAACAGAGGAAGTTGAAAATACTCCCAACTGTAAGGACAATGTTTTATATTACTTCTCAAATAATCAATGTATGATTCTAGTTTTAGAGGAAATATGACTTGTCCCGTGTGAATAGATCTACTCTAAATTGAAAATACCCAGTCAACAGTACATGCAGTTTGGTTACACAAATAATTTAAATTATTATGATCAGGTTAAAAAAGTTTAGTGACAGGAGTGGAACTGCAATAATGTTGGAGGGTATAGAGTTGATCAGGTCACGTGGGTTCATTATAACAACATAAACAGACAGAGAGTGTAAAACTAGAATCTCAATGATACAAAATTGGAACAGGCTCGACATTTGCAACGAAGCATCAACACCCACGCCACCAGGAAGAGAAAGATAAACGCGGTAGAGGCTTGAAATTATCTAGGCCAGAGGATGTTTAACCTTTTCACAGCTCTGGGGCCATGGAATCCATCCATCCTTTCAACTTTGGGGTCAGGGCCGCCCTCCTCTATCTCCACGGTTAACATGTCCAGAAATTTCCTTCGAGGTGAACAAAATAATTGAGTAAATTAAATGTGTACATTATGGTTCAATTCTAGTGTTCTGCCCCCAATCTCATCTTCTTTCCTAGCCTCCATGTATACCGCTTCCACACCACCACCCCGCTCAAACCTGGACCACAACTAAAGCAAGGGGGAGGGGAGAGACTATATTTCGTAGTTAAGCACCTCTAGTTGAAATAGAAGTTCGTCTACTATTTATTATAATGTATGAGTGGTCTTTCATTTACCTTTAACCCTTGATTCCCATTCTTCAAGTTTCGCACGACAATTAATTATAATATCGCTCGCCCTTCTATAACACGCACAAGTCCAAATACAATCATGTCTTTCATCAAGCGCTCCAGAAAAAAAAAACAACAAGCGTCTAATTATATTTTTGTATCTCGTTAATTTGAGATAGTTTTAGGGAGCATGAAGGTGGAGAGGGAGGCTGTTAAGTGCCAGGATCAAAAAACTGTGGGTGGGCGGGTGGGTGAAGGTGTGGGGGGGGGGGGGAAAGCTGGTAATGACACTGACAGCGTTTATGTCATTTTAGTCAGTGACTAATAAAGGAATATCATAACAGTTGAGATTCAGGCACAGACTCAATTGTTCACTTCCTGTCAGAGTGCATCCATGCTTTCTACTACATCAAGTGTTCCAGATATCCGAATGTCGGAATGAGGCTTTAAGATTTACATCTGACTGTAGAAATGGGTCTTTAAGATTTACATCTGACTGTAGAAATGGGTCTTTAAGATTTACATCTGACTGTAGAAATGGGTCTTTAAGATTTAACTCTGACTGTAGGAATGGGTCTTTAAGATTTACATCTGACTGTAGAAATGTGGCTTATAGATTTACATCTGACTGAAGGAATGAGTCTTTAAGATTTAACTCTGATTGTAGAAATTGGTCTATAAGATTTACATCTGACTGTAGAAATGGGTCTTTAAGATTTACATCTGACAGTAGGAATGGGTCTTTTATTAATTCTTCTATTTATATAATTGTATTAGGGAGTGAAAATGACGCTAACTAAATGACACTAACAAACATTGCTACCTAGCCGTGTGGTATCGCTTTGGATTGTCACGAGTTCAGGCCCTTCCCGCTGCCATCCTTTGTCGCCCTGAAGGAGATTTGGGTTATGACGTAATATTCTTTAATTTAAAAACTTAAAAAAGGTTGTTAAAAAATATAAACACGTCAATATTACAACCCATGACCTATGAATATTTAATATTGAAATTTCAATTTATTCTTTTTATGCTCATCATTTATTTCAGTGTAAATCTGAGTGTGACAAAATATAAGTAAAAATAAATATTATTTACTTTTCCATGTACAGCTTCAACAAATGCATAAAAAATACACTATAAATTACAATTAACAAAAAGTTAGCTAACGGCATGCTTAATTAAAACAACTAGAAATTGGCACAGACTTAAACATTTGTTAACAATTTATGGATATTTCTAAAAGATTGTATAAATTTGATCTACGAGAGTTAAAAATTAAAACACTTGTGACATTCTTTGTGTGACAAAGGAATATATCTGCGCCTTTATCTCCAAAGACATAAAAAAAAATATAGTATCATTTAAAGCGAGAAAAAAAAACGAAGAAAGTTTATCAGCAGAAAATTGTTATTTGGCTTCAGTTTAAGGAGAGAAAAACACTGCATTGATTTCCAAAGGCATTTAAAAAATAACTGCTAATTTTTTTGAACACATTTAAATCTTTGAAATACACTAAAAATGTAGTGCAAATGTTATTCCATGTGTCTACACATATCACATTTCAGATACATGGGTATTAATTTTTCTTACATTCAAATCAATATGTCTTTCTAAAAATGGCCTTGAATTTGACAACAAAACAAAACGACCCTTGTCTATACCGAGAACTATCAGGTCATGAGTAAATTTGATCTTTTGATGTTGAATTGGATTCCCAAATATTAGTAATAAATATTAGTACTAATAATGCTTCTGTGGTGTCGGAGTGATTACAGAATTAGTCTAGGCCTATACATCTTCAAGAACCTTCCTACAGCAGACTGTTATTTGCGATATGTTGACCATTCCAAAATTGATTAACTTCAAATTACTGTACAAATCTAAGAACAAAAAATTGACCCTACTGAACGAGAGACAATGACTCTGTGATGAATGGAGGTGAAGAGAGGACGCAGGGCCGCATCTTGTGAACACAGAGAGTTAGAGGGTGAGAGAACCAAAAATAAAAACGAGAGAAAGAGAGCGAGCGATAGAACGAGTAAAGAGTAATATGTTGTTGTTTTTTTTTTTGTTTGTTGTTGTTGTTGTTTTGGCCTCCTTATTTCGTATGAACGTTTAATAAAATGGTGCAGTCTTTTTTTTTTATTCAATTCATCTCTATATCCGGGCCACTAATACATTGCAGTGATCCACGTACCTAGCTGACTCACAAGTCTGCATGAAAACATGTGCGCCTGAAACCATTCATGACTGACTCAACAACAACTACGTCACGTTGCACTTCCCAGACAGCCAACTCCTAAAGGTCTTGTTATTAAGTACAAACACATTTAGAAAACCATATGGCTCGCCAACATCACAGAACCTGTTCGATCTATTTTTAGAACATAGAGTACTCAAACCCTTGACGTCCAAAGGAAATGGTAAAGTAAAATTCACCTGACCAGCTTGAGACGCTCGCTTTGACAGACAAACATTTGATAATTAGTGCACTACCCACCACAAATGTTATAGAAGTCTTTGTGACATAAATAGTCAAACTTGTATTGGCGTATCTTGAAATCATTGAAATATAGCCTGACTTAGAAAAATGTAGGCTAATAAATTACGCATGTTTGGCAAACCAATCAAAAGAAGTCTTATAGCCATAATTAAATTACAAAGGTTTATAGGAATTTATTATTACAAAGTCAATATAGTAACCCATTCTGTCTGTCTGTCTGGTAAAAAGTCTGAAAAGGTTTTTTCTCCCACTTCCCATTCTCGGATCAAGTTTAAACTTGGCACAATCATTCATTTTACGCGAATCAATCAATAAAATTCACCAGCTATTTAATAAATTACTTGTAATTAAAAATTTTGTTCAATATCGAAATAAGGGAAATAAAGTATACTTAATGAGAGATGTGGATGTATGTATAGTTTCATTACCTTTATTACGTTTGTCCAGTTTTTTCTTCTTCCACTTCTCATTCTTGGATCAAGTGGAAATTTTGCAGAATTATTCATAGTCGATGACAATTCACAATTCATTTTTTTAATTAATCAATTAGTAGTAGTTAATTAAATTTTGTTTTATATAGCAGAAAAGAGTAAAACCCTGCCATCTTGAGATAAATGGCAGTAATTAGCGGGTGTTCCCCTTAAATAATTCTATTTTTTATTCTTTTTTTTTCCTTGTGTTTATCTCTAAAAATAACATTTACTTTTTAGCAGGACACCCCCCCCCCTTTTTTTTTTTTGGCACCTCCAATAAAACGGGCCTCATTCTATCGCTCCACACACACACACACATACTATTGGCCTGATAATTCTAAAATCTGTTCTGTTGAATTGAAACAGCCCACTTTAAATAATGACAAATAAATACGTTTGGCCTGCGAGTTCTAGCCCTTCATGACATCTTGGTGTTATGTCGAAATATTTGATAGGCTCTTTGTTACTTTTTTTTTCACGTTCTTCCACATAGTCTTTAGGCCCCTGAATTGATTGACCCCTTACCTTCAGCCGCAACAACAAATAATTACTCCTATACTTGGAGAAACATGCACCACAATTTTGTATATAAAATTAGCATTTGGCTTGTACGAAAATCAAATGAGCAAAGGCATATCTTTGTAGGATATAGCACTGGAAAACCTAAAAGATGCACTGATTAGTTGATTACGTAATTTATATGGGATAACTGAATTATGAATTATCAGATATCAAAATTGTTAATACCATTAATGGCGTTATGAAAGAAATAAAACATTTATAATATTATATAATTCAACACAAAGGTATCATATTTATATTTAGAAAAATAATATTAGAAAAAATAAAACAATTCAAAACAGATTACTATACTGCAGAAAACAAAGTTAGAAGACAAGCAAAATATAAAAATACCTTTAAAAAAAAAAAAAAAGAGCTTATCCAAGGGGAAGAACTCCACACCCACAAGTTTATCTCTCAATGATATATAAGTTATTTCCCTTTTTCGATACCAAACAAAATAATTACTTGACTAAATGGTTAATTTTGTGATTGATTCATGTTTTGTTAGGTAAAGTAAATAATGGTTTAAATTTCAACTTGATCCAAGAATGGGTGTGGAAGAAATTGCGTGTACAATTATCTAAGAAGACAAAGCCCCACATATTTAGCCATATCTGTGAATACTGAAGGATTAATTTCCCGTGTTGGTATGAAAGAAAATAGTTACCAGTAATTAAATGACTAATCGGTTATTTTTTAGAATTGATTCATGAATTGACTTCGCCATTGTATAAGTGTGCAAAGTTTCCACTTGATCCGAGAATGGGAAGTGGGAGGAAAAAACGTGTTTAGACATTTTACCAGACAGACAGACAGACAGAGTGAGTAGATATCAGCTTTGTACCAGACAGACAGAGTGAGTTGATATCAGCTTTGTACCAGACAGACAGAGTGAGTTGATATCAGCTTTGTACCAGACAGACAGAGTGAGTTGATATAAGTTTTGTACCAGACAGACAGGGTAAGTTGATATAAGCTTTGTACCAGACAGACAGAGTAAGTTGATATAAGCTTTGTACCAGACAGACAGAGTGAGTTGATATAAGCTTTGTACCAGACAGACAGATTGAGTTGATATAAGCTTTGTACCAGACAGACAGAGTGAGTTGATATAAGCTTTGTACCAGACAGACAGAGTGAGTTGATATAAGCTTTGTACCAGACAGACAGATTGAGTTGATATCAGCTTTGTACCAGACAGACAGAGTAAGTTGATATAAGCTTTGTAAAAAAACAAAAACAAAAACTAAAAAAAAAAGTAGACTCAGGTAAGTCAAAGTAACACATTCATTAAGGTGCAGGTTTGACCAGGTTGTGTTTGTTTAGATGACACGGTCACAGGACAAGAGTCAGGCGAGGTTCTCAAACTGGTGTGGGTTAAGAAGTTGTGTACAAAATAGCAGCCATTTTAAATACACATTTATCACGTACACATTTATAACAGTGCGGCCTTGCTTTTTGTTCAAACCAATCCCACAATCAAGTTCACCATCTAATTGTCTTTCACTCAATGAAGCTTTACTATGTGTAAGTCATCTCTGTCTTAAGGTGTCTTACTCTCCTTACAGATTACAAAAGTTCTTCCAAGAAGCATCGTTCCCAGGGTACGATATGTTGTTGTACTGACTCATAGTTGAGCTAACACATTGGGTGAAGGTTAAGTCATCAAGATAGCCACATAGTCATAAAGATAACCCCAAAGTCATCAAGATAGCCACATAGTCATAAAGATAGCCACATAGTCATAAAGATAGCCACATAGTTATCTAGCTTTTCATATATTTTTTAAACATAGATTTTAAATATTTTTTCAAATACTATCTTGATATATAAACAAGCTTCTGCGAGTTTAAAAATAGAGTTCTTTTTTTTTATTTGTTTAAATATTTTGAAAATGATTGAGATGAGGGTCACACCAAACCGCACAGAGTGACACCGAACCAGCCACGCCTGTAATAAGCACTGACTCTTTTTGCTACTAAACAAATATATGTTCAGATCTTCAGTCTCTTGCCAACTTTAACTTTAGATGCATCATAAATACAACAGTGTATCTAATTTTTTTTTGTCTAAAATTGCAAGTTAAAGCATAGATCTAAAAGGCTGCTATCTTAACTTCCTGTTACGATCTTTTAGGCAGTAAGTCCAAACAGATGTTTGTTTTGTCAAAGTCAGTGCTGGATTTACCTATAGGCAATATAAGCTACATCTTATGGTCCCTAGTTGCTTGGATTCCTTTAAAAATAGTTCCTGGGATATTTTCAATTATTTCGTTTGAAGAATGAAAGTTATGTTGACTACAAGGAGCCCCATATCTCATAGAGCATACCAAATATGAATCCGATACTGGTGAAAGTAAGTACTACTCAAATAAAATTTTAAAAAGTTCCCCTCTCAGGCCTTGCGGTCTATAGGACAGACGATGTAAAGGTCATCTGCTTCAGTGGCCCAATGTTAATGAGAGTGTCATGTAGCCAGCACAACGAACGACCGCCTGTACACTACTAATATCAGCTACCCATTAAAATTAGGTGGACCGAGGGCGTCCTAAAAATCATGAAGCACTTTACCATTTCAGCCACCACACCCTCTGTGTACTAATAAACATTTGTCACTGGGGCGCCATGTCTAGTCGGTAGCGACAAATGACATTGAAACACTCTGACTGATAGTGGAAATAAAAAGAAAACAGTTTCTAAATTCCCGTTCTAGACTTACTGGATAGGATCAGATGTAACTGTGTTGTAAATAGGTGCAAATCGAATTCAAGGATTTATATGTCATAGAAAAACATTTTCTAGGAAATAGTTCCTCGTGTAGTTGAAAAACATTTGATAATAATTGTATACTGTTTTACAATGGACCTCATTCACCAATCGTAAATAAACACATTTAGCCACCTCATAATATTGATAAAACAATGAAAAATACGTATCACGTGACAGCCTTTATGGATTACATAATTTGTATAGAAGATATAGAGAATCACGTGGCTAAATGTTTGTTTACGATTGGTGAATGAGGTCCATTGGATGTGTGCTACCTCTCTACGCTTACTCAAAAAAGACTAGACTGTTAACTTCGAAAAGGAACATTTAGAAAGCAGACGAGAATCTGGACATTTTGTGCCCCTTGCCGCCCCCTTGAAACTGCTAAGAGCGTTTCACATTCATCAGACACGAAGGGCACTCCCACCCACCCCCATTTTTCAATCTTAAGTCTATCAGAGCCACTAGGTCACCAACATGAATGTCATCAAAAGGTCATCTGGTCAAGTGGCCCAACAGCAGATGTCATCAGTAGGACTCCCACATAAGTAACTCAGAGATAAATAGCATTCAAGGCACCACAGCGACTATATGCCTGTGAAACATGGCGACCATACTCTCATCTCTGATGTGAGAATTCACTACAACAAAAGGTTGAAACCGCTAAGACGCCGAAGTGTTGTGGAAAACTCGCCATTCCAGTTTCGAGAAATAAAAGAAATTACTTTTGCGGCTTGTGGAAGGAAACATCTCTAGGGGACCAACTCTTGTGTTGTTCCCTAACATGTTCAAAATTATTTCATTTATTCACACACATTAAAAAAAATGACAAGGATTAGAAGAACTTTCAATACATAGGATACCAACCATTGAGATGTAATTGAAGAGCTTCAGAGACAGGATCCAAACCATAGAGGGGCATCAAGTTATATTATTAAATCCTCCCAAGTAAAGGAACTGTGAACAATGCTACAAGCACATTTCCGTATGCTGGCATAGTTACATACATAGAGAATATTACGTCCAAATAATTGACATGACAAACGTTTGAATGGAACATATGGAAGAATTGCCACCATGTCATCAATGGAACTACTTTCATCTTAATTTTGCCAATTAATAAATTTAAAAAAAAGAGAAGAATATAAGAGAAAGATTTTGTAACGCAAATAAGAAAGTGCCCCCTGTGTAAGTACTGCGTAACTATGTATTGTATCCTTTATATGTAGCTGCAGAGTAACATGACCTGACACTTAGTTCATGCTTTAAAAATGGTTTATATGTATGTGCATACATAATTTTATATACAAAAGTGCACGCATTAAGAAGGCCATTAACAGGTTTTGTTTCTAAGAAGATAATTTCATTAGTTTTATTTCGGTCATTGGAAAGATACAAAAAGTTTTTTTAGTATATCGATAATTACTGGTCTATGTTGTGCGGTATTGTTATAGTAGCAATGCAAACTTTATAAGTTATTTAAGCCATGTTTTAAATATGGTGTGAATGTAAGTTTAAAAAATACATATTTGCTATTAAAACAACAAACCAGTTCATTTTTAGAAGACCACGAACAGCTGTTGCATTTATTTTTAGGCAAATACAGGACATGGTGAAATCAGATTTTTAGTTTTTAAATGACAGTCGGAAAGATAGACATCCCAAAGACAATAGTTTCCATTCTCTACGTGGTATGAAGGCGACTTTAAATAAAAGCATAAACACTTTGAAGCAATGTTAAGTAACTTCCCCTCCCCAACACCCCAGCCCCCACCAAAAAAAAAAAACAAAAAAAAAATTTACAACAGATGTGGTGGGTTGTTTTTCACTTTTATTTATATTTTATATGTTTTTGTTTGTTTGTTTTGTTTCTGTGAGCCTTTCAAGCGTTCAGGTGATAAGATAAAAATGTAGCCAATGACATAATTTCAGGTTGTAACCCATCACGAACATCTCCAATGTAAGACTTTCTGATAGATCTGCTTCACCCCCCCCCCCCCCCCACGGTACCCAAGTGTCTAATGTGTACGTTATATAGTTTGATTTTCTATTTTTAAATTTGTAGTTTTGTTCTCATCGAACTCTTTACAGTTTGTCATAATTAAACTACAGACAAAACTAGCCAACAATCTTAACGTTAAAATTGATAGAGTTTGAAGATTGACGGTTAAACGAACATGATAAACAATAGTCTATACACATTCACAAAAAGTGGTAGACAGACAACAGAGTGACAGACACGCAGACCAATAGAATAGATAGATAGATAGATAGATAGATAGATAGATAGATAGATAGATAGATAGATAGATAGATAGATAGATAGATAGATAGATAGATAGATAGATAGATAGATAGATAGAGACACCAAAACAGCAAGTTACTTATCCACCATCCTCCACAAATACATCCATCTATACCTCCATGATCCTACATCCTCTCCATTTTGCTTATTGATCTTGAATAATTAATTCCCTCTGAAAACAAATATGAAAGGGGTCCTGCTGAAGTTCCTATCGCCATAATGTAATGTTCAACTAACAGCACCCAACTGGCCAAGTCTTGATGTACGCTTCTTACTGACGTTACATCAGTCACTCTATCTGGTTAGGGATAGATCATAGACTATATATGTAATATATAGTCTATGGGATAGATAAATGACTCACTTGTCTACGTGAAAAAAAGAAAAGAGAGAGGCAGAGAAAAAGAGAGGGGAAAGAAAGAGCTAGAATGCGAAAGAGGAGAGAGAGAAAAAGAGAAAATTCTTCTGAGAGATGATAGTTGAGAGCGGTCTAAAAATATTATTTCATACCTGACAACATATGTGATGTTAAAAGAAAGAAAAAGAAGCAGAATTTTAAACAATGAACCTATTGATTTATTTGAGTCTGAAACGATTTGAATGTTATGTTTTTAGGAACTAGCTTTGTTTCAAAATTCTGGTATTGATTTGTTTTATCTGGACTCGTTAAACCATAGAACATGTTGCAAGGGACACAAACAAACAAAAAAAAAAAAAAGATTTGAGCAATGGTGCCTAAACTTGTTCGACCTGGGGAGGGGGGGGGGGGAGCATTGCCGATAGCAGAAAGAAAAACAAAAAAACTTCGCGTTCAATGTAAATGAGCCTCGATGTTTTTATTATGCAGCGTGGGTGGTCAAAAAGTTTCAAGATGCAGGATTAAGCTGGCCTGATGTAAACCCAAAGGTAATAGTTTGGTAATCGTTATATGGGAGATGAAGTTTGGCGAAATGGAAAGTTGAGATTTCGTACACACTGATACTACATAGATCTTCATGGTGCAAGTGACAGAATTCAAAGATTTGAATAAGACAAGCTCAAGATGAGTCAAATAAAACCCAGACCAATCTGGAACCTAAGAGAAAGAAGGACAAAAGGACTAGGTTTTTGTCCACTCATTGTACATCTAAATGGGGCCGTACTTGACTGACTCCTTGACTATAAAATGTTAAAGAACTCAGGTTTTGAGACTGAACAAATGTTAACCAATTACAAAGGTTATATCAAGTCTGTTTGTTTGTTTTACATGTTTCGGATGTTCCTTCTGAGTTGAAGATAGTTTACTTCCTAGTCCAAACCTCCCGCAGGACGACGGGGGATGGGAGCGGGCAGGGTTTGAACCCTCGACCGTCGATAAATCCGAACGACAGTCCAGCGCGCAAACCGCACGACCAGGCAGCCATCCTGTCTGTCTGGAACAATGTTTGTACACATGATTTCTTCCACACTTATTTACGGATCAAGTAGAAACTGTGCACAATTATTTGTTGTACCTAAAAAAAAAAAACACGAATCAATCAAAATCCCGACATCAATCAATAAAAAAATTAAACAATTAGTTCATTAAGTATTGGTAATTCATAATTCTGTTTGGTATTAAAAAAGGGAAATAAATGTTACATATTGAGAGATGCAGCTGTAAATGTGAGGTTATTTCTCTTTTTTCTCCCTTTTTCCTATTTCGTATCAGGCTGAAATTGTGCTGATAGCTATTCATGGTCGATTACAATACATGAGTGAATTTTTTTTTTAATTAGTTAATCAATGAGTGGTAAAAAAAAAAATTTTTGTTCTACTTAGAAGAAAGGGAGCTTATTCCTACTGTATGGAGAAATATGCCAGTGATTTTTGCTACTATTTCATTTGGATACTTTGTTTTTTAAATAAGATTTTTAATTAATATTTTTTCTTTTACATTTAGATCTTGGACAACGGCTGAAACATGTAATCTAATATAATACTATATTCGAAAAAAAAACAACTGCATTTGCAATTGCTGTGTTAACGACTCAATGGCGGTTGTCATTTTAAACTTCTTTTTTTCCTTCCATTTACAACCAAACCAGAAAATGCATGATCTCAAATCAATCTAGGTCTGTAAGATGATACCTAGGTTTGGAAAACAATTCAAGGGGAAGGGGTTAGATTGGTGTATATAAAAAAAGAAAAGAAAAAGCCTTAAGGATTTCTTTTTGATCAGCTAAAGAAATGAGTCTCGTAGGTGTGAGTAAGTCTGGCTCGTAGCTAACTTACAGATATGTGCACACATGCATTAATACACGTTGGACGTAATCATCTTCTTTTTCGAAGTAACGTCTGTATTAAATAAGATAAGATAAGATAAACTCACATATATGCGCGCTATGACACACACACACACACGCAGAGATCCACATGTACACATAAAGATACAAAAATATATGTTCACATATAGTAATTTATCTGTAAATATTTCAATTCGGTTACATTTTCTTCCCAGTAAATTACATTTTTAAAAAGTAAGATCAAACACTATTCTCTAAAGGACCCCTCGCCAACTGTTCCTCCAAGGACATAAACAAAAAAAAGAAAGCAACGACCTAGCCATAAGCCAGACAAAGCAAATGTGTAGAAATGTGTTAGTCTGACATTTGATCGCGTAACAATGTCAGCCATGGATCACATCTAGCACCTTTCCAGTTCCCATCGAACCCCTCCCAATCGAAATGCTTACAATACATGACCCTTGACCTTCAGAGCTAATATAAGTTGGTCCCTAACAGTTTGTCATCTAAACAATGACTGGATTCCATACATCCCCCTTCTCTTATCTCAATTTTACGAAGTTTTTTGTTCTTTTGCTTTAACTATTCAATTTTCTGTTTATATATATATATATATATATATATATATATATATATATATATATATATATATATATATGACTAGGTCAAACGCTTTGGTCAAGTCAAGGCGTTTGACCTTGGCAGCAAAACCGGCTTGTTTGCCGTATTAGAGAGAATCGGCTGTCCAAACAAGCTACGGAAACTAGTGTCAACTTTTCATGAAAACATGCAGGGCACCGTAAAGTTTGACAGTTCCGCCTCTAGGCCATTCTCCACCAAAAGCAGAGTAAAACAAGGATGTGTTCTGGCTCCAACAGTATTCGGCATCTTCTTTTCAGTTGTACTCACCAGTGCTTTTAAATCCCTGGAAGATGGAGTATATATCCACAGTAGATCTGATGGAAAGCTATTTAACCTGGCAAGCCTTAAAGCTAAAACAAAGAGACGGCGCAACAGCTGTTCGCCGATGATGCCGCACTGATATCTCATTCACATGACGGATTGCAGAGGTTTGTGAATGCTCTGGCAGATGTTTATCAAGAGTTTAGCCTTGCAATAAGCCTCTCCAAGACCAAAAGCCTGGCACAAGATGTCTCAGAAATACCAGTGATACATATTGGAAATCACACACTAACGGTGGTGCAGGAATTCACATATTTGGGGACAACAATAGCCAGCAACCTAGATTTAGACATTGAGCTGACAAAAAGAATAGGAAAGGCTTCTGCAGCAATGGCAAAACTCTCCAAGCGTGTGTGGGAAAATACCAAATTGACTACGGCAACAAAAATCCTGGTCTACAATGCCTGCGTTCTGAGCACACTTCTTTATGGCAGTGAGAGCTGGGCAACTTACATGCGCCAAGAACACAGATTAAATAGCTTCCACCTACGCTGCCTGCGACGTTTTGAAACGGGCCAAAAGGCACAGCATCTATGCGCTCCTTCAACAGAGAAGACTACGCTGGCTCGGTCATGTCACTCGCATGCCATATGGAAGAATCCCTAAAGACATCCTATACGCTGAGCTTGCAGAAGGAGTCAGACCCAAGGGCCGCTCAAGACTAACCTACAGAGATTCTGCAAGCGAGACATGAGAGCCACGGGCATCGACCAAAGTATGTGGGAGGAGATAGCCCAAGACCGGACAGCATGGAGACAGACTGTACGTGATGGTACGAACTTCGCCGAATGCAAAAGAAACGAAGCTGCCTCAGCCAAAAGAAAGAAAAAGAAAGCTGCCTGCTAGCTAGCCCTAACACAGATGCATATACATGAATGAACTGTGGCAGACTCTGCCGCTCCAGAATTGGCTTGATCAGTCACCCAGATTCTGCTCCATCTCAAAACGTAACCAAAGCGCATCCATTGTCTTCCGAGACAGAAGGAGCCATATATGTATATATATTTCTGGTCCTTGAATGGTCTTCAATATTTCTTGATCAAACAATAACAACTAATAAAAAGGTCATATGATCATATTAAAAATTACGTACATGAGCTAACCA
Source organism: Biomphalaria glabrata (assembly GCF_947242115.1). Classification (NCBI taxonomy): domain Eukaryota; kingdom Metazoa; phylum Mollusca; class Gastropoda; family Planorbidae; genus Biomphalaria; species Biomphalaria glabrata. The sequence goes on from NC_074716.1 coordinate 32,504,543, forward strand.
ATCAAATGACTTAATACATCTACACATGGCAAATTACAAGTTTGTAAGTTTATACATCTTATTTTATCATATAATACAAACGTGTGCTGACAAGATATGTGAATTTGTCCACTGCGTTTATATCCTGTCCATTTATAGTGATGCTTGGATCCGAGTAGGCTTTCCCAGGAGCAGGTAGATATAAGACTTCAGTCTTGTTCGTATTGATGGTAAGGCCAAAGTCTGAGCATGCTCTTGAGAAGTCTTTTATATATACATTTCTACAATTACCAGAAAGCGCTTCAGGGACACCCTCAAAGCTTCTCTGAAGGCGTTCAGCATAGACCCAGGCACCTGGGAGACAGAGGCACATGACAGAGCATCATGGAGTCGCGCTGTGAAAACTTGCGCACAGGTTGCTGAGGAAAAAAAGAACAACGCTGGCAGAAGAAAAACGCCAGAAAAGAAAAGCAAGGCAAACGACACTAACTCCAGCTGGAATAACCTGCCCAGTGTGCGACCGAACATTCCGGGTTCACATAGGTCTCACCAGCCACATGAGGAGGCACAAAACCCCAGTGCAAAGCCCTCAGCCCCCTGGATGACAAAGTGGTCATCATCGAACCACGATGGACGAACTATATATATATATATATATATATATATATATATAGACGTTACTTCTAAAAAGAAGATGATTACGTCCTACGCGTCATGCATTTAGTCATACAAATTAACCAATGACTTAAATTCTGTCAATTCACTGGTTTTCCTGACTAGCTCAGGCAACCCATTCCATGCTCTAATAGTACTAGGGAAGAAGGAGTATTTGTACAAATTTGTCCTAACATAGGGGACGAGGAATGTGTCTTTATCTCTGTGTCTTTCTGGGTATTTTATTAAATTTTGTTTTTATATTTGAAGATTATGGTTCAGTGTTTTGTATAATTGCTACTTTACTTTTGAGTCCTTTGTCCTGAAGGCTTTCTAAATTTAGTGATTTTACTAAAGGTGTTACTCTAGTCAAATGTGAATATTCGTTTGTTATGAATCTCACTGCTCTATTTTGTGTCTGTTCCAGTTTCTTAATGTTTTCTTGAGTTGAGGGGTACCAAACGGTGGATGCATATTCCATTATTGGCCTAACCAAGGTTAAATAACATTTTAATTTTATGTTCTTATTTGATTTATAGAAATTTCTTTTATATATACATTTCTACACTTACCAGCCGGATATGACCCGCGGCTTGCGGGCCTTAGTTTGGGTACTACTGATCCACTAGATTGAATTGAGATCAAACTTGGAGAACGTTCACTTCACAGTTTTTGTTTATTTTGCCACAAAATAAAATGTACATTATGAAAATAGGCTAAACCTTTCAGCCGACATAATCATATCCAATATAAATTAATTGTGAAAACGGATTTAAATAACAAACGCACGCAGAGAAGTATACTTATTTAATAGAGGTACTTTTAATCTTTTTTATAGGGTTGTGGGAGGGACATCAAACATACACTACAGCCTCCGCCATGATCTAAGGAACTTTTATGCCAAATTTTATCAATATTGATCAGACAGTTTTAATGTTTATTCGGGACATACATGCATACATACATACATACATACATACATACATACATACACCTTACTTTCTGTTTTATATATTAAATAAAGTGCGTAAGTCAGAGTGGGGTCTTCATACCCACTATATATACTGCACTCTTCCTTATTAGCACCGGATAACAATGTCATGGCTGTAAAGACCCAAGAAATATACATCCAAAGTGTTCCTACAGTCTCCTTGAGTTCAATCGAACAACTTAAACACAAGTACTCATAGTTGCTGTTCGCGTTAATCGAGCTCAAGATGCAAGCGTCATCGCGTTAACTGAAGATTTCAATTGACAAAGACAAACATAAGTAAGAAAAAAAAAAGAGAGAGAGAGGGAGAAAATACAAAGACAGAAAAAAAAGAGAAATATGAAAAAAATACATAGATTGAAAATAAAGCAACTTGGATAAATCAAGATTTGTTGGCTAGAGAGGTTCGTTTCATTGTCAAGTCCTTTTCTACTTTTCACTTCAGCAGTTTCGTTTCTAGGTTCAGTCACCCCTGGGTGCAATTTATCTCTTCGCCCTTTCGACGCTCAATATTGGATACAATTTATCTCTAGCTGGCTGACATATATGGCAAGGCCTTGAAAATGTCAGCGCTCAGGTCTCACTCGAAGTCAAAGAAGAGAAGAGAGTGTTACAGACATTACCAGTAAACAAAGTTTCGAGGCTACACAGTACGAATGTCTTGCTAAGTGTTTCAATGGCCGCTGAAAGTGTAGGATTGTCTTGACTTCCGCTTTCTTAGTATTGACTGTCAGATTAGAGCGTGCTTACTATCGCGGTGTTAGGTCCACATCAAGTTAGTAGGCATTAGATAGATAGATAGATAGATAGATAGATAGATAGATAGATAGATAGGTAGATAGATAGATAGATAGATAGATAGATAGATAGATAGATAGATAGATAGATAGATAGATAGATAGATAGATAGATAGATAGATATTAGATCTATCATTATTTTTAATGATATAATACTGATATGATAATACTATCGAAAGTAAATGGATGTGGTGGTTGAATGGCAAAGCGCTTGGCTTCTGAAACGAGGAGTCTCGTGTTTGAATACCAGTGAAGATATTGGTGAGTTTCGGAATTTTAAGTTTTAAGATGCCCTAATATTAATAGTTTGTGAAACTAAAGGCGATAGGTCGTTGTGCTTGTCACATGACATCCTCGTTAACCGTCGGCAATTGAAACAGATTAGATTTACATCATCTGCCCTATAGATCGCAAGGTTTAAGATTGGCATTTTACGCTTTACTATCGAAAGCTAAGCTCTTGGTTGTCTATAACTGAGCTGTTTAATTTCATTGTAAGATAGAATCCCGGTCGTTCTAATCTGGGTTGTGAATATTAAAACCCTAACCCAAACCTGGAGAGAAAAATTCCACGTGAGTCCCATAGACCTTTTTCTATTCCAGTGGCATATGGAGCAGAGTGAGAGAGAAAGAGGATGTCTACTACATCTATACACATTAAACATTATGTAGGTAACTAAAATGTGAATAAAGTTTTGCTGAGAATGAAGACGTGATGATAGTTCGTGTAACGATCCTTCTTCTTACTCATCCACTGTGTCTGTCCAACGCCTTTGTCACTAGGATAGAAAACTTAAGTGAATGTTAATCTATCCGGAAAGGGCAGAGAACATCTCGCCTCAAAAAAATTACAGATAGGAATGTATATTCGTGGCCCCTCACGATTCCTCGTTGTTAAACACATAGTGACCAGCGACGATTGGCTAAGGGCTGTAGCCAATGGCCGGTACTTCGGCCAGCAATCAGCGATCAGACTACAGTTATATTTACATTATTTGTATTAGCCACAGAACTACTGACATTGACGTACAAGGATGCTACAATGTAAGCCTGTGGAATGGATCATCAAACAAATAGATCCTAATGACATCTTTCTTTATTAACTTTAGTTTCATCTTTACTTTACACCCATTTCTATGCAGACTTTCAAAATACACATTTTGTTGTTGTGTGTGTGTGTGTATGCCGATAATCAACTGAACATCTCAAGTCGTTTGGAGAAATGAAAGGGTGAGGGTAGCGACCGAGGGCTTTTGAGACTTTAGAAAATGTTCACACTAAATAACAATTTTATAACCTGTTCATGCGATAATTTACTTGCTAGATCAAGATCTATACAGATATAAGACATGTAGCTTATTGATGTTAAAACCTCTTTGCATAAATTTCATTTGTAAATAAAGTAAATCTAGGATCTAGTCTAGTTATTTCAAAATAAGCGAGACTTGAAAGAGAATTATAAGAGGCAAAGAGAAAAAAAGAGAAGAGAGAGAGAGGGGGGTGTAGGTGAACGAGAGAATTCCATCAATAGAGAAAAAAATGCAACTTACATATTTGCCCTACTGCGTCACACAAATTGCCTGCAGTTCAATATTCTAGGTCAACACATTTATTCCCAGGTGCGTGTAACACACTGCCTTCAAATCCAGTTCTGTATCCCTGCCGATAGTTCCAATAATTTATTATCCGTGCGGCCTTGATATTTCAAAAAGCTCCGAGAACACGGCACCACATTTTAAGAATGATTTAATTGAATCAAGCCTAAAAGGCGAATCTCATTCAGTATGTCAATAAGGGAAGAAGAAAAAAAATGCAACATTTCCTAATAGTGCGAGAAAGAGAGAGTGGAGTGTTTTGTAACTGCTACTAACTGTAACCGAACGAGCCGGTATTGTAACGAAAAAAAAATAGAGAGAGAGAGAGGGCGAAGGAGGAGAGGTGAGGACGTACTGGCGAAAAGGGGGGCGACTTTTGCATTAGGCGGTTCTAAAGCTTTACGTCAGTGGCTGACTCAGACGCAAAAAACACCCGACGTGCGGGGGCGATGCGAGTAATGACGAGAGAATGACGGCGCGGTAAAAGGGACGTTACTCCTTGTTTCTGTTCAATGCAGACGATAAATGTTAGTGAAACAAAAATAAGAACATTGAGCAGAATAAATTAATCATTTTTTTTTCTTTAAATGAGCACATTGCAGTATTTAGTAGATCGGTGGAACAATTAAGGTTCTGAATGCTCCCTTATAGTTTATCCATAAAATTGCTTAATAACTCATTCTCAATACTCTTAGTGTGATCGAACATTATAAGACTATAGGAACTCCTAAAATAACATGCACGGCATTCCAGAGTTCCAACGACTTTTCTTCTCTATATCCGAAGAAGCATTTTTTTTTAAATAAAAGTTTAATATTTAAAAAAGTCTTAGTTAGCATTTGTGAGGTAGATATTAAAGCTTTAGTAAAAAGGTTGTATGATCTTATCTTTTTTGTATGATCTTATCTTTTTCTTTATCTCCTTTTTTTTCTTCTTTTTTTTTTCTTCTTCTTTTTCTTTTTTTGTCAATATTACCGTTTCAGTTTTTTTCTAATATTGTAGCTCTATGTTGAGCAGATATTTGAACAATTTTCAGAGGGGAAAAAAAAGAAGCTCCAAATTCAACGCTAATAAGGCTATGGGGGTATGTGTCATCGGACACTACAAATAGCTATTTGTAATGACGTCATTGTTCACAGATTGTATAACAAAAGACCTTAGTCATTCTAGCGTCTTGTCATTGTGCACACTCTCAACAATGAACGCTACGATGAAGAGTTTTGGAGAATTTTTTGTTTTAAACGTAACGTTGTCTGTCTGTTCTCCGATCTGTCACTCTACTCGATGTGTCCATACTAAATAACAAAGGTGGGATCAATAGAGGAGGAGGAAGTCGTGAATGCCTGAGGGAGGGGGAGGTATATTCTTATATATTTCTATATCCTATCTTATTTTAAAAATTACTGACATTCATTCAAAAAGAAGATAATTAATAATTATAATTATTATTATCTTATTTATAAAATGCTGTTATCTAACTTATTGTAGGTTGAAGGCGCATAATAACATAACAGACATAAGTAAAAGAGTTAAAATGAAAAACCATATTTAAAAAAAGGTTTTAACAGATAGGTCTTAATGTTCTTCTTCAATATAGTGTAGCATGTTGTCTGTCTGAGATCAACGGGGAGTTAGTTCCAAACCTTAGGTCCGTGCACTGAAAATCCAGCGAACCGTAGCTTTTGGCGCGACTAGAAGCGTTGAGTCTATTGTGCGCAGTGTTCTCTGGGGGACATATGGAGTAATCAGTTCACTAAGGTACAAGGACATTTCTTTTTTATAGATGCACTGATGAAAAAAGTGTGGCCACATTGTAACCGATTCTTGCATTCAAGTGAATCCAATTAACGTCCTATGCGTCGTATACGTATAACGTGTGTTAACCTTTTCGTGCATATTAATTAAAGATTTTAATTGATAAGTTATAGATTTTATGTTTTGTGAACTTTTCAGCACCGTAAAATCACATTTCTGAGGTCTTACGTTTGTATCAATCTTATTTTGTAGTTGGCAACAGTGATCTTTCAATTTTGCGTCCTTTACGTTCTTTACTTTTACTATTCATTTCCAAATCTCTCCCCATCTTCCTCTTGTATTTTTCTTTAGGCTTCCCTTATAGAGCCTTATAGAGCCTTCACACTTCTCTAGATCGCTTTCTCTTCTCTGCTCCTGTATTATATTGCAAAACGGATCTTGAAAATCGAAAGCTGAACAAAGTGGAGATTACTTGGTTTCAAATTCATTGTAAAAATGTCTATAAAATGTTTTATTCCTACAAAGACAAAATGCGTTTTAATGTCTTTAATAAAATGCCCCGTGCATGATAGATCTACACATGGACATGAATTAAGTTTAAATTTAAACCATGCAGATAAAAGCGTCCCAAGTTCACACAGATAAAGAGATCTTAAGAAGAAATTCAGTTAAAGTCAAGTTTCTGAATATGTGTTCAAATGAGACATACTTGAACACCAGGACCTAGCAAAATGTTTTACCGATAAAGCGTCTTTGCGAATAAGCCCAATCAGAGAGCTGAAGACATCACAGCGTTTTTGTTATTGTTTGCAGTTTATTTAGCACGCGGAGAATCACGCGATCTCAGCAGCGGCGTGACCTGACATCTTTCCTGTGGAGGGCGCAGAGCGAGATTGGGTGTGATCACTGAGTGATAAGTACGAACGATAATGTGGCGAAAGAAATTCCACGTCTCGTCTCTTAATAGTAAATCTACTCATGGCAGCCTGGTCGAGTGGTATACGCTCCTGACAGTCGTGAAAATGGTCCCAGTTTCAAAGCTTTCCCGCAGCTATCTCCTGGTGTCCTGCAGAAAGTTTGGGCTGGGAATTGGATGTCTTCATCACTTCATTAGATAAATGTCATTTCTAATAATAGTAATAATACATTTTTAATGCTGTTTAATTTGTGGCGTTTAAAGATATATTTGGATCTACAGATTTTTTTGTTTATTTTTAGAAACCTGCCTCGGGCACTAGCAATTTTGACAGTAGATCGCTGATGTTTTCAAAATGTAAAAATATTTGGCATGTTTTGGATGTTCCTTTAGAGTTGAAGATAATCTACTTCCTAGTCCAAGCCGACGGGGGATGGCAGCAGGCAGGTATGAACCCGGGGCCATAGAGACAACCAAATGACAGTCCAGCACGACCAAGCAGCTGATAAGTTAGGCAATAAAAAAACGTGGACAAAACAGTGATTACGAGTTTGTAAAACTACATGAACTCAATGCTTGTTTACTTGTGTTACATTACACATAATTTATATATTATAATTTTAATCACATACTGTCCTCAGGGTGTATAAAAATTAACAAAGAAACTCGGATTTGACCCAACCTCTAGCAATCAACGTTTTGGGGGGAAATAAACGCTTAAGTGTGTCAGTCCCTTATATGTACTTTCAATGTAAAACTAATTCAATAAAACACGCGATGAGAATATACTACTAACAATTTGTCGGTACGAAATGTCTGTGAACAATTTGTCGTGTTCCCGTTCTCTTGTCCTATGCAATTTTCGCGCCAGTTTTCTTTGTCCACCCTGTGCCCGCTTTCTTTCCCTTAGCTGGCCTTATAGGAGTCTTTTAGTGATGCAGGAGTCTTCCATTCTGCCCTTAGCTGGCCTTATAGGAGTCTTTTAGTGATGCAGGAGTCTTCCATTCTGCCCTTAGCTGGCCTTATAGGAGTCTTTTAGTGATGCAGGAGTCTTCCATTCTGCCCTTAGCTGGCCTTATAGGAGTCTTTTAGTGATGCAGGAGTCTTCCGTTCTGCCCTTAGCTGGCCTTATAGGAGTCTTTTAGTGATGCAGGAGTCTTCCATTCTGCCCTTAGCTGGCCTTATAGGAGTCTTTTAGTGATGCAGGAGTCTTCCATTCTGCCCTTAGCTGGCCTTATAGGAGTCTTTTAGTGATGCAGGAGTCTTCCATTCTGCCCTTAGCTGGCCTTATAGGAGTCTTTTAGTGATGCAGGAGTCTTCCGTTCTGCCCTTAGCTGGCCTTATAGGAGTCTTTTAGTGATGCAGGAGTCTTCCATTCTGCCCTTAGCTGGGCTTATAGGAGTCTTTTAGTGATGCAGGAGTCTTCCATTCTGCCCTTAGCTGGCCTTATAGGAGTCTTTTAGTGATGCAGGAGTCTTCCATTCTGCCCTTAGCTGGCCTTATAGGAGTCTTTTAGTGATGCAGGAGTCTTCCGTTCTGCCCTTAGCTGGCCTTATAGGAGTCTTTTAGTGATGCAGGAGTCTTCCGTTCTGCCCTTAGCTGGCCTTATAGGAGTCTTTTAGTGATGCAGGAGTCTTCCATTCTGCCCTTAGCTGGCCTTATAGGAGTCTTTTAGTGATGCAGGAGTCTTCCATTCTGCCCTTAGCTGGCCTTATAGGAGTCTTTTAGTGATGCAGGAGTCTTCCGTTCTGCCCTTAGCTGGCCTTATAGGAGTCTTTTAGTGATGCAGGAGTCTTCCATTCTGCAGACGTGGCCTACCCATCGTAACTGAGATTGCATCAGAGTTGTCTGGATAACTTATAAGCCCGGTCCTGCGTACATATCAATGTCTGATATTTTGTCTTGCCATCTACATTCAGTCTTTTTCTGAGGCAGATCATTTGGAAGTGGTTCAGATTTGTTTTCCCTTGTCTTCCGTATACTGTCCACGTTTCTGTAAATGCATACACACACACACACACACATATGCAGAAATACATATTGCATATATGTATAAGCCTATACATTATTCGTTCAATAGAATGACTTTATCCAAACCCCTTTTGGTTACACCTCTGTTTACCCGACGCACTGAACATGTTCCTGTGTGTTATCTATCCTTGCACTGCCATTTTAAAATGATTAATTGATCTCTGGCTATAAAATTTCTTGAGATATAGAACTGGTATCAGTTTGTATCAACATGCCTTAGGGTTGTCTAGGGGCATGTCTAGTATAAGCGCGACCAGTTTTAACTTTGGTGATCTACAGACATTTGTTTATTTCTTTTACAGCCTTACACTTTGGATTGGTTAACACTGCTGTTATCAATGCGAGACACAGACAACATATCTACGAGACATTCCCACCTGTCTCAGGGACAAATAGAACGCTTATAAGCATTTCACTTCAATAAACGGAGGACGGCATTTAAGTTGATCTAACTTTGGGCTCTAAAGACTTCAGAAGTTCACGACATAGGAACTTAAGAAACACAATGAGAACAAAAAGTGAAGATGAGTCAGAGAGAAAGACAGAGGGATGGGGAGAGAGAGAAAGACAGAGATGGGGAGAGAGAAAGAGAGAGATAGGGGAGAGAGACAGAGAGAAAGAGAGGGAGATGGTGAAAGAAATACTTAGAGAGATGAGAGAGAGAAAGAGAAATTAGAAGAGAGAGAGAGATGAGAGAGATTGGGGGAGACATGGAGAGGAAGAGAGAGAGAGAGTTGAGGAGAGAGAAATGGAGAGAGAGAGATGGAGAGAGGGAGATTGGGAAAGAGATTAGGAGAGACAGAGAGAGACATTGGGTAAAAGAAAAAGAGATGGGGAGAGACGTAGAGTGAGAAAGAGAGATGGAAAGAGACAGAAAAGAGGGTTGATAGGGATAGACATAGAGAGAGAAAGATGAACAGAGAGACAGAGATTGGGAGAGAGAAAGAAAACTGGGGAGAGCGAGGTGAAAAGAGAGAAATGGGGAGAGAGAGACATAGAGAGCTGGGAAGAGAGAGAGACTAAGACTACCGTGAAGTTAAAAGACAAATGCTGTTCCAATCACTGATGTGTTTCTTGTTCCTTCCTTTCAGCCTGGTCTCTCCGACTTGTTGTGGAATTTCCCATGGACTGAATCAAGGAAGAAATAGATCTAAAAATATCTCACCGAGTTCAGTTAGACAAGGGAGAATACCAGCACCCAGTTCTTTGTGCCATTATCAAAGTTTTCCAGATGCAAACATCTTTGTCGCCTTTGGTTCATTCAATCCTCGAAACGATGTATTTGTTACTTTTGTAAGTTTACATTTTGTTTTGTTTTGTGTGTGGGGGGAGGCTGTCTTTCATTATACAAACAAAAAACTCCAGTTGTTCCAAGTAAGTGAACTAGAGCTCCCCACACACACACCTTTCTCAGTGAAATCAATGAATGTCTTCAGATAGAAACTTATTGCGGAGAGCTGGGTTCAAACTTGGGACCATCATGACAGTCCTAAGAGCAATACCACGTGACCAGACAATACCACATGGGTTACATTTTCGAAGAAGGAACTGCATCTGTCATCTTTGCATCGCTCTACGAAAGGATCGACTCCAGAGTAGTTCAACTGACTGTCTAGCTTTTATTTTAGTGTAGGCCCTACTATTTCATTGTTTGTTGTTGTCTTTCCAGATTTAATAATAAGTCATTGTCTTTGACCGGACAGCATGGAGACAGATTGTACGTGACGGTACCAACTTCGCCGAATGCAAAAGAAACGAAGCTGCGTCAGCCAAGAGAAAGAAAAAGAAAGCTGCCCTGTCAGCTAGCTCTAGTACAGATGCATATAACAGCACGAACTGTGGCAGACTCTGCCGCTCCAGAATTGGCTTGATCAGTCACTCCAGATTCTGTCCTATCTCTAGACGTAACCAACGTCAGTGACTTTCTTGGATTCTTTCAGTATTTCCATGTCCACTCAAACCGTGCAATACACTCGTTCTGTTGACCAGATTTTTTTGTTGTTATGAAATTTATGGACAATTTTTATCTCTCTCTCTCTCTCTTAGTTTTTTCTCTGACTTTCTGTCTCTCTCTGTGCCTCACATTTTTGCCTCTCTCTGTTTCTCTTTCTGTCTTGCTTTCTTTCTCTCTGTGTCTCATTGTCTAACTTACCGTTATTTTTAACAGCAGCGTTGTGTTATAAGACGTAATGATCTAAAGCCTTCTGACTTCACAGTTGAAGTGCTATCATCCTGGTACCAAATTATTCTATAAAACAGAAGTCCGGGTCATCGAGTTTTCCAACAACAGACTACATGCAATTTAGTTCCTGTTTCCATCTAACTTTTCATGTATTGTCTTATAGGCGATTTTTTTTTTATAATCCGGAAATATGGGGGGGGGGAGTGATCAGTGTTCAGTTTCCCCTTTCCCCCCCCCCCCCGAAATGACTGTTGTTTTGCTTTAGTTTTTTTTTTATTGGAGAGGAAATTTTAATATTAAAGCATCACTTGCCCAAGCTTTGTAAAAGGGGTTTTCAGGTTTAAAAAACCTCATCAATAAAAAAAAAAAAAACAACTAAAACAGACTACAGTCACCTTATTCCATGAGCGTAGCCAAAGGGGTATGGGGTTTAAAAGCCCCTCAAGAGGGTCTCCCCTCCCTTTTTTTCGTCAAATTCCATGAGCTTAGCCAAGGGGGTTTAGATGCTGAAATACCAATTTCCTATTTTAAAAAAAAAAAGCTACAATCACTAAATTCCATGAGCGTAGCCAAAAGGGGTTTTGTAGTTACCCCCTCCAATAAAAAACTAAAGTAAAACTATAGTTACCATTTTAGCTTAGTTATTGGGGTTTTCTGCCAGTTGCTAGTACCCATAAATAAGATTTAAAACAAAAAAAACTAAAGCAAACTACAGACTATTTGAGGTTCATCCCTACCCCAAATAAAGCATTTCACACATTGAACATATTCTAAAGTAGAAAAGACGTCAGACAAAGTAAAGGGGACTTAATGTAATGATTATTAATTAATTACGCATAATAATGAGGCTTATCTTCGAGTCAGAAGATTAATGAGGAATGCAATATTTCCGGTGGCTACGCAGCCCCAGCTGCGACTTATATACTTTGCCATATCCACTGAAGGCAGCGAATTTTCTTTTGGTCTCAAATGTGTACCCCGCGGCCTTTGTAAGTGACCTCCACACACACATATATATATATATATATATATATATATATATATATATATATATATATATATATATATATATATATATTGTAATAACTTAAGTGAGGCAACTCAACGAGGACATAGACGTTTATTTACATAGAGACATGACAAACACAAAGGGCATCTGCCTTGAGCACAGCATCTCCATATTGAAACAGTGCAGAAACAGTGCAGCTGAGGTTTGACAGTTCAGGTGGAGGTCGATCAGTGGGAGCCACAGGCGGCAGGGAGCGTGTTTCCCACGAAACCATCCGCATTATTTTCCTCCAGTGCCGCTTTCTCTTTCTCCAGTTGACCAGGCAGTTGTTGCGACGATGACGTGGCCGTTTGACACACAAAGAGATATTGTCGAGCACTGTTTTCTTCAGCACAGCCGTTGATTGGACACGCTGTCTCAGCAGACCTTCCCGACAGACGCCTCTCAAGGGAGCTGCAGGTTCACATGCAGCCACGTTGCAAACAAAGTCCAATTCACCGCAGTCATCCTCAGACAACAGTTTCACGTCCAGAATACAGGTCTCTTCAGTTTCAAGTGGAAAATGTCTTCCTCTTGACGGCTCAGATTTAGAGTAGTCCGATTGACATTCGTCTATGCCAATGTCGATGATGATAGTAGAAGTACATATGCCCTGTTGGTGGTTTTCTTGGCATCTAAATTCTATGTGTGATACGCCGCACGTACAATTCATGGTAAACTTCTGGATGCAGTTGCCGAGCTTCGAATTTCCTTCGTAGGCACCGGAAGATAGGCAGAGGTCTTTAAAGTCCACAGCAACAGGCTCGAACGCAGACCCAACGTTGTCTTGATCTGTCCGGCTCATTGAGGTATTGGTAACAAGTACAACAGGAACAAACGCTTCAGGCACATAACAGACTTCAGTTTCTTCATTTGTCGCCTTCCGTTCGACTCGGTACATCCCGTTGAGATCATCACAGCAATCGCCATCACGTTTCTCGTCTTGAAAGTCACAACCACAAGACTTGCCCACAACACAGACACAGACGGCGCTCAAATCCCCAGCGTCTCCGTCACCACTGTTTGTGCAACCACAGTCTTGACCACGCAACTTCTTGACCAACGAGTCTACAGGCAACTGCTCCTTTACCAACGAGTCTACTCCTTCTTTCAGCTGAGACACCATTTTATCTACCTTGTTCCCCATACTGTTCATTTGGTCACACATTGCATCAATACCTTCATTTATCTTGCCAATAAGCTCATAAATCTCCGGTTCAATTTCAAATAGGTAGGTCTCCGGATCTTCGTCTTCATCAATTAGGGCTTGCCGGAGACGAGCTGTAAGCACCTCCTTGCTACCACCAAGCTTCAGGCGTCTGTAACGAAGTTCCTGCCTTAGCTCTTTAACTAAAAGCTGGTCTAGTTGTTTCAAAGATGCCATTGTGCTAGAATCCTACCTCCTCTCGTTGAGTCGCCTATAATCCCACTTCTGAGACCAATTGTAATAACTCTAGGTTAGGCACTCAACGAATAGGCATGCAACTCAACACAGTGTAACAGGAAATAAAGACAGGTGTTTATTCACTAGGACAAACACATAGCATCCTTCAGCTTCCTCAGAGTCTTTCTACTAATTTACCAGTCCTTTAGACAGCAACCCGAATGTGGACCAACGACAGCCTTCCCCGCTTCGCTCCAGGTCCCTTCTACAACCTTCTGGCAGCACCAAAAGCTGGCTTCTTAGTTTCCAAACATTCAGACTCTTCACAATCCCTGATGCACTGTTCTTCTCTCCATTCTAGTCTCTTCCTGTTTACGTTCACTAGTGCGCTAGTGCGCACCTCAAGCACTGGTGCAAGGCAGGGTTACAACAATATATATATATATATATATATATATAATGAATGTGTTTATGTGTGCGTGTCCTAAGTAAAAAACTCCTCCCCGAACCCCTCCCGAACAATATATAAGCTACGCAATGTTTAGGAGTATACCTTTATTGAAACGTCTGCAAGAAATACAAAACACAACTTGTTCCCTCATCTCAAAATATGATGCATGTCTAAGAAACAAAACGAAAAAGTTTTTATATTAGATCAACTTTGTTTTAACTCTCTAGTTTGATTTCATGGGTACTAGGAGTTATATTCTACTTTTCTTTCACTAGCTAAACGTGTCTGTTGAAAATTGAAATTACCTCCCTTGAAGTTATCTGCAGGTAAAACGTAGAAAAAGCCATGTATTTTTTTCCTTTAAAAATATTTTTGTCAATGAACTTTTTCTTGCACACTCTGCATTGTAAACTCACATTTCTTTTTTCTTGTTTTTTTTTTTTAATTTCAAGGTTGTTTTTGTTTAGTTTAAAACGTGCTATATCTAACTGGATGGGGAGAGTCATGCTCAGTAGCCTATTTCCCTGCAGGCGTCTGTCTAGCTCGCTGTCTGCAGTACAGATGTACCGTGCAGGTGAAATGAGCTGCGTACCTGCCGGTCATGTGTGTAGAACTTTGTTTTGTTGAAATAAAAAATCAATCTCAAATACACAGACATCCAGTGTAGGGTTTGGGGGCGGGGGTCGCGGTGGCCGAGTGGTTAAGCGCTTTTAAATTTCGGTATTTTTAAGGCGCCCCTGAGTCCACCCAACTCTAATGGGTACCTGACTTAAGTTGTGGAAAGTTGTTTTTTTCGTTGTGCTGGCCACCGTTGGCAACAGAAACAAATGACCTTAACATCATCTGCCCTATAGATTGCAAGGTCCTAAACTTGCTATTGTAGAGTTTATCCTGATAGAACTAGAAGGATGTGCTATGAGTTCGATAAATTAAAACAAAATGCACAAGCTACATAATTAGAAAGACAAGCAAAAGGATACATTTAAATTCTTCAAGCATATTAGAGAGTTGTCGAATCATTAAGTAGCCTAGACAGTCTATCAGAGTTCATTCTTTTGTGGACACTTGCACTGTAGTTTCTACCATAAGCTATTCGCAGTAGGCATTCATGTGTTTATTTGTTAATTGTAGTGATCACATATTTTTCTCCTGAAATAAACTTCACCATTTCTCAAATGGTTTTATTATGTATATTAACAATTACAGTGATTCAAAAGAGACTTACAAATAGTTTGTAGAAAGAAGCGAAATAAGGTGAAAGACATTTGGTAGTAAATACAAGTTAGTCTATTTTTGACTGAAATATTTTGTATTGTTAGCTTTATTACATAACTGTAATATGTTACAACAAAATAAAGAAAGATTAGGCTGAGATGTTTGAATGATTGGGATGAGATGTTTGAATGATTGGGCTGAGGTGTCTGAATAAATAAAAAAAATGACTTCAACTATTGATTTGAAAATCCTATTTATTGAATGTGACAAAAATATCAAATGGATGAATGAAATAATAGAAAGACAATAGAAGATGCCAAACACACTTTAGAATAGTTTTCTAGAAGGAATAAAACTCACAAAGTCTCTAGCAAACCAGAGCTCACAGCTCAGCAGCAAAACGCTGGCTAGAAAAAGAAATAGCACACCATTGAAAGAGCTCACAGCTCAGCAGCAAAACGCTGGCTAGAAAAAGAAATAGCACACCATTGAAAGAGCTCACAGCTCAGCAGCAAAACGCTGGCTAGAAAAAGAAATAGCACACCATTGAAAGAGCTCACAGCTCAGCAGCAAAACGCTGGCTAGAAAAAGAAATAGCACACCATTGAAAGAGCTCACAGCTCAGCAGCAAAACGCTGGCTAGAAAAAGAAATAGCACACCATTGAAAGAGCTCACAGCTCAGCAGCAAAACGCTGGCTAGAAAAAGAAATAGCACACCATTGACACAGAGGAAGAAAAAAACAAAAGTATAGAGTAGCATCAAGTAAAACCACACACACAAGAGTGAAAACAAACTGCTAACAAAAACTTTTGAAGTACTCAAAGAAACAAGCAATGCAAAAGCTACTTTAAATAAAACATTTTTAAAAATGTAATTACATCACTCATACTAAATAGATCCTTTATAATGTGTGATAAGAGAGTAAGGAAGAAGTGTGTCAACTTACCAAACGCAAACCATTAAATAAACATTAAATTCAATAACTGACATGTATCCATAGCACATACAAACTACATTTTTATTTCTAAATTAAAATATGATTTTAAAGAATAAAAAAAAAACACAGTCAAGAATAAACTTTTAGAGCTAAAAAAAAAGTTACCATAAAGACAATTAAGATTGATCTAAAAACAATAAGAATCTGTTCTTGTGGATCTCTTAATTGTAAAATGACCCAAAAAAGTTAATTAATTTTTTATTACAATGGCAATGACAAATTAAAATGCAAATCAAACTACAATTTATTGAGTCACTTTAGGTCAGTCACTGATTTACAATACAAAAATATACTGTATGGAGTGAAGCCATCAAATATGTTTTAATAAAAAAAAAAAATATTTTGTAAATTAAAAATCAACTGATCACAGAAATGCAAAATAGTTTTATATTAAACATGGCATGGAATGTTTAATTTGTTAAGCAATATAGCAATATGGTGGTCTTAATCTTTCCCCAATCTTACAATTTGAAAAAAAAAGGGACTTAACTGTAGCTACTGTTTGTTCATGAATAAATTTGTATAATGCACATATTGTGTAACAATCAGATAAATATCATTTGTATGAGTACAGCCTATCAATTCTATTCCACAGAAGTAGATTTTCAGTACTGAGCTCATCATGGTTAGAGTAGATTATAATGCTTATACAATATGGCAGTGGAGTGAGAGATTTTTATGTGCACAGATAACTCTGTAATCTTTGGGGAAAAACATTTTTGAATTGGATGAATTTACAGATTAGGATTGGTTAAGTACATGTTAAATATAGGTATATGGACGGATAAAGTTATTGTTAACCAGCTTAGATATGTCTAATTGAATCATTGAATCAGTGCCTCTAATTGAATCATTTATGTGAGTCAGTTTCTTCCTTGAATGTATATTTCAATCAGTGGCAGTCATTTAACTTTACAGGCTGCAATAACATATAAAAGTTTTCACTGTAAAATATTGTACAATATAAACCTAATCAGACTAATAAATTAATTCAGACACAACAATGTTTTGTTATATAACACAATAAAATGCATACCTAATACAAATGAACCAGAGAGAATAAATAATCTAGCTATCCATGAGGTCAAGCAGATCATTGTCATCATGTTTACTTTTACTGTCATCAATGGTCATCTCTCCAAATATTTTGGTCAGTTCCACACTTTTTGTTTTCTTGGAGGCATCTATATTCACAACTTGTGACCTGATGGCTTGAACGGGCTCAATGGTTGCTGCTTCCCTTTTTATTATAGCAAAAAATGTTAGAACATTCACATTTCTATCAGTATGTAACTACAGATACATTAAAGAAATTGTAATGACAAAAAGTAAAAAAGAGGGGAGTTTGATTAAGGATGCAAGGAAACTTTGTTTAAAAGAAATATAAATAAATAATTATTGAAATAATTTTGATTCTTATCCAAATACTATTACTAATCATATTAGATGTTTAAAAAGAAATGTTGCATATTTTCTTAGCTACTTAAGCAGTTCTTGCACTAGTTTATTTGCATCAAATGTTATAGATTAATGTTGTTAATGGATTTCCGTCAGCTTTAAAAATAACATAGAAGGAGGGGGGGGGGGTGAAATTCCAGGCGCAAGAAGAGATGTGATGGTTCCAGAAAAAGGAGGGAAGATGTAGATCGATAAATGGTA
Source organism: Biomphalaria glabrata (assembly GCF_947242115.1). Lineage (NCBI taxonomy): Eukaryota > Metazoa > Mollusca > Gastropoda > Planorbidae > Biomphalaria > Biomphalaria glabrata. Next base: position 32,522,199 of record NC_074716.1, read on the forward strand.
TATAAGGACTGGGATATTCAGTTTCGAGGAGAAGAGATTAGCAACTATAGTAAATGTATTTAAATTAAATTGTTTTGTACATTTATCAAGTGTGTATATCATCATAATGATTCCAAATTCTAGAATAAATGTTTTGTATTTATTTGGAAAATATACATTTTTTGAGTTTACACTCTAAAGTAGTATCTCCGGCATCACAATATTGTTTGAGTGTTTTGAAATTTTTTTAAAAGAGAAAGCTATACAAATTTGGAACATCAGAAACACATTGCCTAATCAACACAATCTCCTTGTAACATCAATCAAGACACCATTATCATCTGGGGGAAGCGTGGCTAAGTACACTTGACTTGGCTACTAATGAAGGGAGCTTGAGGTTCGACACTCGACTCGAGCAGAGTAGTGTTTACTGAGTGCCTAAAGGCAGCACAGAAAAACCTTCTCCCAAATACCCCTACTCCCACTTGTCCACAAATGAGACTGGACCATAACGCTCTGAGCATGCTATAAGAATGAAAGCAGCTCTATATAAAAGCTATAATTATATTATAAACATATCGTGACAGTTACTCACTCAGAAAAGGAAAGTACAAATCTGTTTTAACAAAATCAAACAAAAACTAAAACTTGAGTAGTAGTCTGAATTGGACAGATTCTCTAAGCCAGAACCATTGAAAATACAGGTATTCTTTATGTTAGGTGTGACATTTATATATGCATGTATATGCAGAGGTTGCTAACAAAATCTTCAAAGAACTAGAAAAAAACACAACTTTTTTAAGACTACTACAACAAACACAAACTTACTCTTCTTCTTGGTCAGTTTTAAACAAATTCAGTCTGAACTCATTTTTTGTGACACGAGCTCCAATAAGCTGTGCCAAGAGATCTAAGTGAGCTTTGGCCAATGGATCTGGATGACTAGTATCCTTTAGTAAGAAAAAAAAATTTCCTTTAATCGTAAAAAAAAAATATATATATATATTAAGTTTTCAATAAGTATTCTAAGTATTATTGATTTTCATACATGAAGACAAATCCACAACTAGTAAGCTTTTTTGGTGTATTCGGTGTACAGATCCAGAGGTATTGATATTGGAAGCATTATAATAAAACAAATAATAATTTTTGTGAACTTTTCAGCATATAATAATAAAGACTTTAATGCAGTCTGTAGTCTTGCAGTGTTTTGAACAGTACAAAAGAACAGATGAATAACAACCAGCTAGAAAACTAAGAGATGGATGGAGATATCTGGATGTATCTGCCTTCCCTCCCAGTACAGTCTTGGCATATACTGATAGGTTGGTATTCAGTAGACACTGGAAGAGCCTGCTACAAAGTTTTGAGTTCCCCGGCTCTGACTCAATAAACTACAAGGTCCATGTGGTAGTATCTGCAGCTTTGATCAGTGAATCCTTAAAAATCATCAACTCTCAAATCAGCGAAGAGCACCACATGGCAATACGAACTGACATAATCACTGACTTGAAACCTGTACAAAGCCCTGAACCTTGGCGTTCACAAGATTGACACTCTCATCATTACCTCACACAATATGGCTCACAGCTATGGCACTCTGGTAACAATACAATGGGTATCTAGTCACATACGTGTGACTGGGAACACTATTGCACCATTGAAGGCTAACACCACCCACTGAGCAGCCTATGAGTTTTCATCATGCTCTACAATAGATGGAAAAGGAACTATGGTTTCACTGCTCATTAAAAGTCATTATAATCTTGGAACATATGGAGCTGCCCAGGAATGAACTATGGGTATATCACAGTACAGAATGGGTATAGTCCCTTTGGTTCTTACTTGGCAAGGTTAAGGTCAAACTTTGACTAAGAAGAAGAAATCGTGCCTCATTTTCTTTTAAACTGTCCCAGATATGCCGAATTTCATTTTAACAGGCCTATGAAATCATATGCTCTTGATCAGTATGGTACAATATGTGCATAGCACAAAAGCACAGAATTTTGCAAGAAAGGATTCAAACTTTTATTGTGTTTATTTCCACTGTAAATAAGTAATAAGATGATGATGATCTGTGCCTTCATATTTTTTAATTTTGTCTTGAGCCAGTCTCCTCTTAACTTGGGGAAAGATCAGTTTCGAAAATAAACAGCAAACAATCCCTAAAATATTTGTAAGAACTTTCTTTTGTTTGCATGAAAAGTATCTCAATGGTCTTTGGCAAAGCCTCTATAATTAAAATAAATGGTATTTAAATCAATATAAGATAAGGTGTAATAATGAAGAAACTGAAGAAACTATTTTACCATGTCGCCAGCATTCATTAAGCTAGATGCTCCAGGTCCACTAGTCTCTACATTTCTTGACACTGAATATCTAAGAACAAACAGTAGTATATTATTACTGAAACATTTTCAAATGACTTTGGGTTTGTTAATACAACTGGGTTTCTGATACAAGTAATTACCAACCAATAATCCTAAAATAATTCCATAATGGTTAGAGGATTTTCTTTAGCCTTTTCCTCAAAACATCTATTAGATTAAAAAAGTAATAATATTAACCAAACTTTTTGATTTGTTTATGATGTGTGGTCCATAGCAACAAATTATATTAAAATAATTACCTTTCATTTTCTTCTGAGAACTGTATTTTATAAAACTAGCTAGTTAAAAAAAAAAACAAATACATTTTTTTTTATTTTAATAAAATGTTAACATTTTTTTTTAACTGAAATGTGTTCTCTTAATTTGGAGCATTTTTAAAATACAATTTTATGAAAACTTTGAAAATTGGAGATCAAAATATCACTGCAAAGAAACAATATATTCCAATGAAGTCCACTAAATAAGAACTTTTGTCTTCATTCAATTATTTATTTATTTATTCAAACCTTATTTTTCTTTCCAACCTTTGAAATTATTTTGTATGAAAACCATCCCAGTACTTTGATAATAAAGTAATTTAAAAAAAATAGATAAAAATGCTATATTTAGGATTTCTAAAAACATGAGTAATATCTTAACAAAAGTTTCAAAATACAACCACCAATCTCTTAGTGCTCAACAGTGTGCATTTTGCAGTTCACACAAAACATCTAAAAATATGGTAACTCAGTATCCCAATGATAGAGCTAATACAACTAGGTAGTTGGGGAAGTTTAAAAATATATCAGCTACAATTGGAGCTACATAACAAATACTCAGAATTTGTCCAAAATTTTACTGTGACATAATATTATGAGAAACAAACATCCTAGCATCTTCCTGTGCTTACATATTTGTACCAAGCTTAGTTGCTCTGTCCCCTTTCATCTCATAGGATCCTTCCTTTGATGCCTGAGTGTAATTGGCAACACAAGAGAACCCTATGTTTCGATACTTTCCTGATTCATCGAAGGATCTGTTTAGAGAAAGCATTGATTATAACAGAATGAATGAATTATTTCAGTTAAGTTAACAATTTTTAATAGATTAAATCTATCTAGTAAGAAAACATAAGATTTATTTATATTGAAACTCAAACCATACATGATTAACAGATTATTTTTCAATAATGAATGACCTGAGTTGACTTTCTTTTAAAGAAAGAGTCATAGGAAGATTGTCTTTGTTCTTGGTTTTAAAGACAGAATCATAAGAAGATTATCTTTGCTTCAAACAATAATTCATTTGAGAACTGTCTTTGGATTATGTTGTCATGATTATGATGATGGCCCACAAAACTATAAAAGTTATCAAAATCAAATTTTAAGATAGAAGTATGTCCTTCAAACTATTTCAATTCAAACTATCTTTAATTTATAACAAAAATATGAAGTCATTAGGATAAATGTTGTGAGTATCATGATTTTCTATGTAGTAACCATTTGAGGCATGAGTTCATGCTATGTATTTCCTTAGCATGTTTTGTTTTTATGGTATGTCATTCAGCCTTGTGTCCAACCTTGTGTGGCTGCCTGTCAAAATGACTACTATCTGTGTCTACTTTGAATGGGTCAATCCTTATTTTGTAGGTCTTCAGTTCTAAGAGATGACTATCCTGTTTAAAGGACACAGTCTTAGGACTATAGTGCACCCAGTTTTAGGATTCATGGTGTCTTCAGTTTTATGAAACACTGGTTAGTGTATCCCATTGATGGGTTGGATCCACCTGCTGGTCCAGTGTTATGGTTGTCATGTTTCAAGATGCAATATTGAGGATGTCCAGGAAATATATATATATATATATATATATTTATTTATGCCTATATATCATGCTCTCATGTTATTCATGATAACATGTTATTTAGCTTACAATACTTTGCTGACACTATGAAGATTTTAAACATAGAAAAAGAAACTCATGGGTCAGGATTTTAACATTTTACCATCACAAAGGAGATGTGAGACACTGATCAGAAAAGAAACAGAAATAAAAACGTATTTGGTCCCTCAGTAATTAAATCAAGGAATAAAATCCAACTTTCTTATATAAACTTTAAATGTAATGTTTAAGTGAAACTGTGTCAACAATCAGCTGTAGTCGGATTTCAATGTTTGTACACACACCCAACCTGATGATACACATTTTTCACAATCAAAAAAATTGATGTAAAGACAAAAGGCTTATTAACTACATCCGCACAAAAGCACCCTTTAAAGGGATTTAAGTCAACAAAACATTTCACAGTTAAAATATATCTTTTTAAAAGAATGGATGTGATCTGAAACTTCTAAAGGAATATAATAGAGTACTAGCAAGCTGACTTCATCAGTAGGGTCAAACCATAGAATTACATGTCCAACATGGAAAAGCTGCCAAAACCACATAATTGACCTTTTAACTTCTAGCAAGAGTTTAGCTTTTTAAATTATAGTGTAGGTTACCATAGCAAATGGTGTATATATTTTTATATTTCGTTTGAAGAAAAAAAAATTGTGTATGTCATACAAAGTATAAATTTTGTATAGGTTATTTTTTCTTTTCTTTTTTTCACAAAAAAAAAAAGAAAATATGATTATAGTAATTGTGAATATGTAAGATTAATTACCTATTTTGTCTTGAAATGCACATTTTATACAGAAGAAAATCTGAAAACAAATATATCATAGACAATTGAATACCTACTTGATATTATTAGGTATATCTGTTCCATAAGGTAGCACTCCACCAGGTTTGAGAACAAAGCGTCCATGATTGTTCTGTACCTTGTCTTTAAGAAATATGGACACCTAAAGGTGAATGATTGGAACTATTAGAAATTAACATTCTCTTAATAATTTAATTCTCTTAATATATATATATATATATATATATATATATATAGTAAATGTAGAATTATTAGCCAAACTTCACAAAAAAAGAAGGCTATATATAGTTTCAATTAAAAAAAAAGAAAGTTAATATTTTGAAATTAATATCTTACTCTAGTGTGTACATCCTGAAAAAAATTTAGAAGTGTTTGTCTTATCAGCTGAAACTCTCCATGTGAAAGAGATGCATAAGTCTATAGAGATTTTTAAAAATGTAAAAAAAATATTTAATCATTGCATGCACAGAGTACCTATTATATATCTATATAGATCTATATGCTACAGTTAAAAATTATTCACAAAACTTTCAAATTTTGATTTTAAAAAATTGATTGATTGAAGCTCTTTTGATAAGTTAAAATTCAAAATCTAAAACCTCTAAGAAAATCTTGAAGGCATACTCCACTTGTGCTTTCACTGAGCTGTCCTCCACATGACTGCGAATAGTATCCATATGGTTCAATGTTATGAGTAGAATGTCTTTTGGCCTCAAGGCTAGTGATATCTGATACTTCACTGCCATTGTCATTAGGTCATAAAGCTGGGGAAAATATTTGGGATTATAGCAAAGACAATTGTATAATTATATTTCATATAATTTTAAATTGCAAACTTTCTCATGAATTATATAAAAATTCTGTTTATATATTTATATAAATATAGCATTTCATTTTTTTAATTCTACCTAAAAACTATTACAAAATCATTAATATTCATGAATCTAATAATAAATTCTTAGAATCATTATTAATAATCAAGACACTTTATCATGTATCAAATATTAACTTAAAGCCTTTGCTAATTTAACATGATCAGTAATAAATTTAAAAAAATAAGTTTGTCTGTCAGACTGAGGATATCATGTTTTAGTAAAAAAAAGTAAAAGCATTTTATTACAGTAACAGACTAATAAGATGTAGCTCTACTTTAAACATCTTGTAAGTATACCATAAATGGATAAGGAAAATTAATATAGCTTATCTTCATTAGTTCTTTAAAGTACTTGGATAATTAAAAAGTTTATGAAAATGCTCAAAGTATTTAGGTGTGTAAATTATAAGACAATAGATAAGAAAAATTTTTCAGTCAAGAAATTAATTTAAATCAACAGTAAAATACAATATAAATTTACATATGACCTCTTACTTTATCCATACTAGCTGCATTCAATCTCATAATGGATGCATGAGCTATTCTATCAAACACTGTTCTCATAGCCTTCTTGGAGTATAAATTCTGAGGCTTGAAAATCTCATCCATAAACTTTTTGTTAAACATGGTAGAAACAATGTCTGTCAGTACTAAAGATAACAAAAAAGAAAAACACATTATTAAATCAAAGTAAAAATAATATATTTGGGCTTTCTGGGGCTCTATAAAATGTTTCTGTCATATTTGACACAATAAAAGGGCTTAAATACAACCAGATTTATAAAATGTAAAAAATACAAAATATGTTTGTTGTGCTACACACACAAAATTAAAACAAAAATGTTAATAGTTTAATATTAATAAAGTGGAATATCACCAGCAGACAATGGTTAAGCCTGTGCTGTTGTGGCAAAATATGTAAGTCACAGCTGAAGCTGCATAGCCACGGGAGATATAAATCTTTGGACTCGAAGACTATCTTATCTTCTTATATGATACAGACGTTACTTCAAAAAAGAGGATTTAAATTTTCTGCCAAGTTATTGGTTTTCCTGGCTGGGTCAGGGAACCCATTCCATGTTTAATAGCACTAGGGAAGAAGGAGCATTTGTATTAATTTGTCCTAGCATATGGAACGAGGAATGACATCTTTATCTTTGTGTCTTTCTGAGTATTTTATTAAATTTTGTATTTGAAGATTATGGTTCAGTGTTTTATGTATAATTGCTACTTTATTTTTGAGTCTTAATCTATCCTGAAGGCTTTCTAAATTTAGTGATTTTACTAAAGGTGTTACCCTAGAATCAAATGTGAATATTCTTTTGTTATGAATCTCACTGCTCTATTTTGTGTCTGTTCCAGTTTCTTAATGTTTCCTTGAGTTGAGGGGTCCCAAATAGAGCATGCATATTCTATTATTAGCCTCATTAAAGTGGAATGATGTGTGTTTAGGAAAAAATTGTCCATAATTCATAATTATTATTGCTATACTCCTATAGATCTATTATTACCAATGCTAATGGAGGGCTTACAGAGATAGTTGGATTTAGAGATACTGTAACTATAAGTATATTATATATAAGGTTTGAAGATAAAATTATATCTTTAGAAGGCCATATATAATGATTGAAATCAATATTAAATATTAATTGGACTTAAATCTATAGATCTATATGATACTAGATCTATTTCATATAGTCAATATAGAATAATAATCTATTAGTATTATCTAGCTCTAGTCGAGTCTAGTAGAATCTATTTTTTTTTTATATTGCCAGCTAGATAAGATTCTAGGATTAAGGCAGAAACATAAATCTAAATTTAGACTAATAATATAATAATTTAAATTATATTGTTTAAAATCGACTAACCTTTTTTCGCTTTTTCATTAGGTATGCTCTGTGCGCTTAATCGTTGATCTAAAATGTAAATCATTTCTCCACCAAGATTCATAAACAGTAATGGTAATGCTTTAAAAGACATTTTCAAAATTTCCTTTGCGATATGCCAATGTTAAGAACTGAAATTACATAAATAGATTCAAATTTAGAAGATCTAGATTCTAAATAAAATACACAAACACTAACTATGATTAAACGAAAATCGCTTTACAAGTAACAATGAGATTCCTTGACACTAATGACGCTTTTGATTTCCGGTGATAGGGAGCTCTTCCAATATAGAAATCCGATTTTTATTATTAATATCACTGAACTATATTTAACTACAAAAAATGAATCTATAACATAACATATCTATATTATAAAGTAGAATGTGAGGGGTATGTATGTATGTATGTTACTTATAGACATCAAAGCCGCTTGACCAATCTTGATAAAACTAGGCAGGAATGTTCCTTGGGTACCAACTTAGACCTTAGTGAATGTATTGTAGCCCTAAAACAAATGTAAGACCCTCAAAAAAAATAAAGTTGTCCGACTCTATTACAGCTATAGTATTTTATGGATCTAGGCCATGTCTACAATGTTGACATAAGAAAAGATAGAAAGGATTTAGACCTAGATCTAATTTTAAGAAATACACTTTGCGCAGATAGTTTTTTACTTTGACACATGAAAATACAAAAGAAGATCCATTGATTTCATTATATAATAAAATTAATCTTCAATTTTGTGTTTCAAAAGCATTTTTTACATTAATTAGTTCCTTATATCTGTGATTACAGATTTCCTGACGAACATTCTTTCATTAGACAATACCGTAATGAATCGCGTACTAAATATTAATTCGTTTAATTGTTTACTTTATAATCCCATCCCTAGATCTAAAACTCTAATTCAACTCTAAGATGATAAAACTTCTCTTCGAACAGATAGTTTTATACTTTAACACATAAACATATTAATTAAAGTCCATTCATTTCATATTTTGATCAAATAAACATTCAAATTTGGTTTTCTAAAGCTACATTCGTTTACGAAAGCTGCGAAGCCGAGTTGATATAGGCCTAGATCTATATTCATTCATGAATCGCGTACTAAACATTATTTCGTTTAATTGTTCACTTTATAATCCCATTCATTTAACAAAGCTATCGCTCTTTTCGTTTTTAATAGATAAGAATGTATCGACTTCCTTCGGGTAAACCCATTTTCTCAAAACTAATTTTATTTTCGTAGCGAAACAGAAATAACGTGAAAGGATCATTAGCTACGTTTAACATACATCTAAATCCAATCCACTAGATTATCCAAAAGCATTTTTTACATAAATTAGTTCCTGATATCTACAGATTTCCTGGCGAACATTCTTTCATTAGACATTACCAAATGGTTACACATTAACACATCTCTCTTCTGTCACGTCTGAGTCTATTCCTAGGCCTAGGTCTAAAACTCTTACTGAACTCTAAGATGATAAAACTTCTTTTCGCAAAGATAGTTTTATGCTTTAACACATAAACATACTAATTATTGTCCATTCATTTCATATTTTAATCAAATTAACATTCAAATTTGTTTTTCTAAAGCATTTTAATACATTCGTTCGCTGTTCGCTAAAGCTGCGTAGCCGTGTTGAGATAGGCCTATATAAATTCATTCATGAAAAAAGGTCACGCATGCGCAGCACAGAACTCTAGATTAGTGTAGATTTAGATCTACGTCTACCTCAAGATCTACTTTATACTTTATACACATGAACGTCTACCTCAAGATCTACTTTATACTTTATACACATGAACATACAAAATTTAGTATATTCATCTCAAATTTTAATCAAATATATGTAGGCCTTCAAGCAAATGTTTTAATTTGAAAAAAAAATGGATTTAATTAAGCCTATTAGCTATTTTGATTTGATAGCTTCATTCACACTATTTTTACATTGACACATTCGCTTTACTTATTACATTATTATTTCGTGTAATTGTTTACAAAACACTCTCAGTGACTATATCGAAAGTAATGCGCAAATAAAGACCCGCGGGTCGCGGGTAACATATGTCTAGTAACATAAATAAATCCAAAAGTTACTATCTGGGGTTATAAAAATTTATTAATACATGTATGCTTTTTATATGAAGGTAAGAGTCCATTATAACAGGAAGCCACCCGAAATATTTGAGCCCAGACAACAGGTTACATGTGGGCCCCTATGTGACAATGTCTATCCCTTCTTCAAATAAAATATGTATAACAATAATAATAATAAGGCTAGTCTTCGAGTCCGAAGATTAGTGAGGAATGCAGTATTTCCCATGGCTGCGCAGCCCCACCTGTGACCTACATCCAGGGCAAGCATAACCATTGTCCGCAGGTGGTCGATTTAGATTTTCTTTTCGCCGTCTGCGTTGTCCTCGGCAGCAGATTTTCTTTTGGTCTCAAATGTTTATCCCGCGGCCTTCGTGAGTGAACTCCAGCTGTCTCGTTGTGAGGCAGCATGCAACCAGGTGCTCTGTTCTATGTCAGCCAAGGAAAGTTGACGCCTAAGCTGGTCTTTGAAGCTTATATTTAGTGTAATTGTATCAATTAGTTTGGATCAGTCATGTAATTAAATTTGTAATCTAGATCTAAACTCTAAACTAACAATTATAAATCTGTGCAATTAGAAATGTTTTACCAATTGTTTCAAATTCTGTTTAGTGAAATTTCATGCTTTTAGCTTTCTCAATGCGCTATGATCCTATCACTTTTCTGGACCAGCTGGAAATGGGGGTGGGAAAGAAGAATTATCTGGGTGAATGTCTACGTGATCACTTTTTTAAATGTATAAAAAAAAAATGTCCACTAAGAGCTCAAGCCTCCTCAAGGGGCCTGATTCAATTTATACCACCACATCTGTCAAGTATGATTTCTTTGCCTTGTTCAGTACTAAATAAACTAACTTTTTACCAAAATTAAATTAACTACTTATGGTTATTTTTTAAAATTGATACTTGTTTTGTCAGGTACAAGAAATAATTGTGTGAAATTTTAACTTGATCCAAGATTAGCCTAGGTGTGGAAGAAATAACGTGTACAAACTTTTTACCACATAGACATACAGACGGAGTGAGTTAATATACTGTTATAAACTTGGTGGTGGCACAGAGAGGGGTAGTGGTGTGTGTGTAGTCAGCCGACGCAAATCGCCCCAGGCCAGCGCTAGACGAGCGGTCAACCGTGACGAGTTACGACGGTCAGCCGAGACGGGTATCCACATGAAGGTTCGAGTAGGATCGTCGTCGTGAACAGAGCTCAGGAGTGTCACGAGAGTTGTAGTCATCTGACCACCTAGAAACGTCGAGCGGCGTTCTGTCCGGTTCGAGAAGGCCAGTAGGGACCCTATATAAGAGCGGAGGTGTCGCAGTCAAGAGGGGTTCAGAAAGCGGGTTTACGACAGGAGTTCAGAACACGGTCGACTACAGCACAGTTCAACGGTGTGGTCCTGTACGGAGCATTACGACGGTTCAGTGCGGAGTACTATCAAGTACAGTTGAGACGAACGGCGTCTTGATCTTGGTCTGTGATCGAGTCCGACACAACGAGCCCAAGTGTGTGAAGTCAGTCCCGAACTGTTGAACCCAGTGCAAGCCCGGAACGAGACGGAGAGACCAGTGCAAGACTTGATACGGCGAAACGGTGTTATCGGAGAGATATTTGTTATCGCAGAGCTATTTGTACTGTTCTACGTGCTGCCAATTGTACAGTATTGGCTGTTATTTATGGACATTAAACCTTTACGTTATTTTGGAGCCCTGACTTGTCAAGTTCTTTAAGTTGGTGGTGTATGGTGCAGTTTGCAGAGAGCCTGGATAGTGAGATTCGTAACAATACGCTTTTTTTTTTTTAAACTTGCCCCCCACCCCTTCTATTTGGTCCCCAGACTAGAGTTCTGTTTCCTAAAAACATCAAGGAAAAAGTGGCTATATAGGCCTACAATTAAAACAAGCATCTTGGTAGAACTAATTGGACACACAAAATGATACATTTAGGAGTAAATTTAAAATCATTGAGTAAATAAAAAGAATAACAATATTAATGAACATTTTATGATTTAAATTTAAAAAAAGCATAGCATAAAGACTAATTCTAATAAGTCTACAAAATTAGGTTATTATCTAGCGCTGCATTTGTTCATTATCATATATTCATAACCACACCACATGGTTTGTATTAATGTAAACCTAGTCCTAATCTGGATATTTAGATCTACATTTTCTTATTCTTAGCTAATTCATTCAAGTAAAGCCTTTTTTGTTTTTGAACTTCTGATTCTAAGAAATGTTTTAACAAGTTTAATCTTGACCTAAATATAAAACTAATGGTTTTGCTTTGACTGATGAAAATTGCACAAAAGTAGATGTAAATTCCATAAAACTATCCTATCTTGGCTATCAAATTTTTAAAAATATTTTGGTCTATATAGATATATGATTGTCAATTTATAACAACTATGCGAAATTATTTAATTGAAAATACCTTGACAAATATTAAGAATATTTTAACAATTTTAAGATTAAGCAGAAAACAGCGCCAATCTAAGGCATGCTCAAAGATATCTCCAAATATTAGAGAGGAACTATCATTAGTGTAATTAAACATTCAGGAAAAGAAATAGATCCAAATAGAAATAGAAATGAGAAAAGAAATTTTTAGGAATTATAGTTTAGGAAGTCCTATTTATGAAATATTTTTTTTAAATCAATAATTTGTTTTAATAATTTAAAAAGTCTTGTTTTCCTCACTAGCCTTACTTAATAACAATAATAATTAATATTTGGTCTGATCTTAATTTATATATTACAGACATAGCTTCAAAAAATATTTTTTTCTAATAAAGCAATTTTCTACTTGATAAACTCAAATATTAAAAGATACTAACTTTTATAGGTCTTAAGATTGCAGAATTTATTGTGCTGATGTTACCTCAATATTTTGTTTTATTAGTAGCCACAGTAATAACATCAAGATTTTTTAAAAGAAAAATATGGAATAAGCTAAAGTTAAATTAAATAAATTTAAATTAATGTGAATGAGGGGAACCAAAATTCATCAGCATTTTTTCATATTTAAATAGAGAAAACATTGTTTTAGAATTTGGATAATAAGATTAAAGATAAAATGAAAACAAACCAGGGGAAAAAAAGAAATAAATAAACATTGTTGTGTAATATTAAAAATTGTTTATTGATTTGAATTTCCTACAACACTAACTGAACATTGATAGAACAGCATCAATAAAATAGTTTGACTGCATGTTCATATTGTAATAACAAAGACAATAAGAAAACATGGAATTCTTTTCATCCACAGCTATGAAAGTGTATGTTCAAATATATATATATATGCATAAATATGTTTATACAAAATGATTTGGATAAACACACATTTTAATTAAAGAGAAATAACTTATCCCAATGCTAAAAAAAAATGTGAAAAGAAAGAAAAAAATATAACTGCCCAGTAAACATAGAAAAATCCCTTAAAGACAGATTAGAAAACATTAGAATTTGAATCCATTCTACATATTTTGTAAGATGCAGTGAGAAGAGGTAAGATTTATAGTAACATTTTGATAGTTTTATAGTAACATTTTTTAAAGCAAATGTAAAAAAAAAATATGGCTTGGTTAACAGTGCCAATTCTTAAGTGGTGCCAATCACACTGAAACAAAAACATTCCTTTTTTTTTTCCTTTCGTTAGAGACAGTGAACAAAAACTGTACAATTTAGAAATGCATTATTAACATTAAGCATGTCAAATTGTTTGTACAAATGAGTTAAGAAAATAATAAATAAGACAATTATAAATACTTAACATATTGGGTTTATATTACATCATTATTCAGTGACATGTATCCATTACATCAGTGTCGACAGAGATTACTGAGGCTAATGACTAGAGATTAATACCTATATTTTTAAAAACATGCTGTTGTAATAGAGTTTGGTGGAAAACAATGTAAATGAACATTAGGCAACAGTGGATGTAATAAAGTCACAAGGTTAGAAAGCTGTCTAGGCCTGTCAATCTTCCCATATAGTATGCAATTACCAGCCGCATGAGGAGGCACAAAACCCTAGTGCAAAGCCCTCATCCACCTGCATGACTATATATATTCACTACACTGCATAAGTTAACTCCATTTTGTTTCAAAGGCTGTGCTTCAAAATTAATTACAAAGGATGATACATAAATATAAATAGATGACTAGATGAAAGTAGTGATCCGGACATTTATTAAGTAAGTGATGAAAGATTTCCTAGATCCCTCAAGTACTAAAGTGTAGGATAATTAATAATAAATGAGTACCAGAACATCACACTTGCTTTCCCCAAGACTATAAGTACTTATAAGAGCTGTGGTTTCCAACCTGTTGAGACTTTGTTTAGTTTATTAGACAGATTGTATGAAATGTGACAAAGCCACTATAAGATTCTACTCAGCAGCAACAAAGAATGATATGAATTACTGGTCATCTACAAACCACAGGTTGATTAATGTTGCACAACATTCAGAGGAACAAAGAACTTGTTCAAGCCCTACGGAAAAAAACAACAGCTGCACCAGCCCATGTAACAAATAGTACAAATCATATTGTGAGATTCCTTGACACCACACAGACTAAAAGATTTCATCTAAGCTCTTCCTAAGAATTCAAAACTTTGGAAAGGAGTGGGGACTGACAGCAAATGAAACAAGTTATACTAATGAGTGAACATGACAATCAGTTGTTAACAAAGACCTATTCACACTTTTAAATGCTGCATCAAAGTATATAGAACAAAAATAATAAGAAATCACAAAAGAAAAAGAAGGTAAAACTAATTTGTATGAAAAGTGAACATTTACTGAGATTTACTTTTAAACAAATAAATGTTATCATTAATTTAATATTATTACAAAATACAAATAGATATTGTACTATAGAAGAGATATTCCTAATGCATGCTTGACCACATCTTGATGTTTTGCTATCCAGAGACAATACAGTGAAACAAACAATTAAAGCATTCCAAGTGTTGTACTTATTCTACTACATTTAATTAGTCAATGACAGAGAAGACTGAACATTTAGAGATTGGACATCATGCATAAATAAATCAAAATAAAGAAGAAAAGGAAACAAAACATAATGCCTTATAGCTTTTTAAGGGTTTAAATTCATATGAGATCAATTGGTCACAAGAAAAACAAATACAAGCCAAAATGGTATCCCAAGTACATAATTTTCCTTCTGTACAAACTGTTTCATGTATGACTATGGAATACTCTATGTTGGCTTTCTTGTTTCTGTCTTATTAATTCCATTGAAATAGAATTGGTTTTAAAGTTGTGGATAGTTCTAGGCAATGGCTATGTGTCAGCAATATGTAATTTGTAGATTGCTAAAAATAGGATTAATGAGTAAGATTGGGCAATAAAAAAGGAACAAGACAAAAATTGTGTTCATAAGAAAATTCAGAAATTATTACTTCCCTTTAAAAAAAAAAATGGGAACGCAAGTCATGGTTTACAGAGCATTCTTGATGCTGTTATGCTACAGAATCTTATCTAGACTAATGTGATTTGCTCATGATAAAAGATTCTGTACATGTTTTAGTTTATCACTGCATGCATCATTAGAGGTGTTGTGGTAAGACTAAATGTGCTTCACTAACACTTAATACATATCAGAGTTCACTGTGACGATCAAGGAACATAAAAACAATCAAATCCTAGAGAAACATTGACACATATACATTTTGAATGTTTTGGAAAATTATCTTGAATAAAAATGTGTGTCATTTTAATTCATACAAAAAAAGTCAAATTACCAGTTTTTAGAAATAAAATTTAAGCAATTGATGACCTATATGATTAGTTATGTCGTGAAGTAAAAGTACTCCTTTCAGACCATAGAAACAGATTTGTCATGTACAATGACTAATAAAAACTAGGCCTTTTTTACAAAGTATATTTGCAAATATAAAGTTATCAATCTCAATAAAAAAAATTAAAGTTTTAAATACATTACTTTAAAGATAAACTAATTATTCTGTCTATTCTCAATTTTTAGACAAAGGAATTTTATATCTATCAAAGAAAACAAAAATAAATAACTAAACAAAATATTGACTGAATAATTTAAAATTGTATTTCCTTTCAATTTTATGCAGCTGAGTTTGTGGTTTATGTCACATCAGCATTATGTAGAACCTGCCCTGCTTATTTTGTAAATATACTCTTTATTCTATTATAAAATAAATAATTTAAAAACATGTTTCTATTAAATCATTTCAAAAATAAAATACTAGAAACATCTACTTAAATAAATGAATCTCTATTGTACAAAGAAATACAAGTTCCAATACATTAAGATTTTGCTGTTTGTGATATACAGAAAACTGGAATATGCACTTTGTAGTTGAAACATATAGCAGACTTAACTTGCTTTATTTTATGTAACAGTAATATATATCAGACATAACTTGATTTACTTTCCACCTATATTGAAAGTGAGTAGTAAATTATTCTACCTTTTACATGGAGGAAAAAGCGATTAAGTGAAATAGTTCAAGCACTTTAATTAAAGCAACAATTATAATATTTTAGTTTTTTAATTTTTTTTTTAACCGACTGAAATGCTCTGATATTTAATTATTATTTTTTACAAGTTTAACAAATACAAACCAGTTACCTCAGGAATATCAATAATTGTTTTATGTTTTGTTTACTCTCTTACAAAACACAAACAAACATTTTTTTTTAAAATTTCCGATGCCACATGGAGCATGTTATAATGTGAGGAATGTTGTGCATTTGTGGCTGGAACAAAAAAAAAGTCCACACACAGTGGATACAGCTTAATTCAGCCAGTACATACATGGACATTTAAATATCTATATTCTTTTTTTTTTTTTTTTTTAATGTTTAGCATTTCAACAAATTCAGATCCAAAAGGTTTTGAAGTGAACAGTGTAATTAAAGTTAACATGATAAAATATTTATTTTACTGGTGGCATAGTGTTAGTTTACTGTACAACAGATACTGTAAGAAAGTATCATAGGACCAATGTAAACATGCTCTATATCCTCAGTCAAGGTCCCCACATGGTCAGTAACACAAAAATTGTGATCCAATGTGAGAGAGAAGAGAGTGCTTTATAACTAGTCACAAAAGATTAAATGTAGTTTAAACTTTGAAGACACTTTTGACAGCATCTTGTTTCTTCTAAGAGCAATTGAAAAATCTATAATTGATATGTTAATAAGATGATCCATATACTGGCACAATGTATTTCACCGTATGCAGACCCTACTACCACTACAGCCCAACATAACCAACACTATGAGAGACAGTGCTGAACAACTGAAGAGAACAGCACACTATTTTTTCTTGGTACAATCTGCAAAACAGCTTACAGCTCTACAGCAAAAAGTTAAGCTAGAAGAAGAAGGCAAAATGTATTTAAAAGCTTCAAACTTTAGGTGTGCATTTTTTCAGTACATTCTAAATTTTTATTTATTAAACCTGCTGATTTTTTTTGTTAAGAATTACTAATAAAAGTGTTTTTATGTAGATTTTTAATGAGGAACTATAACCACATTAAATACTGCATTGAATACTGAATCACTTCAAAACATGTAGAATTCATTATGGAATTTTCTGTTTCATTCTAAGGGCCATTAACAGCATACACAAAGAAACAAAGACTTTTTGAGATAAAAATACAGAAAGAAAAAGAAAAGTTAAAAAAAAAAAAAGAAAATTAATCTCAATTCAACAAAACAAAAAATGTTTTAAAAAATCTTAGTTGCATGAAGCTCTATAAAAATCAAACACTAGGACAAATTATGCAAAAACAGCATTTTATGTTCTAACATAATTTTCAATAATTTCTTTTTAATTGAATATAATTCAACATAAGAA
This sequence comes from Biomphalaria glabrata, assembly GCF_947242115.1. Lineage (NCBI taxonomy): Eukaryota > Metazoa > Mollusca > Gastropoda > Planorbidae > Biomphalaria > Biomphalaria glabrata. Next base: position 32,539,982 of record NC_074716.1, read on the forward strand.
AAAAAGAACAATCTATAAAATTTGATATTATATTTTGTATTGTTAAAAAATTATGGACACCTTTGTTTTGTAAAAAATTAAAATAAAATAAAAAAAAATATTTAAAAATCATTAATGTGTTAGACGTTTATCACAAAGGGTCATTAAAAGCTAAAATACCAGTAAAAAATGTCATTTTATAAAGTTATTGTCTGTAAAAAAAAACATTGTTTCCATATGGCACAGTGTAAATGTGTTACCAAACAATGTATAAGAGTAAGATAATCAGTGACAGCAATTTTTGTAAAAACAAAACTTTAATGCACAAACTTTAAAAAACATTTTTTTAGATTTCATTTATAATTAAGCCACGTAAAAGTAGAGATTCTTTGAATAAAAAAAAATATAGATATATATCAAAAAAATAATTGCAACATGTACATTTTAGATATGAAAAGTTAAGATTACTGGATAACCTTTCAAAAAGTCATTTATAAAATGGAAATAATTTCAGTAAAGAAAGTTAAAAATGAATTTTAAAAATATATACTTCAAAAATAAATTAGTGTACATATAATAAAACCACTATCTGTAAGTGGAATATATTTAGTCTGCAGGAGAGTTTCAATATTGGGTTGAATTATCAATGTAAACCAAAAAAAATATTTGCAAGAAAACCAGTTTCTTTATTTTTTGGTCATGGGCTTATTTTACATAATGTATCTGACCAAGGGTCCCTAAATAAAATCACAAAAAAAAAAAGCTTCTAAATAAGATCTAAAATATTGTTTAAAATCCACAAGAAACTAAGTCTTCTAACTCCCAGAAATGGTTGCATAAATCAAATGAGCTCATTACAACCTCATGGAGAAAATGATGTTTTTTTTTCAATTAATGTGTAAACTAATGGCCATCAATAGATTATGCAATGATAAGGGTTCAGAGGAAGACGCAAAGTGACAGAGATTTTGAAGAAATGCTTCTAAGTTCTAATGGAATGACAACAACTAACATGTTCTGCACTTAGATATAACAAACTCTTCTACGCAGCGCTACACTATATACACAAATCTAGCACCATCAGCTATCAGCTAGACACCAAGATATTATAACAAATTTTACAACAGGATTGCTTTTTTTTTTGACAGCCATTCAGTGGAGCAACAAGTCAAATTGTTTCAACTGAGTGAAATTGTATTGGTATTCATAAAATAAATTTTAAAAACTTTACTATTGCAAGAGCACTAAGACATTTCTATAGTGTTCCAGTGGTTTTAAATTTCACACATTAACAAGACTCATAATTGTTATTTAATTAATGAAATTAAAAAAAAAAAAAGGCATGTACATGCTCAATCTCTTAAGTTTCTATTCAGTAAAACAAAAATTTATACTTCAAAATGACTGTTGGGTATATTCACATTTATAGATATCAGAAATAAAAAGATGGAACTCTTTTTAAAACTTAAAAAAACTATCAGGATAAAACATTCAGACAATACAATTGTTTACATAATGTCAATGTTGGGAATAAAAGTAGATGTATGAGAACAATCATAGATTCTGACAAGGAAATTCATGAATTGACTCTTGACTAATAATTATTTACTCAGCTCAAAGTTTTTTCTAATTAGCTTTGAACATTTTATCCAATCACAGTTATGCACAGCCAAATAAGAATGTTCCCACCTAAAAATAAAATGGCATAATCTTATAATTTAACTCCTGTACCCCCAGGATCAAATCATACATTTCTAATTAACTAGTGACAATCCTGCAACTTTAATCTGAGCTTAATGTCAATTCAAATGTTTAATCCTTGCAGGGCTGAGTACAAAACATTTAATTTTATGTAGATAAATATGCCCCAGAATTACATTAATTCCATATCTCTGTAGGCACACTAAATTAGATGGAGAATCCTGTATTCTAATCACATCCAACAAAAAAAAAAATATCTCTCTGCTGTTGCTTCAAATGAAGAAAACAAAAAATCAAAAAGTATTTACTATACATAGACTTTAACTGGTGCCATCAGGCCTTTTTGTCTGTGTGATTTTTTGCCTCATTTTTCCAGGCTCGTAACCTTCAGGATCTTCACAAAGATGCACAACAATAGCCGGAGCTTCAACGGTTGATGCATGCACTTCATGAACATCACCTAGGCAAATGTAAAAAACAACATCTTGAAGAAACTAAAATTTAAAATGAAATGATTTTGATAGCACTTAGTCAGTGACTTAAACTGATAGCACTTAATCAGTGACTTAAACTGAAGTAAATGTTTTATGTTATACTTGTTTCAGATGTTCCTTCAGAATTGTAGATTATTACTTCCTAGCCCAAACCTCACACAGGATGGCTGTGGGCAGGTTTCAAACCTGGAACCATCAAGCTGACAGTTCAGAGCGCATAACACATGACCAGGCCAGCCATCCACATCTGAATAACTGATTAAATACTAAAAAGTAAAGTTTCCTATGAGACTGAATTTCAAGAAAGCTTATTTAGATTTGTAATATGTGGCCAGCACAAGGACTTTCCAGCTTTAAGCTTCCTCAAAGACAGACATTACTTCAAAAAGAAGATGATTGTCCTACACGTTTCCCTAGGTCAATCTAGTCATGCAAAGTCACAAGAAAATCCTGAAAAAAAAAATTACCCTGCATAGATGTGAATATCCATTTGCTACAAGTCGTGCTGACATATAGTCATAGAGAAATTAGTGGAAACACATGCATGTATAATAAAAACTCTTAGAACAGAGAGAAATGCTACATTTAAACATGGACATGAATCGTCAAAAAGATTTGATCTCAGAAGACACAACAGGATAGATTCTTCAACCAAAAAAGTATAATGACTGGCAACTGATTAAAAAAAAAGGTGATATTATCATGTCACAAAATCCAAAGGAAAGACTTCTCTGCCCACAGTAAAAGAGAAAAAGGTAAAAGAGTAGAAAAAAAAACATTGCAAAAGAAGAACGTAGTCAACAGTATGCCAGTGACACCGCAACAGTTAAGGGTAGGTGGTTAGAATAGAAAGGTACCTGTTCTTTTTATATACAAGTACCAAAAAAAAAGCAACTTTTGTTTTTTCAAAGATTACTTTTTTTTTGTTGTTTGTCTTGATTTTTTAGACATCTTAAATCAAAATAATTTCTTAGGATATTAATATTAATATCTGAATATCAAACTGTTTTTTAGCATTTTCTAATTATCATTTATAATAAAAAATGTTAACAAATAAAATAAAACATAACTAACCACAATTTGTATGAGAACATTTTACATTTGAGCAAGAAAAAACAAACAAAAATTTGAATCATAAAGCTTCCAAGGCCATTTTTTAAAAATGTCTAACATCATATTTGTTTCCAGATAATACAAACCAAATGAAAGTAATACATAATATTTCAAAAATTACCTGGATTGAGCCTGGCAATAGCATGAAGAAGGTCATAATTAATAATAGGCTCAGCCTCTGGGACAGGTTCCCATCCAACAGGAGGCGAGGCAGGAGGGGAAATTAGAAACATTCTCTGTGGTGCTGGTGGTTGCAGATGGTTGCTGTCTGAGTTCTGCAGACGGACATGCTGAAACAAAGAATCATGTTAATGAGGTTTTTTGCATAATAGATAATCCATCTGATCTAGAGGTGAAAGATTGCAATGATAAATTTCCAATGAACATGTCCTTTTTTTTCACCAAATAATTACAGTACAAGTACAATGGCTTATAATAGGAGATCCCTGTCCCAAAATCCAGCATCTACCAGAAATTGACAAAATGTTCAGCCATTGTGTATTTTCATGATCACTATGTCCTTCTCTACATGCTCTACACTTAGCAAAATATCTTTTTCACATGATTGTATTTAGTACAAGCTGAAAGAAAGCCTTGTTTTTTATTATATTGGTAATTTGTCATGTTTAAATAGGCAACTTGCATCATCAGTTCCCACATCTACACAAAGTTGTTTCAGTTTACTCTGTAAAGAATTAACAAAGCCTTGTTAAATTTGGAGAGATTGTATCTTCATATATATCCATTGTTCAAAATCTAAGGACATATTTGTATATCCACCAATACCCATCCACTATTACTAAGTAAACAAAGGCTTTCTAGAGTGCTTTTATAATAAATAAATCCATTCTTTCTCCTGTGAATATAAGTAGTTTTTAAGAATAACAACTTTGTATGGCTTCTCTCCTTATGCCCTGCCTATACAATAACACAACAAAGCAAACACTAAGGCATTCATACACCCTACAACAATACTTTAGCCCTTCAACTTTAGACATTAATGTAAATCTAGCCATTATTAAATACCCTTGATATGTATTCTAGAAAATAACAGACACAAACCATTGGTTCATTTCTAGTGGGGTAATGAAAGTAAAAAAAAAAAAAAAAAAAAAGCTTAGTTATTTCAAATACAAGGTCAGATATTTTTTTAAATGGTCATAGTGGGAGAATTAGAGATAAACCAGTCAGTGAATCAGTCAGAGGTGGGATTTTTTTTTTTATAAATAGCAATTGCAATATTCAATGTTACCTGAATAAAGTAACATCTTATACTCTGTCCACAAACTGAAACACCATCGTAACGCAACCTGGCTATGGATGCCAATTCTGAAGAAATAAACTGAAGGCGGGCTCTTCTGAAGTTTTTTAAGTAAATGAAAGTAACACCTTTGTCAATTTCCTTGAATATATTTTCAAAAGTTGTCTGAAATTAGAATTTAAAAACAAAAATTCATTAGGAAAATGTGCAGACATGAACAACCTTTGCATAGTGATAAGTGATTATTTCTTTAAAATCCATCCTTTCAGACTTCAAGAAAAAGGACTTTATTTATTATTTATTTATGTAAGGTAGGACAACCTAAAATTAATTAGGACAGTTAAAATGCTTTACTTTTTAATGTAAAGGATATGATTTAATGCTACTTTCTTTTTTCTTCAATAGTTGAACAAACTTCTTCACTCAGTTAACAAAACATAACTCAAATCAGAGGAGATTATAGAGAGCAAATGAAGTAGAAAAAAAAAGACTTTTCAAAAAAAAAAATATTAAATGTTAAGATTTGTTATCTTTGAAAATAATGTTACAAAAGATACATTACTTTGCTGGTTTGGACTGACAGCAGACAAACTACCAGTGTCACCAGCTGATCAAAGACTGCAGCTTAAAATAATTCATTTGTTTAGTATATCTCTAAAATAGAATATTAAGAAGGCAGTCAGCATCAAAATGAGAGCAGGAAGGATATTTTGGAAGGAATACCTACCTACCAGATGCACCAGTGTAAGAAAAGAGGGCACACATCATTAGTATTAGGTTGTGTTACAGACATTATCATGTTGTTTTTAGCCAAATTTTTGAGCCATTCATATCTTTGATGCTTTTAAAAATTAAATTTCTAGTATTGGATGAACAATTTTTTCTTCATTTATAAATCACATTTGCACACCGATATTGTCGCCTTAGTTATCCTAACTCTGTTTTTTATGTCTTCTACTCATACTACTTGTACGGGGCGACAGTGCCTTTTATTTGTGTTTTGAATTGTTTTGCTACGTCCGGTGACATCTATTGGTCATTCTTTGTCATGAGGCAGTTCACCCTCTGAGTTGGTTAAAAACGCACGGTGTGTTGGTCCGAAAAAGGTTATTATATCTATAGTCTGTACTAGTTTTCTTGGACTTAATAATCAGTAGGATTGTTGGACCCCTGTTTAGGGTGAGTTATTCGGTTGTGATATCTCTTATTGTATGTTGTAGGAGGTTGTCACTATTTCTAGTTTTAGAGTAGAAGTTAAGTTTTGTGTTTATTTCGTTTATAGGGTGCCAGTGTTGGAGTTGTATATACTGGCTCGAGTCTATGCTAGTGTGGGCCTCGCTTGCCGTCTCAGAAATATATATTAGTTTTCAGTGTCATTGTCAAATTGGCGATCATCTGAGGTCTAACTCTACTATTACCGAGGTTGGCAGCTTTGTGACGCCAGTCGGTCAAAATCTGGTGGACTATGAAACCAGGGTGACAAGTTGATAGCAGTAGCAAAGGTGCTTAAACTAATTATTGAATAATATCTTTATATATATATATATATATTATATATATCTAATATATATATTGTCTATTTATCATCCTCATTGTACATTATATATCAGTTTCATACAATTAAATTCATTTTTTTTGTTATTTAAACTATTTACATAGTTGGTTACTCTATGTACGACTGTGTGTGAGTGATGTCTTGTCAGGGTGAACCCGGGACCTTAATTGTGTACAGCTAGTTGACACAAATAATTCCTATACCTGACAGATATGTCTCGTGTTTTTTTTAATTCCCATTGAAAGTTACAACTTGCAAGTCACTCCATATGTCATTTCAATTTAAAAAATAAAAACTACTTTTCAAACATACAACTCAAGATACTAATTTATCTATTTTTAAAATTCATTAATAGATGGTTTGTTTTTTTTCATTTATTAATATTTTTACCTACCTGTGCAGCAGGATCTTCAAAAACACTGTTATCAATATTAGCAATGATCAGTGCTGAGGGTACATCCTCAATATCAAGCATTTCTGTTAAATTCTCCATTTCATCACACAGCAAGTCAACATCGTCCATAGACTCCACAGAATCGTTATGGTCTGACATGGTGATTAAATGTCTTTTTTTTTAGCACAATTTAGTCCAAAACGTCCATGAATTAATGTTTCAGAAATGGCATATTTTAAGGGATCAAATGTAAAATAATCTTTCTAAAAACTAAATATTAAGTTTGAATTAATAGCATATTTTCATTTAGTATATTTCCAATTTGCATATACTCATCGAAAAAAAAATTTGATTGAAAGTCAAAAAGCTAAATTTTTTAGTCTAAAAACTAAAATGCAATATCAAAAGGCCATTTTAGCAAGACTTAAATTAACTGTCTTGAAAATTTCTGAAAAATAAATAGAATAACAAACGTTAAACAAATTAACAAAAAAATTTTAAAAAATTTAAAAGAAAAGTCAACTAAAACAAGGCAATATTCAATGAAAACAAATATGAATATACAAAAAAATTGTTTGGTAGCTGTTATTCATTATAAATAAATGTGTCAGCATTAGGCATAGTAATTTGTATGTGAACAATAAGTCATACTTGTAATAAATAAAATATAGCTATTAGAATAAAACACTCATTAAACCACTGTTACATCAGATCTGAATGTGGTCGTCTCCTTTCCATTAGGACTAAAACAGAAAAATTTAAAAACTCCTTTATCCCACTTTTGGTCAGAATGTTACAAGGTCATCTAGTCATCACCGAGAAATACATAAAAGTCTAATTCATAAAGCGCTGGTTGTGAGTGTGTATGTGTTTCGTGTGTGAATGTTGTTCGTATTTGCATCTATATTGTTATTGTTACAGTAGTTATGCTAAGGTGGTCACTATCAAACAAAATAAATAATAACCAATAAGTAATTGACTAATTGGTGGACTTTATTTTTCATTTATTCATGCGTTGTATATGCCAATGAATAATTTGCAAAGTTTCTACTTGATCCAAGATTGGGGTGCGAAAAATAATGTGTACAAACTTTTTAACAGATAAACAGAGTGATTGGTATAAGCTTTGTAAAAACAAATGTTTGCACTTAAAAAAAAAAGGGGTTGGCTTTCAGCAGACTAAAAGTAGACTAGTACCAACTGTAATTTAAGCATGATTCAGACGACGGTGAAATGGGATTTTCAAAAGCGATTTTGGTTTTAGAGGTCTCAATAAGACAAGCTGCACAAAACAAAGAAAAAATTTTCGCCTTTCAGAGGCAACGAAAAAAGCTATAAAAGACACATACCAATTCTGTCTAACTTGATCAAATGAAATGGCGATTAATTCTGTCTGCAGTATTCAAACCTTTTTACCAGACACACAGAGTGACTTGATAAAAGTTTTGTAAAAACTCAAGAGTATGTGCAGACATTACTTCAATAAACTCAATCTAGCCCGTCTTGGGAATAATCAGCTTTTCAAAGCACTAGAGTGGACACAGCCACCTATATGTTCAAAGTAAATGAGAATGTGCTCATTGTGACCACAAAGATAGGGCCTATAAAAATTATATATTATATGATAATCAGAAAGATAAATATTTTGTAAGTGGTTTCATACCTTTGCCAACTCCTCTATGAAATCTAGAGTCATCAGACCATGACTCAACAATGTTTTGACTGTCTTTACCGTAAAACTATATCAGATGTGAAACCCAGCCTGAGAAATAAAAATAATTGTAAAGCTAAGTTAGAATATCACTCATCATTAGAATCTAAATATTAAAAATTGTATAACAGATATATATAGGACATCAACTTTCTTAAAAGTAAATAATAAAATGTAATTAAAATATGTAAAACATAATTAAATGAAACAAAAAGTTAGTGTTGCTATTATGTAACATTCCCAATGACAAGATTTTAGTCTTACTAAAGCATGGAGAATGGGAATTGAACTGAGATAAGTTCATAACGTGCTATAGGAAACCATGGAAAGTCTCCCACATCAGTACGTGATGTTTTTGCGCAGCCATTTTGGAATGACTGATTTAGCGCGAGACATTTTGGTGCAAGATATAATTTGATGATAATTAAATAAGCACATAGCTTTTAAAGCAATGTTTATTTCACTCAACTATAACATTGTATGTATAGTATGAATTCTAACACTGTCCAGAGAATTTTTTATTTTTTTTTATAAAGGTTTTTTGCTTATTTCATGAATATATAATAATTCAGATTCCTGAATGGTAATGACATGCTATCCCCTCCCCTTTCATTATATGTGAGATCTGCTAAGCGCACTGGATGACATTCTTCGATTTCTTTCCAAAAGACATTTAAAAAAAAAAGAATTGACATTAGTTTAATATCCGAACAAGCTAAGATACTTTTAAAAGATATATTTTGAGAATTTGGGTTAAGGTTAGGGGTGATTTGGGTGACAGAAATCCCCTTGACGCAGGTTAAGTCAAACAAATGAAGACAAGACCAGCACCAAGCACTGGTTGTTGGCGTCATGTGTCTGGCGATCATCTCCTTTGGACAGGTCATTAACTGTGACAAGACACCTATCCTGCCTCCTCTCTTCTGGGCACATTTCACTCCTTGTAAATACTCTTTTCTCCACTTCTTTCCTCTCTCACGGGTAAGACGATAATCTGTTTCTAGCACTCCTCTTGACATCCCCAGGTGCAAATTTATAATATTAATCTTTAATTCCGAGAGCGGCCGAAGGTCCAGCAAATTGTTTTTTTTTTTTAGAAAGGTTTTGCTTATTTCATGAATATATAATAATTCAGATTCCTGAATGGTAATGACATGCTATCCCCTCCGCTTTAATTATATGTGAGTTCTGCTATGCACACTGGAGGACATTCTTAGATTCTTATATTACGTATATATCTAAGATTTACTAAAAGAGGAGAGAAAAAGGGAGAGAGAGGAACAGTGACCAGACGCGCTCTGCTAGTAGAGCGTGCATGCACACGTGAGGTCACGTCAGTACGTCATCATACGTGCGAATAGACAGTTGCCAAATAATTGACCTGAAAAACTAGGGGTCTTCGATGGGAAGTTTTACCTTATATTTGTACCCCTAACCTCTATTTGTTATTATATTTACGGTCAAAGAGGCCATGTGTTTTCATTTAATTCAGACAAATTTGACTCACATTATTCGATTCTGGACACTATAATTTATTTTGGCATCAATAAACTCAGATTTTAATTCTAAATTAACATTAACTAAATTTTAAGATCCCCAGGCATAGCCCCTCTCATGAAATCATTAAGATGTTTTCAAATTATGCATAAATACGAACACACTTATTCTACAACTTCTACACAGACTTTTAGACTTATTTTATGTTTGCATGATTAGATGTGTGTTGAATGTTTGTGTTTTTTGTTTATTCATTTAATAAATTAAATTTCTAATACAGATGATCTTTTGTAGTATAGTACAGGCTAGGATGGCCATTCTTGCCTAAATAGCTGCACTCTCTATATTCTCTCTATATAAATCTAGACCTAGATCTATCTAATAGGTCTAGATCTAGGCATTTAACTTCATTCAATGTATCAAGCTCACTCCAAACATTTGGCCATTTATTCTCTATAAAAATACAACAACAAACAAATATAATATAATATCATTAACAATGATGTCCAAAACTGGCTGTTTGAAATAAATTTTGGTATGAAAATCATAATTTAATACAAACAAACACCCTAATATTACTATTAAATTTATTTTGTATGGTATCAAACAACTTGGCTTATGAATCAAATAAATTAGCTCCAAAAACAGAATAAATATTGCCGGGCTCATTAGCATAGACTTAGCCAACCATTAAAAATATTCTTAACCCTAGCCCTAGGACTAGGAGTAGGAAGAGGTAAAGTCATCCTGGTAACCCAGGTAACATCATCAGGAAAAAACAAAAAACTGACTTAAGACATTTGAAATTCTTTTTTCTTACATAAAAAGACAACTAAATGGAAGGAAATTGGGTCAGAATCATTGGAAAATGGATAAGCACATTATACAGCACGCTAGTTTCTTATTAAATATCAAAATAATGATTTAATGATCACAAAAACAGCGAGAGTTCGAATTCATGTAATGTCCGGATTAAATTAAACTACTCTGACTCAGATCATGATGATAATCATGATTAAATCATGTTTAGTAAGACATGTGATGTATTAAACAAATCTATTCTAGACTAGACCAGCGTGTACTCACTTATTATTAGATTAGATATAGAATCTAGATTTAATTTGGCTAAACGCATTGATTACAAAATCAAGTAGATTACTCTAATACTCTATTAATTTTACTCTAGTAATATCCACAAATATTCTAGATCTAGACTATATAAGAAAAGGGGAAACAATCGATGCAGACTTTACGATGATTTGCTCTCCAAGTCTACTTCCGTTTACATCAGAAAATATTTTTAACTTTCGGAAAATACCGATGATTTATTTAGAATCTAGAATGTAGCCCTATATTTTTTATTTTTGTCCCCCTTTCAATCTTTTAGTAAAACTTCAGAAAAAAAAAACATCTCTTTTTCCACCACTTTTTCCCCCACTTGGAGACACGTACAGCGATCTATAAAAAGTAAGACGATTTAAAAGTCATTAAAACTGTTTCTTTGGTCTATCGTTTACAAAACCAGTGACTCATGGTCTGGGTACATTCATTGTCTTCCGAGACAGTAGGAGCCATAATATAAAGCTTCTTTGCTTGTCTTCGAGTCCGATGATTAATGAGGAGTGCAGTATATCACTTGGTTACACAGTCCCAGCTGCAAGCTACATATTTTGTCACATCAAACCCGGTTCCACGACAATTCGTTCACTGACATTTCGTTCACCGACAAATCGTTCACGACTTTTCGTTCACCCGACTATTCGTTCACCCGACATTCGTTAACACAAGTGTCGGTGAACAAGTTGTCGGTGAACAAGTTGTCTGGTGAACGAAATCTCGGTTGAACGAAAAGTTGTGAACGAAAAGTCGGTGAACGAAATGTCAGTGAACGAATTGTCGTGTCCCCTCCAAGGCAGACATAACCTGATGATCGATTTAGTCTCTCTTTTCTCCTCCCACTTTACTTAATTCTATGGACTAGGCCTTTGTTTATTTTAGTGTGTGTAATCAGGGCCGCCTCGAAGGGTGTGGCATCCTGCGTGCGAAATTTTAAAATGCCGCCCCCCCCCCTCTTATTTAAAGAAAAATAGCATTTAATAAAACTTAGCTGGACACTTTACCAAAAGTGTCCTTTCATTTAAATCCTTTTATTTTTTTTTTTTTGTAGACCATTCCATTCTTTCCTTTCATATTCGCGTCGTTGTTGTATATCCCTCAAGTACAATTATGATCCATGCAATATGAACAATTTCGGATGTATAGGTGCCTTCAGAAATCTGAGAGTCTGCAGAGATCTTGTTGATTTGTGATCAACATTCAAAACGTATCTCATTCGGACTACTCGCTTATATTGGCGACGATGAATTTATAATTGATGAGCTGCGGCGAGTATATTAGGGATACAATGAACAGTGTAAGTGCGCATGATACAACAGTGTTATATGGTGTGGACATTATATGTTAACTTGTTCGTTATTGTAAGTTAAAGTATAATCCGAAAAAAAAATGGCTCGAAATACAAAAGCCAATAAGACGGTAAACTTTAAATATTTGTATTTTGGAGAAATGTGCATTGTATCCACAATCTTCGAAATTACATACCTGGATTCAGAGGTGCCTACAAATTTGTCCAACACACTACTAGCAAAGAAAAAAAAACTCGGAGCTGAATATTTTTCTTGAGTTTAATACAAAATACAACGAAGTGAAATTAAAAAAAAAAAAGTCAGGCAGTGTTTCTCACATTTCAGGGTGGCGACCCCTTAGATAACAAAATTCTCGTTCGAATCCCCTTAGAAGCTTGTGTTTTCTTTTAGAACGCACTATTCATCCTAGTTTTTTTTTAAAAAGTCGAGGGTCATATTAACTTTAATAATAAAGAGGCAGCCTGGGTCAATATTATAGTATTAAGCGAGGGACATTCTAGGAATATAGACCTATAGCGCAGGGACGTCTGTAATGGGCGTGATCTTTTTTTTTCACATATAAGTCGTCACTATAATGAAGTGCAATGGTCGGGAAGAAATTCGACCATTCAGAGGCAAACACAAATTCAGAAGAATCACACTAGCGAAGACGTTTTGAAATATATGTTTTCTTCAAAAAGTTTTGACCCATTTTTTGCATATGCCTCTTGACAAAGTCTTACTAGAAGATGAAACGACGTCTCTTACTTAAGATATTTTTATTTTTAAAACATTGGTAATAACGTTATTTGTACTAATATTCAGATATAAATAAATAAATACAATGAAAATAAAACATTTTTTTCGTTGGCCTGTAGCTCCAGACAGCTAGCACAACTGAACCAATGTAGGCGTATTTTTTTAAATTAATAAACTTGAATTAAATAACTTGAACAAACTTCTTTTGTGAACAAAAACTCAATAAAAATGTTAGTCTTCACATATTGAACTCTAGATGAGATAAAGATCAAATAGTAATGAAATAAACTGATTTAAAAAAAAACTTCTTTACTCTTTCACGTCTCAAGATCTATCTGCCGTTTCACATTTACACTAGGTACTCTAACTTCATCATCGTCACTGCATAACCACAAATCAATCGCTTAACCTCTTACCACCGACTAGGAAACAAAAACACTTCATAACACCCCTTTTTTTTTTTGTTAGGACGTTGCACCACCCCCCCCACACACACACACACACACACCAATAAGAGGAACACCCGCTCCTCCCCTCCTGATCAATAATCAAAAACAGAATAATAGTAATAATAATCCAATATGGATCTAATATTAATTTTAAACAAAAACAGATTTCGTTTTAACTGATTTGAACAAGTATTACTACGAAATTACATAATTAAAATGTATTGTAAGCTAGAACTCAAAAGAACTTAATGTAGATAATATTCTACGCTAAACTAACAGCCATTTAAAGTAAAAGTGAAAATGTTTTTACAACTGACTTTCCAATTCTTATCTTATCTTATATAATACAGACGTTACTTCAAAAAAGAAGATGATTACGTCCTACGCGTCATGCATTCATAGTCATGCATATTAACCAATGACTTAAATTCTGCCAAGTCACTGGTTTTCCTGGCTAGCTCAGGCAACCCATTCCATGCTCTAATAGCACTACGGAAGAATGAGTATTTGTACAAATTTGTCCTAGCATATGGGATGAGGAATGTGTCTTTATCTTTGTGTCTCTCTGAGTATTTCATTAAATTGTATTTTTGTATTTGAAGATTATGGTTCAGTGTTTTATGTATAATTGCTACTTTACTTTTGAGTCTTCTGTCTTGAAGGCTTTCTAAATTTTGTGATTTTACTAAAGGTGTTACTCTAGTCAAATGTGAATATTCGTTTGTTATGAATCTCACTGCTCTATTTTGTGTCTGTTCCAGTTTCTTAATGTTTTCTTGAGTTGAGGGATCCCAAACAAAGGATGCATATTTGTACAAATACTCCTTCTTCCCTAGTGCTATTAGAGCATGGAATGGGTTGCCTGAGCTAGCCAGGAAAACCAGTGACTTGGCAGAATTTAAGTCATTGGTTAATATGCATGACTAAATGCATGACGCGTAGGACGTAATCATCTTCTTTTTTGAAGTAACGTCTGTATTATATAAGATAAGATAAGATATTCTATTATTGGCCTAACCAAGGTTAAATAACATTTTAGTTCTATTTTCTTATTTGATTTATAGAAATTTCTTTTAATAAACCCTAATGCTTTGTTTGATTTTTTGATAGCTTTATCAATATGGGAATTCAATGACAGTTTTTCATTTATTATAACACTTAATAGGTATTTTGCGTTTTTAGTCTGTATTACTGGTTTACCACGAATAAGATAAGTGGAATTAATTTGTTTTAGTTTTTTATTACTCTTAAAAACTGACATTTTTCTGTGTGGAAAGACAGGCTCCAATTTGATTCCCATTTCTTACTGGTACTACATCTAGGCCTAATTACAAGGCGGCATATTCGTCTCAAAACAGATATTACTAACAGCCCGCGAAAAATCAAAGCCAGAAATGAGTAGGCGCCTTTGGAAAAACCCATTGGAATCCCTTGCGCGCTGCACTATTTTATTTCTTCCAAAATAATTCCTCTTGTACGAATATCGTTTTTTTTTCTATTGTTTTTTTTTTTTTTCTTCAAGTTTTTAAAGGAAAATAAATTAATTAGAATTAATATTTAAGTATATTTTTATTTAACTACATTAAACAAAAAAAAAAAAGAACCTAGGAATAATGATTTGACCGCCCCTTACATTTGGCCGCCTGCGTGCAATGTACACATATCACAATATGTTTCAACTGATCAGAGAATGGGTGTGAGAGAAATAAAGTGTTCAAATTTTTACCAGACAGAAAGACACAGTGAGTTGGTATAAGCTTTGTAAAAAAATATAACTCCATTTTGACATAGGGCCTATTACTTGAGTAAGAGCTCAGGAGTGTTGTTCAAGAACAGAGAATTTATTTTATACTAGTTGACCGGCGGCGTAGCATACGCCGCTATTTTGTAGGGCCGGCCATATGCCATGTAACCTATACCACCGCAGTGGGCCCCACACTTTCATAGGACCCGCGCTAATTCTAGGTGTAAATTATTAAATTAAGTTATTTTATAACTTATAACAGATTTCCCGTGGCCGCCTGATTTACCAGGAGCTCCTGGAAATCTACTGAAATTGCAAAATATACGAAAAAGTCATGGAAATCCCGGAAATTATAAAAAATCTTTTGATAACTCATACAAATCTCCTGAAATATATAGACACAAATGGTCATTTTGGGGTGTCATTCAATATGAAAAACGCCAAACCTACGCGCGATAAATAAAAACGGCATTATGCATTACCCGTAATTGTGTAATCTTGAAAGAAGCTTCTCGCGCCTCTAACTATTGAAGATTTACTTGAGGTCAACTATTCTCGTAGATTGAAACATTTGGTAATTCTTGCTATTGAGCGTGATCTATGTAGGAAATAAAACTTTTATGATATACTGGATGACTTCGCTACACGCAAGGCTCGTAAAGTAGTTCTGTACGTAGTAAAGGATGAATAAAATGCAAAGACGAATTTTTTTTCTAATACAAACTCTTAATTTTCACTTAGGGGCCTATTATCCGTATCCCTACACAAACTTGGCGCCGCGAAATCCGTTTCGCATAGGGCCCCCCCAATGGTTAAGTTCAGCCCTGCTATTTAGTGACGGGTGAATACAGAGTAGATTACTTGTTCTCTTTCCATGACTTCTTGGTCACAATATTTACACCCGGCCTTGCTATTTAGTGACGGGTGAATACAGAGAAGATTAATTGTTTTTTACCCCACCCTCTTTTTTTTTTCGTCGTTAAAAATACGTCGGGTAGAAATAAATAAAAGAGTGATCTTCCAATGACTTCTTGGTCACAACGGTTAAGTTCTGCATTTCTTTCATCTTCTCTTCCTTATTCTTTTCCTTCTGTTAGCTGTTCCACCACCTTCATACCAGCCATTTCTATTCCCTGGGAATGCTGCATTTTAAAGCCAAAACCATGAAATCTCATAGAGTATCTTTCTCACCATTTTCTTTGTTGATTGGTTTGATGCTGTACTATTGACAGTCTATTAACTATCTTGGAGTACCTAGTAATATAGTGCAGTTAAAAAAAAACACCTGTTCTTATATCACCCTAGATGACGTTGATATTCGCTTAATAGGTAGTAGCGGTGTCAACGTGAAATCAGTAGTAAATTTATAGTATATACAGAATATACAGTGTATTTGTTGCCTAGCTCTTAACCATTTACGTATGCTATACAAAAAAAAAAACAGCTTATCGAAAACAAAATGTCTTATCAAAGTGCCCACCACATGCACTACAGCAGCCCAAGTCCAGTCAATCTAGTGACCTTTTCTGCTTTTTAGCTCAAGCAGAAAGAAATTAGTCATCCTGGCTAGACAACGTACAAAAATGGACCGGAATCTATCAACCAGTGTACCCTGATTTAGGGCTGGTCGTTTGTTATTATTGATTATCAGAAATAATTAATTTTTTTAAAAATAGAAATTGAATTTTTACAGCTTGTCATCTTTAAGTTTTATTCTGCTTAAAATAGGCTATTAATTAAAAACAAAATGAAAATATTTACTTCTGATTTAACTATCTGGTAAAACTTTAATGTCTTAAGAACTGTTTTAGAATACTGAGTTCATCAAATGATAGTAATAAATAATAATAATAGTAGGAATAATGAACAGTACTCTCATTTGTGTAAGTAGTACAAGCAGTTTTAGACTTCCCATTAGTTGGTTACTTTCTGTAAGTAACTTCTTACACTTTCACCTTTACCTATCCCTAAATCTGTTGGACCATTGGGGCACCACACAAGATTTGTCAGCCATCTTTCTCCATTCCTGTCTTTTGCCTTGGATAGAACCTCTTTAAATGGCAGGCTTTAAATTAATTAAATATAGGTCATTTTATCTAGCTAGTGACTACATCAACAATGTTTACTCAGCATTTGCTCTGGAAAAAGTCTAGCAATATATTCACTTTCAACCCTAAACCCTCATGCTAAAAGTAACAAAGACAAATGAGAAGATTACATTTGCAGGTTTATTTTGTCTACCTTTACTTTAGAACATTTACATTTGGAATTAAAATCAACATTTACATTTGGAATTAAAATCAAATTTTAGGACAAAAAATTTCAGGACAATGCAAGAAAAACAACTGTTTTCTTAACTCTATATTGTAGACAATAATTGTGAATTAAAAAAAAACAACTTAAAAACTTCATAGTTTGGACAGCAGACAGATATTACAATTTTAAATGCAATTTAGTAAATATAAATTTTGAAAATATCAAATCTGGCTAAGGCATTCACTAAGATTTACATTCCTGTCCAAACTACTTGTACTTCATACTATGAACAAGACTCATCCCTTCATTCCACTCCCCCAGTGTGTCAATTTAAATGACTCAAATTTAGTAAGGCTCAGTGTGTCAATTTAAATGACTCAAATTTAGTAAGGCTCAGTGTGTCAATTTAAATGACTCAAATTTAGTAAGGCTCAGTGTGTCAAATTAAATGACTCAAATTTAGTAAGGCTCAGTGTGTCAATTTAAATGACTCAAATTTAGTAAGGCTCAGTGTGTCAATTTAAATGACTCAAATTTAGTAAGGCTCAGTGTGTCAAATTAAATGACTCAAATTTAGTAAGGCTCAGTGTGTCAATTTAAATGACTCAAATTTAATAAGGCTCATACTAAACATAAACTTTATACATAAATACAATAGTAAAACATAAGTAAGAAGTTTAGTTCTTACATCTTATAAAAGATGAATAAATACACACACACACAAAAACACATTACATACATGAAATTAGTGTCTATTATATACTTGGGTCTAATTTAAGCATGCTTCCACTAAAATTAATTTAGAAATTCATGATTAATAATGAAAAAAAAAAAAAGAATTACTTTACATACTTTATGTATGTGAACAAAATCCTCAATACCAAATAGAAAATTCTGATAGCATTGCAATAAATCTTTGTATTTTACACAACTGTTTATTACAACAAAATGTGTTTTATGTATAGTACATTTTTTAAAATGAATGTACTGAAACATCTTTCCCAGAAAGAAAAAAAAAAATCTCTGTCAAAGCAAGAGACTTGTCTTTGAAATCCTAAAGAAAATTAACTGGTAGATGGTTGTTCCTCTGGGTATAGGACACTTGTAAGATGTTTATCTTTAAAACAAGAAAAGATACCATCCAATAAATAGCTAAAAAACTTTTCAGTTGTTGACAATATTCTTTTCACATACAATTAAACTTACAATAGTGAAAAAAAAAAACATGCACAGGCACAAAGAAGGCAACATTGCATGTTGATTGTCATTCTTGCAGAATGTTATCCTAAAACTTAATCATCACTAAATAAAACCAAAAAAAATATAAACAGTAGGCACAACACAAAAGAGAAATATTTTAACAACAATATATTGTACATTTTACTGAGAAATAGTTATGTGGAATATGCAAAGTTCTAAATGAAAGCTTTTAAAAACAAAGAAAAATAGACTATTTCAATTGTTACTCAGTATTTTTGTATATTTAGTGTAAATTTTAAGTAAATTTATACAATTCTCAACACATTGAGAAAAATGTGTTGGAGATAATTTAATTTAAAAAATTTTTTTTAATGCATTTCACTTTTTTACAATAATAATTACTACATTACATTGTGTGATGTTTTAAAACAGACACAATATTTAGTTTGCAGAATAGTAAACTTACCACAAAAAAAAAAAAAGTACTAAGTGACCATGTTCATTTTTTTCTCCCCATAAAATATTAATATATAATTATATTTTGCAAACAATGATTTTTCTTAATTCATCTTTTAGAATCACTACTATGAATAAAACATCCTATAATTTTTAACGTGTAATAAACTTTAGTGTAAGTTTTTAAACATTAGATCTAGCCTTCGTTCTCTATCTCTAGACTCCTCCTGAAGCTGTTTGATATGTGCCCGTTTGGTCATCACTTTGGCTCGAAGAGTTTCTGTGTAAATGTCCATTTGTTGCTATAAATAAAAAAAATAATTCCATTTTGACAAATTACATTCCAATTTAGAGATCAGGAACGTTGTTCAACAACAAAAAAACTTAATTTTATGTTTCCAAAAAGACATTAATAGATTTTAAAAGAATGGCAACAATTTTGCTCTATTCATAGACACAAAAAAATACAAAACAAATTTACTTTAAACAGTTCAAGAAAGACGACAAAACCATTAAAAGGAAATTTCTTAGGAAGACTAGCAACACAATTATTAGAAGTGAGTAGACAGGTGTAGCTCAAACTTAAACTCTACAGCCATTCTTTTTGAGACTTAAGCTATGCAAATATGTTTTATATTACGTTATTGTAAACAAATAGCATTTATAAAGAATGAATAGTTTTGTTGAGAAATAGGTCTAAAATCTGTTTGTTTTAGTACCGTATATAAAATAAGAAAAATATAAATGCTGCATGTATATCTAGGTGTATTTTAAAGTATTTGTTATATTTGCCCAAAGGATCTCAACCAGAAAACAAACATAGTAATTGTTAAATCATATATTCGCTCTCCAATAGCTAATGGAGTGGAGTTAAGAATATTCATGTGACATCGGCTTTGGTAAATTGTGCAAATGGAAGAAAACTGTTTTATTAATTGAAGGAAACACAATTGGGAAGTCTTTGAGTCTTTGGCTCATTTTTTCAAAGGAAAAGTTATATAGATAATCTTAATTGGATAGGCTTAACAAATGTATTCTTTTGTAATTTCTTCATTCTGATTTGGGTTGTGATGTTATTGTAATTAGACTTAAGAAATTTCTATCCCTGTATTATTACAACCAAAATACACTGAATCAAATTAAATAACTTAATATCATGTTTAACTTGACAGTTAGTATTGTGTATTGAGTTTGAGGTTAGTTGCTTTATTTTCAGAAGAATAGTAAAATATTAAAATAAATGTTTAAAATTAATATTTTACGAAAAAGTTTAAATATATTTGTGTATACCTCAACACTGTTTTTGTAATCCTCTGCATCATTACAAATTTTGGTGTAATCTTTGTCCAGTGTAGCAGTAAGTTCCACTACTTCCTCTTTCTTGACATTCTCTCTACAAGTAAAAACATTGTAAGTCTTCATGACAGTCCACACCTTTTTTCTTTGACTGCTCTAAGGTTAATATTTGTCAATATAAAACTAAAACTCATGAAGTTCGAAATCCCTGTCTTCAACCAGATTTGAACTTGAAAAGGTACGTAAACCAAGCACTTTACCACTCAGCCACCACACCCCTTGAACCAGAATAAGCAGCAGAAAAATACATTGACACTTAGATTTGTATTTTAATCCAATAAAAAAAAAAGGAAGGATAAAAAGAAATCCTTATTACTTATATATTGCATGTGGATTGTTAAAAATGTACATTATGATTTCAATTTCAATGTATTACTTTAGGATTTCAAAAAGGTGCAAGAACTAAATTTTAATCAGTCTTCCTAAAATTGGCTTTTTTTTCAGCTTTTAAACTTTCTAGAAAAATAGCATTTCTTTTTTTTCTTTTTTACTTTTCTTTCTTTAAAAAAAAAAAAAGCTATATTGTTTATCATCTTCCTTTTTTTTTCCCCCTTAAGTTTTTTCTCTTGTCTTTTCTTCCCTTTCTTAACTGTTATGGGAAACAAAAAAGAAGAAAAAAATAATACAAGTTGGATGATGAACCTTTAAAAAACACCAAGGGTACATTTTATTGTAATTTATTGTTAGCTTTCAATTGGGAAAGGTCGAAGTAAAGAGATAAACAAGGTTACAAAGACAGTGGAAACACAAACTAAAAATCAGCCCCTGAAGTGGTCCACCCAGGCAGGTAAAAAGGCAGGTTTTAATATTATCAGAATGAAATTCTAATCAAAGACAAATGACAGAAAATAATGGAGAAAAAAAGGTTAACTGATCTCGTGTGGTACCCCAGCGGTCCAGCAGACCAAAGGAAAGGTGAAAGTCAATGTGAAGTGAACCTGGCCTAACTGATGTCTTATAATGAATATCTAATAGATCTAATTGTTTTGTAAAGGGTCAATCTCTTATTCCTCAAGAATAAAACATTTTCGTAAAAAAATTATTTTTTTCTTTGGTTAGGTTTTTTCTATTTAATTGCAGCACTGCAGTTCACACGATAATATGAAAAACTGCTTATTAATTGTTGTTGTAAATTATGTCTGACATATGTATGCTAAATAGATTTTTTCTCTTTAAAAAAATAATAAACATTTTTTTTTTGTGCAAATATAATACTTAGTATAACAAAACTTACATAACATAAGAATACAAATATAAACAAAAATATTTTGACAAAAAATCTACAACCGTTTGCATAAATTTGTGTTAAAAGTATGGTATAAAGTCATCTCCCCTAATAAAGAGCCTCAAGTGTTTGCTACTATTAATAGTGAATAGTTGTAAAACTGGAGTAATTTTATGAAAAAAAAAACTGCTTGCATAAGTGATTTAAACAATTAGATTTTTCGCTTTCAGAGAAGAAAAAAGTAGTTGTTACATCAGAACTTTGAATTGTCTAAAATATTTCAATGTCGGATTTTCACAATCTTTTCTAGTTTAAGAGATCTAAACGGGATGGACAGACAGGCCACACAAAACTAATAGCATCTATTCCCCTTTTGGGGGCAGCTAAAATAATATGACTTACATAGCTGTTAACCTTTTGAGCTCCTCTGTAAGTCTATCCTTTTCTTCTAACACTTGCCTCTGTCTATCTTCAAGATTTCTGATCTCTTGTTGTACACTTTCAATTTCATTGGTGACAGACATTTTATCAGATTGGGATAGCTAACAAATAGAAAAGTGATTGAAGGTCAAAACAAAGTAGAGACAAATATTGGTTTCAGAGGGGTAGATTAGATTTAGATCTGTAAAGATTTCCCATTATGCACTTGTGTAAACCTGTTCAGAGTTGGGAAAACTTCAACCCATATGCACCCTTCTAGAGTATATTATGTTTAGGCAGTAGATATGATAGAACCCTCACACTGTGTGATTTTAAGATATAGCTTATACATTTTTTATTTTTTTTTAAATTTAATCTAAAAAAAAAAAAAAAAAAAAAAAAAAATAGAGAAAAAATTAACAAATTGACTCAAGCAATGCCTAGAATTTCTGAAAGTATTAGTTATATAAAAATATATATAACTAATACTGAGTCAGGGCTGTCCATTTTTTTTAATATTTAATTCACCATTTTCTAATTTGTCTCTAACTTGTTGTAACTTAAATCAGTTTAGAAGATAAAATACCTTTTTGAGAGATTCAATTTCCTCATCAAGACTGTGAAGTTCTTTCTCAACTTTTTCCAAATTGGCCTTAAGTTCAGTCAAGCCTTCAGAACACTGGAATAAGAAAACATTTATGCCTTTGTATTTTATAGAATTGTTGCCAATAACTCTTATGATTACCAAGGTTTTTTATCAGAACGAACATGATTTTGAAACATTTTCATTAAGAACTGAATTGCTGTGCACTAAAAATACTGTATTCAATTTACAAGTTTCTTTGTTGTTGTTTTTTTAAAGATAAGTTAGCATTGTGTAACATGGACTGCAGACCACAATAAAATTTGTTATTTTTTATGTCAAATCGTATTTGGCTTCCAGTAGTTTAGTTTTTGGAAAGAATTAGTTAATAGCAATAATGGGTTTAGCAGTTGTTGACTGGTAAACCATTTGTCAAGAATGAACTGTTACTGAATCAGTTGTCAATTAAGCATCTTGGAAAGATACCAATAGTTAAAATAAAGCCTTAACTGCATTTCATGGTTATAAAGAAAGGTTGAATTAAACTAACAAATAGACATGTCTGTAGTTCCTTTAAGTTCACGTTTAGATAAACTCAAAGAAAAGTCCCATTCTTTTTTAATGCTCTACAATTGTGGGATGTGTGGCTGAGTGACATAAATCTCTTGGTTACCTACAAAAGTGCCTTAAATACCAATACCAGCTTGAGATGAAATGTGTTTGCTTAGCACTTAAAGGCAGCATGGAAACCTTCTCCCAGGGCACCCCTCCCCCACATGTCCACAAAAGAGATTGGATCATAGCTCACTGAGCATTTTTTTTAGCATGAAATTTTGTGCTATATAAAAAGTAATTCAAAAGATCATTTGATTATCTATTAACATCATGAGAAAACTCTGAGGGGATCTTTTATTAAAAGAATGAGCATTTTTTTTAGCATGAAATTTTGTGCTATATAAAAAGTAATTCAAAAGATCATTTGATTATCTATTAACATCATGAGAAAACTCTGAGGGGATCTTTTATTAAGTGCTCAGAACATAGTTTCCTGACATTCATTACAAGAAATATACCTGTTCATTATCACCTTTGAGCTGGAATAAGTACTTTTCTTTCTTTCGAATGGAGTCCTCTGTTGACTTCTTTAAAGTCAACAACATTGGCTGGGAAAAGAAAAATAGATAAATTTGGAAAAATGAAATACATTAGACATAAATATAAGAAACCCTGCTGGACCATGAGGGCTTCAACAGCTCAGAGGCATAGTGTGTTGGGGGGGGGGGGGGCACGATGCCACATGCAGAAAAATGCACACACAAAAAAAATATTGTAGATATCTTAGGCTATAAATCCTAAGCTTAATATTATTATTAAATGCTTTTTATTTATAAGCCTATATTTCTATGTGATGTTCATGGAAAATGGGAGGGGGGGGGGGTGCCAATAAATTTTCTTGTGCACGTTTTGCTCACTATGCCTCTGCATCAGCTATAATTAAATGAAGAAGAGAAACAATGAACACAAAATAAGCTTATAGTTAATCTTATCTGACCAATCTGTTGTTTCTGGCTATTGGAGCAGAAAAGAAATGATCCTACCCCAATGTAAAATCACAGAAAATCATGAACTGACTAGAGACTGCATGGATGTGAGTGTCACATGAAGGGTGGGAGGAAGTAAAAAAAAGAGGGAAATGTTGATCTCCATTTAATTCTCTACAAATGTGTGTTGGTTGGTAATCCCAAGTGATGAGATGATGCTTGAAATGCAACAGACTCTACAGCAGTAATTTTCAAGACTGAGAGCAATCATCTCATTCAGTGATTAAGACTCCTATTGAAGTTAAAATGAAAACTGTTCAATAAAAAATTGCTTTTGAAATAAAAGAACGAATAAATGATTTTTCAATAATTGTTTTTCTAATGCTTCTTTGGGATGTCCTCTTAGCAATGTTATTCATGTCATATAAACATTCTATGTGTTGCATGAGCCGATTTAGTAGGATGCGTGCAAGGATTTTCCCAGCAATAGAGAGAAGAGATATTCCTCTGTGGTTGTCGCAGATCTGGCGGTTTCCTTTTCGCTTGTATAAATGAACAATTTTGGCATCTTTAAAGTCTTGTGGTATTGACTCTTTTTCCCACATAATTAAGAAGAGCTTATGAAGTCTTTCAATCAGGGCTAATCCACCTTTTTTGTAGACCTCTGCGGGAATGGAGTCAGCTCCTGGGGCTTTTCCGCTTGCGAGCTGTTGAATGTCGAGATCGGTTTCCTTTAGCGTAGGGGGGTCATCCATTTTTTCATTTATTGGTACTTGCTGTAGCCTGTCTATGGCTGCTTCATTTATGATGGAAGGTGTATTGAGAACCTTTTCGAAGTGCTCTGCCCAGCGTTTTAGAATTTCTTCCTTATCTGTCAATAGGATTGTCCCATCAGCATTTAATAGAGGCGATGAGCCTGACTTTGTGGGTCCATAGATTTCGTTTATGGCATGGTAGAAGTTCTTCATATCGTGCTTGTCAGCAAATTCCTGTATTGTTTCAACTTTCTTGCTAAGCCAGGTATCTTGCATTTGGCGTAGCTGTTTTTGCACATTTTTGCGGATGTTAGTGAATGCATCTTTAGTGGACTGGGAGTTTGGGTTGTTCAGACACAATTTGTGGAGCTTGTGCTTTTCGTCTAATAGTTTTCTGATCTCAGTACTGTTTTCATCAAACCAGTCCTGATGCTTTCTCTCCATAGGACTGAGTATGTTTAATGCTGTACTATAGATAGCTTCTTTGAAGCATTCCCAGCTTTTATCTACATTTGATTCAGTTAGAAGGGTGGACTTGAGGCAGTTCTCTATTGCATCTGCAAGTGACTTTTCAGTTTTGTCATCTGCTAAGCTGGCTGTGTTTAGCCTTTTTAGGGGTTTTGATTTTTGCGGACGTCTCTTTAGTTGGATACGAATGTTTAGTTTTGTGATGATGAGGCGGTGGTCTGTTCCACATTCTGCACCACAGCAAGATTTGGTGACACGAATGTCCTGATGGTCAGATTGTCTGGTGATGACGTAATCTATGAGGTGCCAGTGTCTTCAGCGGGGATGCATCCAGGAAAGACGCTTTCTCATTGGAAGACTGAATATTGTGTTCGATATGAGCAGCTTGTGTTCAGCACAGGTCTGGAGTAGTAATAATCCATTGCTGTTGCATCTACTAAATCGGCTCATGCAACACATAGAATATGGTCTACTACCAGAAAGCCAGTGCGGCTTCAGAAAAGAGCGTGGAACCATTGACATGATCTTTGCAGCAAGGTAGCTCCAGGAAAAATGCCAAGAACAAAATGCTGACCTGTTCTCAATATATGTTGACTTAACAAAGGCATTCGACACTGTTAGCAGAGAAGGACTCTGGAAGATCATGTCAAAGTATGACTGTCCACAAAAATTCATAACCATGGTGAGACTATTTCATGATGGCATGAAGGCCTGTGTTCAAGAAAGTGGAGAACCATCAGAGCCCTTCGAAGTATCAAACGGGGTAAAACAAGGCTGTGTCCTAGCACCTACACTGTTCAGTATCATGTTCTCCGCTATGCTGACAGATGCATTCACAAATCGAGAAAACAACAGGGATAAATATATCATACAGATTTGATGGTGGTCTATTCAACCCGAGGCGGCTTAAAGCAAAATCAAAAACAAATGCAGCAGTAATCAGAGACTTGCTATTTGCTGACGACTGTGCCCTAAATGCCTGCTCTGAAAACGATCTGCAGAGCATCGTCAGTGACTTCTCAAGAGCATGCTCAGACTTTGGCCTTACCATCAATACGAACAAGACTGAAGTCTTATATCTACCTGTTCCTGGGAAAGCCTACTCGGATCCAAGCATTACTATAAATGGACAGGATATAAACGCAGTGGACAAATTGACATATCTTGGCAGCACACTCTCCAGAAATGGAAAAATCGATTATGAAATCGACCTGCGTATCGCCAAGGCCAGTGCATCCTATGGCAGACTGTCTACAAATGTCTGGAACAGACGTGGTATCACCACAAACACCAAGCTAGGGGTCTATAGAGCCGTCATCCTCCCTACATTGCTCTATGCCTCAGAAACATGGACAGTGTACAGTAAACATGCAAAGAAACTTAACCACTTCCACATGACATGTCTGAGAAAAATACTAAATGTCAAATGGCAAGACAAAATACCATATACAGAAGTCCTTTGAAGAGCGTGTCTGCAAAGCATCCACACAATCCTGATGCAGTCCCAGCTGCGATGGGCAGGTCACGTCTACAGAATGGAAGACCACCGCATCCCTAAACGACTCTTGTATGGCCAACTAAGCGAAGGAAAGCGCTCGCAAGGTGGGCAAAGAAAGCGCTTCAGGGACGCCCTCAAAGCTTCTCTGAAGGCGTTCAGCATAGACCCAGGCCCCTGGGAGACAGAGGCACATGACAGAGCATCATGGTGTCGCGCTGTGAAAACTGGCGCACAGGTTGCTGAGGAAAAAAGAACAACGCTGGCAGAAGAAAAACGCAAGAAAAGAAAAGCAAGACAAACGACACTAGCTCCAGCTGGAATAACCTGCCCAGTGTGCGGCCGAACATTCCGGGCTCACATAGGTCTCACCAGCCACATGAGGAGGCATAAAACCCCAGTGCAAAGCCCTCAGCCCCCTGGATGACAAATTGGTCATCATCGAACCACAATGGACGAACTATATATATATATATATATATATATATATATATATATATATATATATATATATATAAAAACATTCATTAAAGTGGTGGTTGGGAACCTCTAGAATATAGGTCAATGTACTGTTAGGTAGAAGAAATACTTCAATACATGCCCACTCAATCATTTTATTATTTTCCACTTAAGCTCATAATGGTGATACAAAAGTTGTGTCTATGATAAAAAAAAAAGGCTAACTACCTTCACTGTATTGTCAAAGGCGCCAACTGGATCAGAAGAGAAGCCAGAATAAAGTCTAAAATCTCTGCCCCTGGCAAGCTCTGTGGTTTCTGGAACCAGCTTTAACCCAATAGCTATTCTATTATAGGTGCTGGCCTCCTTCTCTACCTAAGAAGTACAAAATTTAAGATGAGCTCTTTAATTTAATTAAAAAATACAAGCTATTAAAATAGTGGGCCATTTTCTATACTCTTCTAATGATTTTTATTACAAACAATAATAATATATGAAGAAAAACAATAAAAGTATTTGTTAAACTATTTTTCATTTGTAATACACATAATTAGAAATTTTTTTTTAAAAAAGAACCTCTTCATTTATTTTGGCTTGCTTCATAGATTTTTCCCAAATGTCTGCATCAATATTAGCAATTGCTTTCTCTAGCTTGTCCACTTCAAGCTTAAGACTGTCCTGCTCTGCCTTCAGTCTCTCCACATCGGCTGGACTCAGACTTTGTTTCTCATACACCTCTTGTAATTTGGTCAGTTTCTCTCTTTCAGACTGGAGGTTGGCAGCTGGAACAAGAAATATTTACTTAAGTCTAGCTTTTTTTGGGGGGGAGAAAAGGGAGAGAATGTGACATTGTGTACTTTACTTTGCACAGTATATATAAAGTGTTAAACCTTTTGATTATCTTAGTTGTAGAATACTGAGTAAGAAATATCTTTGCATCTCAGAATATGATTTTGTATTTGGGAGTTATAATTTAGTATCTTATGTATTATTACTTTACTTTTTATTCTTCTGTCCTGGAGTGTAGTCTAAGATAGTGATTTTACTAACAATGATAGCCAAAAAAATTGGGGGTCGATTGACGATTTGCCAGGGGTCGCCAATGACCATCGAAAGAATGGATTGTTTTGTCTATTCTTCTATTGTTGTGTATGTGAGCAAGGGGGGGGGGGGGGTCGCGGCAGAGTGGGGTATTGTAAAAAGGGGTCGTCGAGCTTAAAAGGTTGAGAACCGCTGATCTAGAAAAACAGTGGTGGTTTTTTTTTTTCATAAATTTATTTTAAAAACATGATAACATTTTTCTTTTGAATTAAACGTTATTAAATTTATGTTTCATAGTTCAGTAGTGTTGTTTTTTTTTATCACTAAAAAATGATGCCTGATAACTTTCCAAAGCATCTCAACTCCACTGCTTAAACTTTGTCTTTTCAAGAATGTCATTGTAGGCTTTAAATGTTCAGAGAAATGAATGGGGTCTTATACATGTCTTTGGATACTATTTAAAGTAATAGATTTCCAACTTACACAGCATTCCCAATTCATCTTCCAAAGTTTTATTTTCTGCTGCAATATTTTTTCTATAGTCTCTGAGGTTAGAGACATGAGCTGATAAAAGTTTAAAGTCACATTTTAAATTCTCTATTGCCTCTTGAATTTTGCGCCTTTTTTTCTATTATGGAGGGAAAAAAATATACTATTAGTATAACATAATTTTTTTAAAAGTATATTTAAAAAAATGAAATAGTAAGCAGGCTTTCTCCCAAGACCTCATGATCCATAGGGAAGGTTAAGTTAACATATTTCTGTGGCCAGCATGTTGCAATCTATCATAGTAGTTTTGGGCACAGTTAACTAACTTCAGAGACATATACAAAAATAAGGACACTTGATAGCAACTAAAATTTGTGGAATAAGGGACAAAAATCAAGTCTACATACACAATTATTTGGAAACAAATCAACTGCTAAGTGTAAGAGAAATGTAGGCAGAAAGCCAGGATGGGGTCAGCCATATGTTACACCGAGGATATCAGACATGGGATCAACAAGACAGCTGACAAAAAACCTGTTTACTGATTGTTACCTCCAGAGCATACTTGAATAAGTCAAATTGTTACAGATAGTTGCAAGGTGATGTGTCATCAAATTTAGCATGTAAATACTATAAGGGATAAAATCATGTTTACAATGCTAGAATTCAGTAAAAAAAAACAACAATACAAAAATAAGAGTAATAGTAATTGTATCTAAAACTTTTTTTGTTTACCTTTGTTTGTTCCATCAGGGCTAATTCAGTTTCAAGTCTTGTATTTTCATCATTCAGTTCTTCAACATTAAAACCTTGCAACTTGTGCACTTAAAAAACATTAAAATAGAAAACTATAACCCTATAATTTTGAAATAAATTTCTTTCTGAAAGTATATCACAAAAAAACTTTCCTGCATATATTTATATATACACACACACAGTCATCAAGCTTCAATGGATCATGTCACAGAAATGAGATGAAAGCCTGGGCTTAAGCTATGTTTGGAATAATGTCACCCATATAGCTGTTACTATCTTTCTATGCAGCAGGTGTCAATACAGTTTGAGATCAGCAGTGTTGCAGGTTCTCTAGGGTGTAGCACTGTGTGCTGCAAGCAGCCTAAGGTCATAGATCCTCATTTCTGATTGTGTACAGAAGCAAAGCAGCAGAAGTTTGAATTTAATTTTAAATATTGAAAAGAATAGTCATGTTCCATGACCTTTGTAAAAGACAACATTCTTAAAAACAGCTTTCATCAATATTGATAACTTTTACACTTCTGTCCCTACTATTTGCATCTCCATTTCAACATACAGATTTAATAAAAGAATAATATTTATACTACTTTCAAACAGATATTTGCATGGTTGCGCTATATCTACATATAAATATATATCAGAAGTCATGAGGTATTGTCTACAGAATGCTAGCAAGGTTACTAATAAAGTTAAATTAAATACAACTAGAAACTTATTTTTTATAATCTACTACAAGTCAGGCCAAATGAGGCCTAATAAAAAGAACTTACACAGTATTTTTTCAACACATGTATTTTGTTCTTCAAATGTGTCAGCACCTGACATAAAGGCAAGGTATGTTCTTACACTGTCATCAAAGATGATCTGTAGCAAATGGAGTATTACAACAGATTAAATTTTGAGAAACTCCTCCAGTCTAAATGTACTCTTAAAAATTTCAAACATTAAAATTTTTTAATTAGAAAATAACAAATGCTAAAAAAAAAAAGTTTAAAGTTTTAAGATGTACTATAGATATAACCAATGCTCAAATTGTTCTTTGTTTTTACTTTCTCTAGAGAAACAGTCTCTGATTCTGATGTCTCAAAGATAAACGCATCAATGCCGCCATGATTTTCAATGTTGAGAGCAGTCATCTGAGAAAAAAACACAAACTTATTATTCCTACTGAGAAATATTTGCATACACAATTCTGAGGAATTAAACTTAAAATAATTAGAAACCTTTCCCCCCTCACCCTCCCGAATTGTTACTCCCACTTTTATCCATACTTTTACTAAGTCCCTTTTCTTTTATTAAAACATTATTGAATATCTTCAGTTAGAGCCGTGGCCAGGAAAAGTAGAAATAATTTTGCAACTAAGATGTCACAAGAAAGCCACTAATAGCTATCACAATGACTAATAAAAAGAAAATCATGCTCTTAATGTGGTAGTTTAGCCTCTAAACACTAGAATTGTAATTCCATTTAATTGCACTTGAGGGAAGTATGCCTTTTCCGTGCTATAGTTCTATCTACTTCTTTCCTTTTCTTTAATTAGAAACTGTGGTTAGTACACAGTTTTCAGTCTCTATATATTTCTATTGTTTACATTCATATATATTTAAGTATGTATTTCAAAGGTGATAATCTTGCAAGGCTAAATTTAAGCAGTGGACCAGCCTCAACTACGCTTATGATTCATTAGGACTTTACTATTCTGAGCCTTGCACCAATTCAAAAGTTCAACTCTACAGATGGAGATCATCAAAGAATATGTAACTTACAGGTAGTGTCTCAATGATCCAAATGAGTGCTGCTAACAGATGAGGCCATGTGTGAGGGCTACCAGCAGACATTAGCTGAGTCTTTGAAATGGTGAAAGGGTAGCCAATTAGTTTAAGCACCCTAGGTACCTCTTCTTCCATCTTTGGCACTTGTTTATAACCAAACCAATACTGTCCAACACAGAACTGACAAACACAAATC